>NC_092695.1:33845874-34213374 GCF_964275005.1 Diadema setosum
CTTATCAAATTTTGTAGTTTCTTATGTTTTCGTCAATCATTGTTATTAGTCGCAACCACACACTCGGGTATTATTATTCGCAACCTGTCGCTACGCTCGTGGGTTTAAACAGTTCTATAGTTAAACTCATGCATCCAATATTCTCACCGATCCACTCTGTCCTGTGCATCAAATTTCGTACAATGATCCAGTATTGCTTTTCAAATACGATCTTATATCATAATTATGTAGGCCTATATGTGAACAAGTCAATGGGGGGGGGGGGGTATATAGTTGTGAGGGGACGAAATTATTCCCCCTTCCAAGCTGAGTTCGTTCGATGGACACATATGAAAGTTAACATTCAATATCTTTCTTATTTCAGATCCAATTTTGATGTTTGATGTTTGATGAAAACGCCACCTCTCTGTTTGTTTGATTTCACTTTACCTATTTTAAGTCAACTTGAACGAGATGAGAAATTGCACTTTAATTTTAGGTACGACATTTCCTCAATGGGTAAATAATACATTTTTTTTACGGCGATTAATCCTACGACGTGCCTTTTAGACCGTAAAAAAAAAAGATAAATAAATAGTGAAAATTATGTTCTGCGGATGCGCGAGACAACTGTCTGTGACTGTTCCCAATTGATCTCAGACTCACGATAGCTCCGTAACGGTTCTGGACATTTTTTCGTAGCATCGGCTGACTAAAAAATTGGCTCATGATAAATATATAGGAGGATCCTGCTCATCTCAATGTTTCCTTGTATTGCTGGCATCACGAGAGTCAGTGTCTTCTAACCTAAAGCTAAACGATTCACCAAGATTTTAAGTTATTTCCCCCGTATTTGGTATACCTGTGGGCACGTGAGTTTGTTTGTGTGTGCGTGTGTATGTCTATGCAGAAGGGAATGCAGGTGAGTTAGTTTGTAGGTACACCATTTTGGTATATTATGTATCAATTCACCTGGTCTTACTTATTTCATTGACCCATTTCAAACAATATTGGGTATGACACCGGCACGGTTTTGCCTCCATATTCTTTTTTAACATCCCTTTTTAAAGCAATCATTGCAATGTAAACATTAGCAAGTTATTTTAAATGTCACATCGGTAAATTTATTCTCTGGGGTCGAAATAGAATTTACGAATATATTTTCCGCAGTGTTATTATGACGTCTATACCGGGTAATGAGTCTAATACTTACTTTCGTGTCAATATTTCAGGCTGAACTTTCATAGATCAGAGTGTTAAATTATCAAAGCACCCGACAGAATATGATATATTAGAGCAAATTTTCCTGTCGCGTTTTGGATTTGGAAGGCGAGAAAGAGGAAGAAGAAGAAGGAGGAGGAGGAGAAGAAGAAGAAGAAGAAGAAGAAGAAGAAGAAGAAGAAGAAGAAGAAGAACAAACTGTAGACTAGACATGCTAAGAAATTGGAGGGTAGATTACCTCTCTATCTGTAACAATTACACGCTGGCATACTCCTTTTTGAAATGGCGGGAAGCACTAATCTGTAAAGAAAACAAACACGTCTACATCTTGAATTGATGTCATGAATTTCATTTCCAAAGTAGTGATTATATTATTTAGTGGTAACCTCGATTAGTCTGATGTCTGGTTCTCATCGCTGATGTAAAATGATGTCAATATTGTGAACTGAATACGTAGTGATCAGTGTCGATTATATCAAGATTATCGGACACTGTGTACATGAGTATGTGTTTCTGCAGCTGGGAGTATAGGATAGGCACGAGTTCATGATCTTTGCATGTCTTGAAGTGCATTCACCGCGTTTGGTCGTCAGGCCCGTGGGGGCGCCACGCAAATCGCTGGGCTGTATGAGCTGAAACGAAAAAGTGAGCCGACACTCTTTTTGTGGAGAGGGGCCAAGGATGGCGTTCAAGCTACAAGACTGCCCCCTCTGTAACCAGTACTACCAGATACAGGTATCTGAAGTCCACGATCTGGTATCTGTTTGGCTGCAAATCAGAGAAACAGTAATAAACAAACAAACAAACACAATTATGTATCAATATGACTTTGCTGGACAATGATTTTTATTGAGTAATTATGGGCTAGTCAATTCGTCATTCCATTAACGTTATCGTTGTTATCTTCATCAAATTTACAATGCCAGCCAAGTGAATGCATTCTCACATCAACATGTAAGAGACAGATGCGGATTTCTGGAAGCTTGATGATAAACTAAAGGTACTTTCTTCCAAACTTTGACGCTGAGGATGGTGACATGTCATTAATCTCTATCATTTTGTCCATTCAGATTTTTGTTGTTTTGTTTTATCTAAATTGTTATTTTCAAGACGAGAGGTAGCATTTTATCGCTATACTCTGACGAAATTAACGTGTCTAAATATAGATTATTTCCATCCTATGTATTCATTTACTTTGAAAGTGCTGTTCCCCCACCCCCCCCCCCCAACTGAAAATCTTCTGAGGAGACGCATCCGCAGGGGTGAATCCAGCAATTCCATAAAGAGGAGGCGCCTTTACAAAATTAAAGGGGGGGGGGGCGCACGCACCCCCACATTTTTTCTTTTGATTTCTTTTGTTTTGGCAAAAAATAAAGGGGGGGGGGGCGCGCCCGGTGCGCTCCCCCTGGATCCGCCACTGATCCGGAAAAAAAAAAAGGGTTCTGCAATGCTTGTTAAAACAACGACTCCTTGACGTTGTCCCATGGCACCACTTCGCAGAGGAGCAACTCAAACCACCTGTTGACACAAGCGATGCGTAGCCCTGATGGAAGCAGCGAAATTCCATCGAACCGCGGATTAGAATAGGCGCATGTCCGCCAGAAAGGTCAAAGGTTTGCCCTGCTAAATGCTGCGGGAGGGGCCTGGTCAAAAGGTTGAATTATCCGTAAAATTGAATTAATCAAAATGAATGAACTGCCGGGTGGCTGACAACTTGATTACCATCAAACTGATCCGCTATTAGCTTATAAAATATTAACACACGAAAGAGAAGGAAAGACAAGGGAAATGGTATCTTGCTGAAGCCGAGTAGTAAAGCAACCGAGCATTGTGTTTAATCAGTTTCTCCCTCCGCATTTGTTTTTGAAAATGATTGACCTTATTGGCACACTAATTCCATCGACTGTAAGGCAAAACACGTACCGTGGATACACGCGGCGGAATGCCTGTTTGATCTGGATACGCCTCTGCGACTTAGCAGAGCCATCCTTGGCGTAATGACATTACAGTAATGAATTTAGTCATTTAGCGACAATCAGGTGGTTAATATACTACACTGACTCTCTCTCCCTCTCTTGCTCTGTCTGCGTGCATAGTTGCTACCCTCTGAAAATAGCTACCCGCGGAAAAGGATAACGCTGTTAATGGGATTATTCCACTATTTTCGACCTCTCCTCTCCACCCCTCCCTCTCTTTCTCTTTCTTTCTCTCCCTATCTCTCTCTCTCACTTTTCTCTCTTTCCTTTCTTTTTCTCTCCTACTCTCATTCCACCCTGTCTCTCTTTCTCTCCCTTCACTAATATATATATCTATATATATATATATATATATATATATATATATATATATATATATATACATAATGATAGTAATAATAATAATATATATATCAATCATGTCAGAACAGACTCTGTGGAGGACAGTATGATTTAGTGGATAATGCTCAGGATTTGTAAGCCGAAGGTCTGGGGTTCGAATCCAGCCCGTTGTGTTCATCTCTGGATAAGATGTTTTACCTACAATGCCCCTCTTCACCCAAATGTATCATTGGACACCTGACAATGCTCGGATGATAATAATACCAAGTCTTTGGGGACACTGCATGAGGCTTGCCTGGGTATAGATAAAGACTGAAGTAATAGTAAAGTATTCTTACCAACTGTTTTTTGGTCTTAT
Organism: Diadema setosum; assembly: GCF_964275005.1. Lineage (NCBI taxonomy): Eukaryota > Metazoa > Echinodermata > Echinoidea > Diadematoida > Diadematidae > Diadema > Diadema setosum. The sequence continues at coordinate 33,849,751 of NC_092695.1, forward strand.
TCTTGTTACTGTTAAAATGACACTTTACCGTCCCATGACAATATATGAAGACAGAGAAAAGACGTGACCAGACCTGATGCAAAGTACGAGCCCCCGAGTCAATAGTCCCCATACAAACTGGTTGTCTTTAATACCATCAGCGCTATAGGGTCAGTCAATATCCTCTCTATGCACGAACAGCTTTCGCTATGCGAATAGTGCAAGACGTCTCTTTTACCATAATCAAACATTGTGTGGTTTGATAATTACGGATATTGGTTAAGCTGTAAGTCACCAAGGGTTCAAAAATCCGACCTTCATTCAAACAAGGAGCTCCCTGTCCAAGTGAATTCCAATGGTAAGGATCGCTTAAAATGCCGTCGGACACACCAAGTCTTATTGGCCATCAGTTTTGATTTGCATTTTGGATTTCAGTGAGTCCACGCTACCGGCTTAATACGGTACATTTAATTGTAACAGCGCACAGATGTTATGAAAAATGCAGCATAAATAATGTTAAGATTTGAAAAGCATAGGCGGATGATATAGGAGGTGGGGGGTGTGTGGGATGCCGACCTTTTTAATGACGAAACACATAGCATTCCTTGGATACTAGACCTGGTGAAATAGCGCAACATTTCTTTAATTCCTTTAAGAGTCTTTCTCAAGGAAACAAAGTAAATTTCATTTGCCCTGCCGTAATTTCTAATGCTTCGCATTTGCGAATTTCAAACATTAGGAGCAATTATGCTCATGTTTAGATTGGATAATTAATGAATGCTTTTTAATAGTCTCTGTTACCGAAGAAAGTGAAATGTTTATGTTCTTTTCGAAACATGAAATAAAGTTTGAATTAATTGAATAGAATAGTCAATGGCCTTTCCGGACGCTGCAGCGACAAAGAATTATGAAAACTTTGTTTTCTCTCCAACATCGCAATTTTCTATCTTTGGGTGGTTTGTTGATGCCCGAGTGCCATCAGTCATTTATTGATCGAAGAGGGGCTGAAAACCTCTTCAAAGTCTATCTTTAAGTGATTTCTATTTTTGGAAGGGCCCAAAAGACATTGTTTGCCTAAAAATTTCGCCACTTTCCTCTTCATACTAATAATGAAGTGATACAAGTATTAATGACAGTTGAAGGCTCTGGCATATAGTGGTAGGAAGCCTAAACTCTTCAAAAGGTGCTTTTCTTTTGAATCCTGCTCTAGCGTAATGTTATGATAATATCCACAGACTAGATGTTTGACATACAGAAGTCCGTCTCTCTCTCTCTCTCTCTCTCTATCCAGGACCCTGTTTCATAGAGCTGTTCGTAAAGTTACGCATGATCTTACGAAACAACTAAAATATGAAGTGTCAATATGTGTTCCCATTTTTCTCCTTACGTTTTAACAAAGTACGACTGTATGTCAATATCAATTCATCCACATTGGGATAAGAATACGCTTTCAACTAAAAACGTGTGTTAGCAAGTAGGAATATTCATGATCTTCTGCAAATTTCAACTTTAGCTATTGAAATTAACAATGATAAGGAAACTCAATTGGCTTGCAATATTTAAGTCATTGGTTAAGTCGTCCGTAACTTTACGAACAGCTTTATGAAGCAGGGCCATGATGTGTAAATGGGTAACTGACAATAAGATGATGTGAGGCAAGGCAGGGGCTATACATGAGATCAGTGCTTCCATATAATTAACCCTTTCAGTACCAGAAACTTCAGACAATGTGCTATACAACGCTATAGATGGGGTTTGTGCCAATATGGTAATCAAAGCATGCAAAGGGTTAAACGATGCTACCATAGGTTAATACACCAATTCTGTGTCTTGCAAGATGTGTTGTGTTATATAGTGACTGTCATAACACGTTTAGCAACCTCTTATCTACCGAAGATGTAGACATCGTGGCTGGACACAAGCTGCTCAATAAAACGATTAGTTAAAAAGATATATACTGTGTGAATTTCTCAATTCCATTACAGGCTGCATGGCATTCCGTGCCTGTAACAGTTACACTGTATTCCCTTTTAAAATCGGACCAGTCAAAATAGAGTGTAGTATGTTAAACGACTCCATCAGACCCCAAGCCCTCGTGCGTGTTTTTACTTTCGACAACTACCTGCGATTCGTTAGTACAACAACCGTTTGTGATTTAAGATTACTCGTATACTTCGTTGATACTGGCGACCCAATATAGCCCATGGGCTGGTGGCAAATTACAGGGCACTTCCTTGAGATAGAGTGTACACAAAGATTAAAACAGAACAATATATATATCTATATATATATCTATATATATATATATATATATATATATATATATATATATATATATATATATATATATTATATATATATATATATATATATATATATATATATATATATATATATATATTTAGATTTCATTTAAACACATGCTCTCATCGCCACAAGCACGTTGCAAACACGTTAGAAATAGCAATTAGAACATTTGGGTTTTGTTTGTACTACCGCAATTGATATGAATCGTCTCTAAAAAAAAAGAAAAATAAAAAGAAATGGATCCGTATGATAGTCAGATCGTGTCAGTCTTTTAGTGACATGAGACATGCCAAAAATTATTAACTTTTCGCGCCCTTCATTACGCCTGACTCGGAAAGCAAAAAGGGGGAAGAAAATGACAACGCAAACGAAATTATAATTGAGTAACGCCTGTAAAATTGCGGCAGGTGTTTCTATGTTGTAATTTGGCACTGTAACTGCTAAAATGCTTTCACATCATAACGAGACAGTGTCATCTCGATTTCCGCGCGTAAAAATTGACGTCGTCTGAAAAACACTGACACAAGTAAGAATCACATACCACACACACATGGGCATATACACACATATACGCACATCGTACGACTACAGTATGGCTCCACTGCGAATAAGATGCCCCCGCAGTGCTCCCCCCCCCCCCCCGCCCCATGGAGACTATTTGCGACTATGTGATGAAATTTTACTGACTGTCGTTAATAGGTTTTATGGCCATGGCCGCTCGTTTTGTCGGTGTAATGGCGGCGGCATTCAGGTTGACGGTCAAGTTTAATCCTCGTTTTGTCGTTAAGATCTACGATTCCTTTGGCAACCTGATTGCTATATGATGTCCATGGCATTTTCGTATCTGAGGCCTGGGAGACTTTAATGGCAGTCGATGGACTGCATATACGACAGATCATTCTCGTTCCACCAAGTGATGGAGAATGGAGAATAATGTCTTCCGAGGTACCAAGGCGTGAGCGGTGTGATTGTAATGCGACCATGATATCTGCGTCTATCTCTCTGGGCCTTCACTTAGAGGTGATGATATCACACGAACGAGTATATGAGTATATCTGATTCCCATTCCTCTCACCTGGCCTTGACCATTCCTAGGGGTCTTGACCATTCCTAGGGGCCTTGACCATTCCAAGGGACCATGGCCTCGCTGTCACATCATCCAACTGAGGCCCAGAAGCTGACTCGGAAGGCCAATATGCAATAACGAAGCTATTATGATGAATGTTTAATGTCTTCTATTTCAGATGGGGTGCATTTGTTTTTGGTGTGTGTGTTGTTGTTGTTGTTTTTTTTGTGTGTGTGTGTGTGTGTGTGAACGAACAGCCTGATTGGACGAATGTTCTCGTACCCATTAAAAAAGAACTTTCCTCCAAACAAACTTGTGTATTGAGTGCATGCAATATACATCAGCGAAGTTTGAGGTCAACTGAACAATCCGTTTAAAAGTTATGAACTCTTAAAAGTATTGATGCAACCATCGCTGGATGAGAACAAGAACAGAACAACAACATAAGAAGATATAAGTAGAATTCCATAAAATGTCAGGTTTTCCTTCAACTTGTTACTGACATATGTTAAGGGTAATATCATTTCCCCCTGCTGTCTGAAAGAGTTAATTCACTTGATTTTTCGGTATGCGAGAAAAACAAAAATATGTTGATTTTTTGAAAATAATTTCTGTATATAATTGTCCTGCAGGGACGTCACTAACTGTTGTCGTCTTCTTATCCAGGGATGGCGTCAACGAAACTTTAAGAATGTATAACTTTTGAACGGATTGCCCGATTTTCCTCAACCTTGTCTCATGTGTGCTACTAATATTGCTGCATTTATCTAATTCACATGTACGTTTAGGAAACTTCCTCTTAAAACTTGTTTGATGCCTTTGCTGTTATGGGTAGTTGGTTATTCGGCAACCTTATAAAATGCATATAGTATATGGAAATGTCGAACTACACGCATTTGTAATTTGATGAGCCACCATTCTCGTTTGAGCTATGACTTCTATCAATCTTCATTTGATGATGCTCGGATCTTTATTCAACAGTGTGAGCACACCTCATAACACTCAAACGAAAATATAAAGGAAAAACCAAAAGCCCTCCGACGGATTACGTGAAGCCCATCATGCTCAGTTAACACACTCGAAGTGGCAGATGAATTAACGCCGTAATTAATCGTTGATACGTCCACTGTTCGAGAAATTTTGCACATCATTGCCTGAGGTGCAGATGTTATGTATAAGCTCTTGACCGCGATCGAAAATCTTCTGTTTCGCCCGAGAACCTCGATTCACATCAAGTACAAGATGAGAGGTTTATTTTCAGCTGCATGTTAGTCTCATTCTAGGCGATAAAAATGTATTTTCTTCCCTTGTAACCAGAATGAAAGTATGACATGACATTTTCAAGTGTGTGGACTAAAATTTTCACAATTTAAAGTGAAAGTCAACCTGATTGGGTCTATTGACAGGTTGATAGAGTGACATAAACTCTCCATGATTTTATAAGCGACTTTGATTTCGTAAATCCTATTTTGATCAGAGAACAAATAAAAAAACAAAGCAGCAATAATTCATTGCACCATTTCAGATACATTCAGTGATTGGAACCCCGTGAAGATGATTGTCATGATAATGTATTAAAATTAAAAAGAAAATAAGTGTTAAAACATTTTCGTGACTACGATGGAGATGATTAATTTCGGTATTATGTTACTAAAAGATGTGCAAAACCAGGTGAGAGCTTATCAGTTATAGAAAGGAATACAATGCGCTCATAACGATACAAGAGGGTATCCAGCGACAACTCATATTGATTCTCCTTCAATGAAATTAACCCTTTTGGTGCCAGTAAGTAAAATGAGCACAAATTTAACACAAAGGGCTTAAACTGCATCTCCGGAATAGGACAAAGAAAAAAAAAAGAATGAAAAAAAAAAACTTTTTAGAAGAACATAGCACTTTGTTTGCTTTCATTATTTCACCTAGACCTCGACTGAAACTTTTTCGTAAGTCCATAAAAACCAAACCAAAAAAGTGAACCTGTTATTCTCGTACGGTTTCCCAGCTATCTATACCCTCTCCCCATTCGATTATTTCTCAAATATTTGCCCTCCCAAACATCTCGTAGGAGAGACGTCTGATTCAAATGAGCCATATGTCGTTCATTTACATCGATTACTGACAAACAACTCGTTTGGGAACCTGCACGGTTTAATTGAATTAAGATGAGACAGGGGTGAGAGTGACGATATCGCACCTCTCTCCGAGGCATTTCGTCATTTTGTTTTCACTGATTGCTCTTTATCAGCTATTAAGTAAAAATCTCTCAGCCTCATTTAAACATTTCTTTTTTATTGCGAGGCATAATTCTGTCACTTTGCGCTTCTCATTTTTTTTTTCTCGTTTGTGTCCTTATTATTTCACTTTTGATTATCACAGTGTGATTATTAATTTTGTTGTTGCTGTTGTTGTTGTAAAGATGAATAGCATTATCTGTCAACTGCTTGCATCGGCCGTATATAATGGAATCATGGTGATGTTCTGTCATAGCGTTATGCATTCAGTAACAAACTACATTTTCACGCGCATACCACAGCTTTCCCGCTCTATTATAAGTGATAGTCTGTTTTCACGCCATCCATATTAATACAGTGTTGGGATTTGCCGATTTTTTTTTTTCTGCCCAAATATTAAGATACATGAAATAACGTGGGTATTGAATATTTGTAGTATTACCTTGGCGATTTGATTTTTTAAAGCTATGCACTAAATCTCACAAGGTTAGTGTTCACAGTTGAGTAAATTTTGTCGATGCAATACTGGATATTACCTCCAATTATTGGAACATTGGATAAGGAACACCAACAGGTATCTGGATATAACGCTCTGTTTTTATCTTTCTTTTTTTTTTTTGCTTCTTGAACGACATGTAGAAACATAACAACAATTTAAAGATAACATAATCAAGTAGGTATTGTTCATGTTTGCCAAATCAAGCTTCCAAGCTGAATACATCGACCCATAAAGTTTGTGGTCAACGTATTCATCGTTTTATGCGTTTCCTGATTTATCTCTCATTGCAGTTCCCTTAGCTCTTGAGTCCAGCAAACATTTCACTATGCATTCGTAGAAGGCGTTTTTGATAAAATATGCGCATAAATGCCCATTGGCTACAAGCACTCAATTGTCTCCCTGAACTGATCAAATTACTGAAATGCTACCCAATTTTGATCCCCGGGAAGAAAAAAAAGAATAAGTTAAGGTACCGTGTCCAATTGGAAATCGAATCTGTCACGCGTGTTATCATCTTCAATAAAGTCATGACATTTTCGGTATTTTTTTGAATTTGCTGATTTCAGACATGAAATTAACGATTGGTGTGCTTTTAACAATGCTGAAGAAAGATTCTGCGCAATACACGTGAGTACACGTGCGTTCCCCTGCCATGAAAAGTGAGATGTGAGGAAATTGTAGCTATTTTCAACTTGAAGTCTGACATAACTCGTCGTCTGCGTGTGTCATCAAGGCATTTTCTGAGCATTACGCGGGAATCATGGCGCTTGATTCCCTTATACGTGACAGACGACACGAACGGGGAAAGGAAGGGATTAGATGGTAGTGATTAGATCTTGATACATAGTTGTTTTCTAATGCTCACACAGAGAAGCTTGTGACGCAGTCTTCTTTTGTTTGACAGGAGATAAAAGAAACAACGTCTGGTGTGTAGGCACGTGAATGAACTTACAATGGTAGAAACTACCCGTCCATTTCCTTCGGCTCGATTTTGTGGCGACCTCCTCGTATACATCCCCTTCGTTCATGTATGAGTCGTTCTAGTCGTGACTGATCCTCCTATTTGAATCTTCTTCGCTTGATCAAACTCCCTCCCATCCCACCCAACCCCCTGAGTTTGTCCTGTTCACTGACTCCACCATATCCCCCATGCGTCTTCCCTGTAAACGCTGTGATATCGACCAGTTTTCCTGTTATAGCACTCTCACGGGTACTCATGCGGACTCTCGAGTCCGGTGTATAGTAACCGATTTGGGCCGCCCACAGACACGACCCGAGTCACCATTTAGGCGGGTGCAATTTCGGGTTTTCGAAAATATCTTGATCGGGAGGACCAAATGGAAGGGATTAAACGAAAGCCTTATGGTCTAGTCTGCCTTTAAAGATTTTAGGTAAAACATTTTTAACACTTTAGAAATAATTAATCAAAACAAGCTTCTGCGTTTTATTTGATATACATTACGAATCTAGATAGATTATTTCGTACAGCCACTCTTAACGACCATCTCGATAAAAAAAAAAAAAAAATCAGCTTCCATGGAAAGTACGTTTATTTTCACCTGTGAACCTGCTAAAGAGTAGAGCATTCACTCTTTACAGACGCTGATACAGACTTTTGCAGCATAATAACGGCAGAAAGTGTTTGCATCTTGCATAAATACGCGTTAACAAGGTGTCAGAAGATGTGGAGCCGTCATTTCAAACCGAGAGTCTATTACTGTTTAATATGGGAGCTGATTGTTTGCAAAGCATTATGGGAACTTCTTACGAGCTTCTTACGTGAAAATGAGCGACGTCGAGTACGACAACAACAAAAACGATTTTACTCATCCTACATCTAGCATCGATATCATGATTCAATTGGATTGAATTGAATTGATTCCTTCGCATCTTTGAAGATTCAAGTTAAGATCAGACGAGCTTCTACATCAAAAACATTTGCCATTTGATAGCTTAAATGTTTGCGAAATTGTAATCTATGTATTAGAACTGGAAAAAGAAATCTTGATATTTTCTCAATATAACCAATTCTCTCTACATGCATGCTATTCTAGATATTGGGTCTGCAATTCGAGACTACCAGAATTGCATCATGAAGGAATAACAAATAGAAGAAAACTCAATTCAGGCTTGTTCGAGAGCTCTACTTCCGTCAAAACACATTACATTCCACGATCACATACACATTAGATAACACTATTTTGTTAATTTTCTTCTCTCTCATTCCAGTAACCTATTTTACAGTTACATGACTAAAGAGAGGACATTTTTAAATCAATAGCTTGTTCGGAGGAGGCCCTTAAAGTAGTTCAACAATACACAGAGCGAACAAAAAAACAGTAGTAAAATAAGATTGATGCTCGTAGGCGGTAATACCAATGAGTAAAGCAATACTCACTATCTCCTTTGCAAAGGTATACTTTAATGTGCTCTGACTAGGAACTACCTAGCAGTATATCAATACTTTGTGGATGAGAAAACTGGCGCAACAACAGCAAGACACAGTGTCACAGAGTGCTTACAGTAATAATGACAACGCGGATTATGATGTGGTCCCTCTATACAAATACCTGTCGATTTGCAGTAAAATCTACGTCAGTACGAAAAGACGAGGTCAACACACTAGCATAGACTGTATGGTACAATATTCAATAAGTATATTTTGGTAAAACTCAGAATATTCAGACATTTAGAAGTGAAAAGTAAACGGTGGTACTAAATTCAAATGGTTGAAATATGTTAAAACGGTCTTGAATGCGAAGGATTATGCATGCCACGTAAGTTATGCGTGTGCGTGTGTGTGTGTGTGTGTGTGTGTGTCTGTATGTATGTTATCATTTTAGTGGTTACGTTTGCGACGAGCGATGCAACGTACTGTTTCGGTATAGAACCTCCTCGCAGAAGTAATATGACCATTCGAAAAAAGTGAGGTGAAACAAACAAAAAGTACCTCGTTTGTTTGTTTGTTTGTTTGTGTGTTAGAGGATCGATGGCTTTTGAATCGCGCTTCATTTTCTCCTTTCAAAAAAAAATGATCCTTTCATTTTGTTGAAAGACCCTTGTGGTGCGGGTAGCTAGAAGTGAATCGTTCGTTGCTTTCCCGATAAATACCGATGCTTCTTCTCATATGAGTATCATGCCATGCGTGCTGTATCCGTAGTCGTCACTGGCGATCTATCTTGGAGCTATCTATATACCAGGCGCCACCACCGCTGTAGAGCATAGCTCCTCTCATTACAGACAGGAAATTAATTCAGGCGTAATGAGATAGTCTGTGAAGCATAAGGGAAAGATTTTTTTTTTAAGGTTTGCGATGGGAGGACGCGAAGGAACAGTCGCCGCATGATATATATCTCACTTAAAATCTCGGAATTTTACCGTGATTCCAGATATTTTTGCCTTTTCTGTGTACGTACATACAGGTATATTTTGTCATACGTCTATACGTCATTGTTAATGGCGCTTCTTTTCAGTCGCAACGTGGGTGGGACGTGACTGCTCTTTGAGCTCGTGTGCGTGTGTGCGTGTCGTCTTGCTAAGTCACTGTCTTACTGTTTTAGTAAATTCAACCGCAACTCCTCATCACAAAAGGTAGCTGGTTTATTACAATCTTGTCATGTCGTGTGGATGTTTTGTACCTATATAGTAGCATGGTAGTGAGCAGTCTGTGTGCATGTGTCAAATCCACCTTTTAATATTTTGTAGACATGCAATGTTGACACGTCAGCCGCAGACAATTCGGACGCACTTAGACGGAACTTTATCAGGCTTGTAATTTGCCAAGGACAGCTGATGGAAACGCTCATTAATGGATGTATATTACACAGACAGTTTAAGTACATGACTGAAATTTAGCCGGTGTATCGAAAAGTGTAAATTTGTTCTTGTTGATTTGTGACGGAGAGTTTTGGTATCGAAAAGGGCGTGGCGTCTTGTTGGCGTTTTCTGCACACAAAAAAAGTTACAATTTTGGAGTTTTTGTGAGTATTCGTATCAAAGAATAATGGCTTTCCTCCATCCTTTGATTTAGAGCGGTCCCAATGCATGATGGAAGATGTCATCCATGACCGGATATTAGTCGTGAAACGCGACGCCATATCCTTTCCTTCCTTGGCATGAAACAGGGAATAATCAATTACCCTATCTACTCCACACGACATGTATTTCTCTAATCTCCCTCGTCCATTACTGCCGGCATCCCCTGAATCCCCCTAACGGTTTCATTCTCGATTGGTTCCCAGCTTTGTTGGCACCATCATCTCCACGGCCATAACCTGAACTGTTCGATACCCCGGTGCGGTTTCAACCTCAACCTGTCCCATAAATATGCACACGCCTTCGGATCCTGCAAGCACGTTTGTCTCCCCTTCAACACACACCGAGCCGATTTTTGCTCCTTCGCATCTGCGTCCATAAGACCTCGACATCATTTCCCCTTACACTGTTATGAGTCTCTGAATTTAGTGCTCGACCTGTTTGGGCAAGCGCCCCATACTTAAGAATCTTGGTACGTGTCCGACATTTGAATGTATCGATCAAACGCCCAGAGTGGAGTTTAAAAAATAGAAGAAGAAAAGAAAAGAAAAGGAAAAAGCTCCTTCCGATTTCCACGAGGCCAGACAAATTTCCCCTTTAATCTCTTCACGCACTGTCGTCCCGGTGCCGTGCACGCCCCTTAGAATCTCGCCCCAACGTGCAACGATTCGGCCTTCTACCTACTCGAACTATTGATCCGTCACTTAATTCCAGTCATCTGCTTCTAATTCATGAGCATCATGCTACTCAATCGATCTATTATCCTTCCATGTTTCTTCATGGAGGCGCAGTGAGACCGAGGGAGGAAGAGAGGTAGATCGAGGGGAGAAGGAAGGGAGAGAGAGGGAGAGGAAGAGAGAGAAGAGGAGGGGGAGGGCTAGAGAAGAGGGACATAGCAGAGAAGAAGCTGACTTATAAATTGAGGGGAAAGAGAAAGATTGTGTGTGCTTAGCCGGTAGAAATATTGACGGACCAGGTTTGGCGAAGAGGAGAACTATCAGGGAAGTGATGACTAGAAGGTTTGGTGTTCCTGAAAAGACTTCATTTTGAATACCCCGGTGAATAAAGAAAATTCGGTCCGAAGAGTACACGGATACACAGTCATCCACCCGTAAAGTAGACAGGCGGATAAAGGGGAAATCGATTTTGCAGAATATTTGCGATGTTTCCGAAGTGCAAATAAAATACATTCGACTGAAAAAGAGCAACAAAAAACACGAACAGACAAAACAAAACAAAATCAAACCAATGAAACAAACAAGCAAAACCGCTTTGATGTTTATTGATAGCGTAGGAAGACAGTAGATATCCAAGCAACAAAGTTGAAATTGTGCGTGTAGCGGCTCCTGGGATGAAAAAAGAGTAACAGCATCAATATCATATACTTACACATAAAAACAGAAAATAAAGTAGCTGTAAAGAGAGGGACTACATAGGTATTTTGCCTACGTGTGCACCATGCGTGTTGGCATTTAGATAACGGGTATACCGATTGGAAGAAATTAAGGGAAAAAAAATCAAATAAGATCAACAGATATATTGAGAAGTGAAGTGGTCCCACCCCACATCCAACTGGACCCCATGGAAGACCAGCTTATTGTAGCTGAATATGGGCTATCCAGCCATCTTCACGGATGGAAAATGAACAACAACAACAACAACAACAGATATATTGAGAGACGATGGAACAGGAAAAAGGGTATTATGGAAAGGATAGAAGAACGGTTTTTGCATATTTAAAAGAAAAAAGAAAAAAAAAGATGAAGAAAGTAAAGTCTGATACTAGTAGATAGCAGACAGACAGACACACACATACACTGACATACACACGTACGCACACACTCACACACACACACACACACATACACAGATAAATAGAGTGAGCAGCAGGTGGACACCAATCGAGGGGACTTGAAGAAATTGCACATTAAGTTTTTATGAGGCTCGTTGTTGTTCAGTAACGTATCGTCGGTTTGTTGGCCAGCGCAATAACCATAACCTTCACTGCATGATTAAAGAGGATAAGCTATAAAGGATGGTAGGGCGTCTCTCAATTCACCTGCACTTGACCGGTCAATAGCGTTCTCTACTTCGTAACCAAGGCTGTTAACCTCAGCTTGGGTTCAAACAACGTAAAAAACAACAACAAGCAAATAAGTGTAGAAAGCTTATAAAAGCGTAGTGGAAAACACAACAGGCAGCAGACGTTAAAATAAATGTTATACACCCTCCACCGACTGCGTTTTGGGTTTGAAAAAAACAACAACAATCCCCAGGAATTAACTTATTAAAATCAGAAACTTTATTGTGCATACTTGCAGGTAGTCCCGCTTACATCACAAATAAACCCATTGCTTGTTTGTTTTGTTTGATGTCTTTTTCCATCTTACAAGATGGCTGGATCTAGCTCATATTCAGCTGCAATAACTCGTCTTCTATTGGGTCGAGTTGTGTGTACTTTGGGTGGACCCCTTCACCGGGCTATGCACCCTACTCATTGCAATGAATGGATGAGGTAGGATCTTTTACATACGTGGGTTGTGACCAGAGGAATTGCGTTTAACGTTCTTTCAGAGCTATTTAGTATTTTCCTTTACTAGAGGGGACGGCATGATAACACACAACATTGCTCAGTGAGATTCTCTTGGGTTCGAACCCTCGCCCCCAGGCCGCGCCCGAACCCGAACCATTCGATTGCAAGGCAGATACGCTACCAACTGAGCCATCTCGCCATCCTATCTAATGCATGCGAAGTCAACAAACTGTGGTAAAATTCCCGGCGACTGTTTGTAGCTGTAGAGCAATTTTATTGCATTCTATGTTTCATCACCACAAGATGTATGGCGTTTTAAATAACCTCCCCGCCCTTTTGACTTGTCAAAACCTCGATATCAACGAACCCAGATAATTTTCCCCTTGTTCAAGAGTCCTCCACGACTCGATCTGGAAATTCAGAAGACCAACGGCCGCAATAGTCACCTCAAGGAGGTTCTCTAGCCTCTCCGCTGACCGGAAATACCAGCCGGTGTTTATGGATCTCTCCAACGACAAGTGGGAAACACCATCCTCCCTTTCGCGGCTGGGCAAAATATCACATTGCGAATACGAACCAACTCGGAACGATATTACGATGAGATACTGAATCTGCCCTTTAATGTCATTGACGTTGACGTCCACACAATAAAACTACGAATGTGCATGCCAATATATTTGTGTTTTCTTTAATAAATAATATTATTTTCTCAGAATCTGGACTGCTCAGACCCTTCTAAATAGGTATCACTCTGAAATACATCACATTTCTTGCGTTTGGATAATTCACCGAAATCAATGATAATCTCCATTTTTCAGAGTGCAAGTAATAAACATGCTGTAAATAAGCAGTTTGTATTCAACACGAAAGAGAGTTTTTACACACTCTTTTGTTTTGAATGTATGTAAATGATCTAAATCCTAGATACATAGCTACGTCAAATCTGCATCCATTATTCCTGCCCGAGTGTGAGTTTCAACAGAGTAAAAATGCTCAATAAAAGTGATTCTCTTCAACGCAATCTGTGGAGTGAACTCCCATCTTAAATGTTTCCTCACTCTTTCACGCCCTCTGAGAAACCACAAAAATGGGATCACACAATAATTTAAGTATCTCGACAAAAAGTGTAAAAATGTGTGTACATGCGTAATGTATAATAATTTCATTTATCATGTATTGCTTCCATATGCAAAATATCAGTAAAAAAAAAAAAAAAAAAAACCAAGGGATCACAATCGCTTCCAGTCCTCATCTCAGAAGGCTTAAAGACATCTCAAGGAACCTATTTTTTTCGCCAAGAAAGCCAATCGGAAGATGGTTCGACAATTATTGTATCTGAAACTCACTTTGATTAGATAATTTGACAGGTTGAACCAGAGCTTAAACCACCCATCCCCACCTTGCCGCTTATTGCTGACGATTCACAAGAAATGGAAAACTTATAAAATGTCAATTAGATTCGCGCATAATTCACCGCCCGCATATCTCTGATTAATTAAAAGGTGGGGTTCAGTATTTGATTTTTCATTAAAACTTACATCTATATACATTGGCATTTAGCTGGAAGGTCGACCATCTTATATTCCTCCTTTTCTTGCTCTAATTTGGGTTTAAAAATACGTTGAAATATACATCAGGTTTTATTCCATTTGATCATTCATTGGTAGCCACCCACGCTTTACACAAATCCATGTACATGTATTTCTATTCCATTTTGTGGATAGTATTTACATTAAAACTTTGGGATGAACGACGGAGAGCATTGCACCCATATTTTCCTGCAAAGTCCTTCCTTAATCGATTCGCTGTGTTTGGTAGGATGCACGCAATGGAATTCACCATGGAAGGTGTGTGTTTTTCCTAGAAAACTGAAATGCAGAAAATTACGCCAAGCACAATTAATCACAAAGTACGTCATACGTGATGGCTTTAACACTGATTGCGAATACACCGGAACCTTGCATGAACGGTTATTTTAACATAACGATAATTCTGCATCGCCCGAGAATTCATTGATCGTTTGTAGTCAAGCTAATATTAAATTGATTATTGCTCTCCTTGGAAAAAAAATGAATAATTGAACGGGATGATTTTGTAAATCAACTAGAATGTTTGACGCGGCCTTCAGAAAGTTGTTTCATGCGCTGTTGATGTGCCGTTTTATGATATATATGGCTTTATGCGTATATTTAGCCTGGTGTACCGATCAACCTTTGCGAACTTTTGAAAGCTTGCCAAGGGCTTTCCGATCGAGTAACGCGTAATGTGTGGAGTTTACATAGCAATGACATATAGACAGGTGAATAGAAATGGCCCAACCACCCCCCCCCCCCCCCCCCCCGCCCGCCGGCAAGGCTGTGCCATTCAGTGAGCAACTCCGTGGTGGAATTTTTTTTTTTTTTTTTTTTTTAGGAACTCAGATATTTATTGTTTCGTATAATGAGTGTGTTTAGCTATAAACTCGATTTCTGATGTTTTTTTCCAGTGTGTGATGATAGTGGCACGCCAGAGATCGGCGGTGAGTGGTGTTCTGTCTCCGCTTCCTCCCGATTTCCTGCCAACCAATCCTAGTTGAGAACACAGAGCTTATAGACTACTGTAAAATATGATATATTCGCGGCATGAAATTTTCGTAAACTGCCACTGGCATTCAATGCATATAGGGTAGACAAGAACTTTCGCGTGCATTTTGATTTCGCGAATCTTGGCACTCGCGAAATTCTCGAAATTAAAATGCACGCGAACATTTCTCGTTTTACAGTATACCTTTTACCAAGCCTGCTGTCGAATCGCCTGATTTAGCAAAGACAGCTATAATAGGCAGACATGTAAAGGCAGCCAGGACGTGAGTGAATGGTGGTGGTGAAAAGTTCTAGTGACGGATACAATTTCAGCCGGTGAGTTACATTCTATTCTTGTCTGAAACTTTTTAGTGACATTTTTAGTGAGGGAATTGTTTTGTCTTTGCTCATCTATACAAAGAAATATCGATGTGATCTGTACTCTGATCACTGTCTTGCTCATTACAGACAGTGTATAGCCTGTAGGCCCCTTTACCGTGCAGAATGTTGGCTGGAAAGTTTTTTTTTTTTTAATGTTTTTATTGAACAATAGATAACATATTATGTACAAAAATGGGTATAAACACACTTGAAGCAACAGAACAAAGCACTGAAAAATAAGACATAAAAAAGTAATAAAAGAGAGAAAAAAAAAATGCAGTCACAGTTAAATTAGAATATATCCTGACCCGCGGGTATCAGACCACTTAATCTTATACAGAAATTCATTAGTGGCTATAGCTCTGTGGAAAGTTCTAACATAAAAGGACATTAACTGAGTTTCAATTGTACATCTAAGGTTGTTTCTATGAATCAGTGTCCATTCCTCATCATTTACCTCTACACCAAAAATATTATTCCACTTTCTGCTTCTATCAAGGGGTAGTAATTGGTCTTTAAAAATTGAATACGAAAATTTTGTAAGACTCTTGCAACTACATAACTTACTGACAACTACATCATATGGGTCCCTTAAATCATTGGACCATGCTCCAAGTAAAGGGATGGCCTTAATAAGAAAATAATATTTCCTTCTATCACGTATTGAGATGTCAAATTCCAACACCAGCTTAAAAAAAAAAATCCTTAAAGCGTTTACTGTCAAAAAGCAAATCCTTTACTGTTTTTATACCTTTATCATACCATTCAGCATAGTAAAAATATTTCTTCGTTTTCAAACAAATATTTCTATTAAACCATAAACTGTCTAGTTTATGCATATCATTTAAATCCATTTTACCCAACAGCTTACTTTTAAACGCATACCAGACCTTAAGGGTTTCAGCAAGCTGAACATTTACATTCTTTAAAAGCTTATTATTCTAAATAAAATAAAAGGATCTACATGAAATTCTTAGAGATTATCTAACTCGATTTGTTTCCAATCACTGTTAAAATCCTCATTCAAAATGTATCTAGACCACACTAACTTTTCGGCCAGAGCAAATGCCCTAATATCTACCATTTTTAAGCCACAATAATCATATTCATTGTATAAAAATTTTCGTTTTATCCTATCGTTGCCACCTGACCAAATCAATTTAAAGAAGGAGTGTTCCAACTTTTTTTAAAAATTGTTCAGGAATATGGATACACAGAGTAGTAAATAAGAACAATAATTTGGGCATTACAAGAGTCTTAACAACAGTTACCTTCCCAGTTTAAGGTCTGCTCAACACCACCCACTTTTTTTTATTATAATTCAATTCAAAAAGTAAATTCAAGTCTAAAGAGAACTTTATCCCCAAACAAGAAAATGTTGAATTATTCCAAATCAGCCCTTTTTCACTATAAAATCATGACCAACATTAAAACGATCCAAGACTTCATAAAGATATTCGTGTTCCACACTGTCAAATGCCTTCTCTATATCTAACAATAATAAAGCACCAGAAACATCATGAGAATTAGTGTAATCAATCAAATCAATAATTAAACGAATATTATGGGCTATATTCCTGCCTTTCAAAAAACCAGATTGATTTTTGTGGACAATGTCTAACAAAAAGGACTTAAGTCTCAGGGCAAAACATTTAGCAATTATCTTATAATCAACATTGAGTAATGAAATTGGCCTAATTCTTAACATACAATGGGTCCTTATCTTTCTTTGGCAAGAAAGAAATAATTCCATTCCTTTGTGTCTGGGACATGAAGCCCTTTCTAAATGAATGATTATAGGAGTTTATTGATAAATCATAAATATCATTAAAGAATACAACATAAAATTCTTTGGGCAGACCATCTAAGCCAGGGCATTTATTACCTGGCATCGACTTAATTGCATTGAATATATCATCTTTTGTCAATGGTTGATTGAGTTTTTCTGTTTGGTCATTTGAAAATACTGGAATGTCTAATCCTTCAAAAAAAGTATCCGTCTCTGTTCTAGATTCTTCAGACCAGTGGGAAGAATACAATGTGGAATAAAAACCGTGTAATTCTTCCATGATATTCTCGGGGTTCACTATTAGAGAATCATCTGTATTTTTCAACATAAAAAATATTTTTCTTTTCTGCATGTCTCTTTTCTAAATCACAGAAAAATTTGGTGCTTTTCTCACCTTCCTCAGCCCACTTTACTCGAGATCTAACTATAGCACAAGCCGTTTCTAAATCATATGTCTTCCAACTTTTTTCCTAGATTATCTAATGCTTGAATTAATTCAGTACACTCTGAGTCATTTTGTGACTTATTCAACCTTTGCCTAAAAACTTCAATTTTATCTTCCAATTTTCTTTTTTTCTTGATTCGCTCTTTCTTTTTCCGAGCCGAATATTCCATAGAATAACCTACTATAGTACTTTTGAAAGAGTCCCAAATTACATGGGGGTTCCAAGTTGATTTAGTGTGAATCTTCTTAAATTCCTCAATCTTAACCTTAATGTACTTAATAAAATCAGCATCTCTCTGAAGTAAATAACTGTTCAATTTCCAGTATCCCCTGCCCCTCTTAGGAACTCCAATAGATAAGTCTATACTGACAACTGAGTGATCTGATGCCAATCCATGGGATATTGTGCTACTCAAAACATTTGCTAAAATATTGTTTGACACAAATATATGGTCAAGCCTTGAAAGGGCTGAGGGATTTTGTTGATGTCTCGTAAATACCCTGTCTGTGGGGTGCATTAAACGCCACATGTCATTTAAATTATATTCATCTGCCAGATATGAGAAAATATTTCTTGATCATAAGTTACCATGTTGAGTACGAGATCCTCGGTAATCCAAGGGACCCATAGCTAAGTTCAAATCGCCACCTAGAATAACATTGGATTGCTCACTATCATCAATATTAGCAAATAAGTCAAAAAAAAAATCTGGATCATCCTGATTAGGGGCATAGACATTTACTAACTTTAACATCAATTTTTCCACTAGTACATCTATAATAAGAACTCTACCATTTTCGTCAGAATGAACATGGGATATCGCAATACTTAATCAAGGTTTGAACAAAATTGCTACGCCTCTAGAATTGGAGGTTAATATACATTTTCCCACCCCATTCTGATGTCCACATTTGCAAGTTTTCATCAACAGAGTGAGTTTCCTGGAGTAAAATTATGTCATCCTTTCTTTGGTGTAAAAACTTAGATATCTTCTTTCGTTTGAATCGATCCTGAAGCCCTCTACAGTTCAAAGTAGTTATTTTGAGAGACATTGTGTACCATTCTTAAATTAAAAAATGTTGTTTCCAAATAATAAAAAAAAACTTCTTACTGAACATGCTGAAGGTATTATGAAAACCACAAATGCAAAAGAAAATACCAATGAGTCATTAACACATAAATATACATATAAATAAGCGTTTGAACCAATGAGCAAACACTGAAGTGTGACAGTGACCGAAAAGTAATTAGGTAGAGAAGTAGAGAGAAAAAAGGCAAGCAAGAAATATTGGCGGTAATTGGTAAAAAACGATGGCATATACGTGAACATAAGGGTCCATTTATCGGGTGAGCTCTGTACAGTCAGTTACTTGAACATCTGACTTAATATTGCTCATATAGCAAGAGTCAAAAACCTGTATAATTCGTTGACCAGCGTCCTCAGTCAAGGAATAAGCCTCCGTGATCATGTCCCTAGGTGTAACATTTAATCCTGCGGGCTTGTCAGTCGGCCGTTGGCATCCCTGATTTTGATTGTAGCCGGATAGACGAAGAATGCTTTGATGCCCCTCCCCCTCAGTTCTTTAAGCTTTGGCAGATTCTTCCTCCTCATCTCCTGAACTCTCTTGCTGTAATCATCTGCTACATACATCTTTGCTCCATCAGCTTTTTCCTTGAATACTTCGATCAGCTTTCTTCGAGCTGTTTCCTTTTCCCTGTATGTTGCAAAATCCAACATGGATTGGGCGGGGTTTCCTCCGACCGTTTTCAGCAGCTGCTGGTGGCTGGCCAGAGCGATGGGCGCGCTGAACAGGGCCGACAGAGCCGGCGAGGAGGTATTCTATACGAACTGTATACAGTCGCGAGCTCCTTTTTCTGCACCTTCTGGTACCCCCAAATAACAACATTGTTGCGTCGGCTTCTGTTCTCGAGGTCATCGATTTTAGTATTAGCCTGTTCTAGCTCCGTTTTCAGCTTAGCTGCGTCATCGATGACATCATCCACATCAAAGCGCAGCACCTGCTGGGCTTGTAACAACTCAGCGAACCTCGCCTCCTGCCGATGCTCGAAGTCCACAAACCACTGTGGGGCTCTGCTCCCTGCATCCGCCATGACCGGCTGAACTGAATTTGTACTGGTACTAGCTGAATGGAGACGAGAGACTTCAGGGGTTTTTTTTGCTGGTTTTTTTCTTTGCAGTGGAGTTTTCCAGACTTGGTGGTTCCCGTGACTTTGGACGACCATTCATGGTTTACAATGAGCAGAGTAACAAATTCAAAAGCTGAATTTAATCCGATGAAAAGTTGACAAGTATGCGAGCGTACCCTCGACACGTGTTCTCTACTTGTCCGCCATATTTGTACTCCCTCCGTGGTGGAAAGATTACATCCCTTGAGACATCCTTTGACGGCTCAGGAGAGCTCAACAGGTTGATCTTGGGATGCAAAAGGTCACTTTACAACTATACCCAAGCGCAAAATGGTTAACTTCTTTCTTAGTCCACCACGTAGACCCATGTACAACTAAGCGTATCACATTCTCTAGAAGAGAGTAGAAGTCGGTTGCTTGCTAAGAATGCTATTCAATTTTCAATGGAGAGAGAAATTGGGGAAGCTTTTCAAAACGTTGCCGCAAAATGTTAAGGTTACATCAGCCATCGACTTTGACGATTCGCATCATGCATTTGGCCCCACTACTGGGCATCCCTATTGTGGTAGCAAATTTAGGCTCCGACCATCCTCCACAACCGGTCACGGAGCCCGATTGATGCCTACAAAAATGTTGCCGAACATGTTCGGGGATCATTCCTCGCTCCATCAGTGTGGGCGTTTAATTGCCGCACATAGAGCCCCGGTAAAGACAAATCGGAGCACTTAAACGTCGGTCTGGTATTCAGAGCTGAACGAAGTGATACAACCAAGATGAGAGAAAAAAAAAATAATGGTCTTTTCACAATCGATTTCCCATTTCTTGATGAAGCTGGCTTACCGGCTGGCGTGTCGGAAACGTCTACTGTACTAGACAGGCGTCTCTACCGTGCAACGAACTCGAAATGAAAAAAAAAAGATGAGGAAAGAGAGAAAGAGAGATAGACGGAGAGAAAGAGAGATGGGATTCAGAGGTTGAGTAGTTATGCGTTTTGGAGATGCAGATGGACAGATGGAATACAGTTAGTCGTTGTTTTCCCGCTATAGTTTCTGAACTCTACACCACCGTATCAACGGCCATGGCTCTATATTTTGCTTATTTCCCTAGTTCTGTTTCAATAAGAATTACACGTCTCGCAACGGCCCCTGGGCCAAAGGCATCCTCCTGAGGAAAAAATACAGAACAAATAATCCACAACTCAATTCTTTTTCCTTTTTTTTTTCTATTTTTGGGACTTCGGACACAGGTGGGATAGTCGTGCTCGTTGAATGGGTCAAGGGTAAAAGATGACCGTATGTAGCTTTTCGATTTTACTTGAATTTTTAGTATAAATTCCGTCTCTATGGGTATTATGTCTCGGAAAAAAAAAGGATAAGAGGCCTATTCGTTACGCTCAGAGCAATTCCAATTCCGCTATGCCTTTGTGTTAGTTTGTTTTTTTCCTTGCTTTAAGATTGTTTTTTTTTTTTCTGCGTCATACAAATCATACGAACATACGCACCCGCCACCGCACATTTCCAACAATGAAACCTTACAGAGACAACAAAACAAGAACAAAAACAAGAAGAAGAAGAAGAAGAAGAAGAAGAAGAACAACAACAACAACAACAACATACATACATACATACATACATACAGATATACATACATACATGTTGTCCAAATAACGGCACAACAAACTTGGGTTGGGGAAGTAGTAAAAGATCAAGAAACACCTCGAGCTCTCAACATCAACATCACCATTACTGATAACGTTTCTTCAACGCCGAGGTAAACTGTCATATTTCACTCCCACCATACTCACGAAGAAGAGATTGAAAGGGCATCTCCCCACCCCCACCCCCACCCCCCCCCCCCCCAAAAAAAAAAAAAAAAAAAAAAATCTTCGGTAAAGCCTCGTGGATGAAGCTTGCGACTTCATCCCGCTGAGAATGGGTGCCATGGTCGCTTTAACCAGCAAACTAAATAGCTTCCTTTACACCACACCCCTACTACTCAACTGCATCTTTCCCCCCCGAGGGACGTAATTTGATAACTGAGGGAAAGGGAGAGACAAAGAGAGAGAGAGAGAAAAGAGAGAAAGAGAGAGAGAATAAGAGAGAGAGCGGGAATATATCTTATACTCCTGTGATTTCCCGTCAAATTGTGACGACTATTCCCTCATGAAATTCAAAACTTTTGTGGAGAGGCATCGTAGCCGCTACTAGCTGTTCCATTTCTACCTTTCTCCTTTTCTTTTTTTTTTTTTTTTTTTTTTTTACCTCGGGCATCTTGAAAATAAGGGAAAGCATTACGTATACGTTTTGATATATTTGAACGAGTTTGAAGATCTGGGCCGGGCCTCTTACTTTTCGCCGGCTAATTACGTGAAATCCTGCCTGGCTGGGTGTTATTGTTTCGAAAGGAAGCTCAATAGAAAAATATGACAAAAAAGTAACAACAAAGTGTAAAATCGTGCCAGCTGAAGGGGATTTTTGGATATGTATACAGCTTGATGTGATATGGGACAAATTTGCTGGCTGTGTTCTTATTCTGATCTAAGACTATTGAAACTTTAGATGTCGTTTACAATAAAAGAACACATTTTTTTTTAGGTTGGATTTGTAACGCAATGTCACATGTACACCATAAATACATACATAATATAAATAAATGATAAGAATAGTATATATAAACATAATACACATGAATAATGGGGCAGAAATATTAACAACATACTTAACAGGAAAAATCTGGGGTATGTTTTTGATATAGAAAATTACTAGTATAGTAATGAAATTTTAATTTGTGAGCCCTGGCCCATGTGTCACTCCATTACATTTATACGTAAATGTACCCCTGTATGTATGTTACATGACATTGTACTGCATATCGCAATTGTATGGCCAAATAGATAATAATAAGGATGATAATGATAATAATAATAATAATAATAATAATAATAATAATAATAATAATAATAATAATAATAATAATAACAATAATAATAATAATGATAAAAGGCAGATTGGTAAATGCTCGTTGTAAACATAATAAACAAACCATAGATGTTAAAAGCATGAACATTATTTGAAAACAAATAATCTAATGCAGACAAGTGACTTTATAGCTGGAGAGATCTCAGAAATATGCTGGTAAACTGGCATTCTTGTTGACTAATCAGATGATACTGACACACGACTGTAGAACAAAACAGGAGACGGGGAACGGGGGGGGGGGAGGGGGAGGGTAGTAATTGTTTTTGTTTTTGTTTTTTGTAATAATGAATGAATGAATATATAAGTAAATAAATAAATAAAATAGATGAATAAATGAATGAATGAATAAATAAATAAATAAATACATTAAGTAATAAATAGATAAACCTTGGATACCATCAACCCTTGCCCACCCCTCTCCCACATTACAAAACGTTCCAAGGCTGAAATGAAAATGTGCTAGAATATACGTCTGCACTCCATGCAGATGGTCTTGGAGGAGTGAAGACGATTGGTAGAACCGAAATTCCACTTTCATCCGTTTTGATTTCAAATTGACGAGTGGAATATAGATAAAAGGACGTGTGGGTGTCAAAGAGAGAGTTGGTGCAATAGCAAGATGGAAATAAAGTTGAAATGGAGTAAACACGGATAGGTACCAAAAAGACGGTTTAGATAACTTTTATTAAGAGAAAGGCGATACCAATTACTAAAAAACTGACGAAGGGAGGGGCACAAATCTTCATCGCTCCGTTCCATTTTTTATCCACAGATACTTCTTGAATTCTGCACTCAGATGAAAGGCCCACAAAAGCCAAAAGAGGTTGCGTTGAAAATAAGAACAACTTTTTTCCAGTTTTCGAAAAGCTGGTGGCTCTAAAATTCCGTGTTGTTTAATTCATTAGATGAAATAGATATTTTGAGGCATTTGCCGCCGCATATATTGTTTTATCATTTACTCTCCTAAGGAAATGTATTACACTATTGATTAAATTCTTGTGTAATGAGTAACAATAGAAAGAATTTATTTTCTAATCTCTTCTATCTCTCTGAGTTTTCCTTTCCCTCCATTAAAATAAACTGTTCTTTCAGTTTATTTTCTACGTACAAATGTACGTCTAAGTTTTCTTCTGTATTTTTTGATTAGATTACATTAAAACCTTTTTCCATTTGCAATGAGGGTATGATACCAGTGAAATTCGTCAATCTAGAGATGGACATCAGACAATTGACTTAAAATCAATCGCTTCGTGGAATCAAACAATTCTCGTACTTAATTGTCCCTCGCCTCAGGAACGAATTATGTTGTGATCGACAATCCACACAGATAGAGTGAAAAATGGGAGCATATTGTTATAATCTATATTTCTTTCTTTTTTTTTCTTCCCGAATGTGAATGTTACATTATGGGAAACTGCCTAAAAGTTGTTGCTAACGTCTTTTCATGAAAAGAAAAAAAGAAATGTTCACATTAATACAAAGACAGTTATAGAAAATATTAACTTTATTGTCCATAGGTAGTGCGAGGTGGCAAAGATCAGTATGAAAGGGGGATGAATAAGTGTTTGGCAGATGCAATTTGCGCACAAACATAGGAATAAACCAGCTGCTACATCAGGAATATTTGTGGGGGATATAGAGCATAATCATAACTTGTTTTTAAAGTAAAATATTTTTATTGAGATCATGATTAAATTACAGTTGTATTCCACAATATTTGCCTGATTCTTTTGAACTCACATATTTCTAGCGATTCCTCCTTTTTCTTTTTTCAAAGACGCTGAAAACAACGCCAAGATTTTGCAATATTCGAGTAGGCTCCCAGGAACACTATTCAGTCTTTAAAGCCATCTTGCTGGGAGAAACAATCGTTTCATCGATCGGCTGGGCCGCGGGACGAGCAGTACATCGCGCTAGGGTGTCGTGTTCTTCACCTCGGCACATAAATCTCAGAACAAGTGACTACCAAAATAGGTTTAAGGACAATTGCAAACACGCCCCCAGGAAGGGACAAACAAAATAATGATGACGAGAAGGAAAAAAAAATAAGTCAAGAAGAACAATTCAATGCGAAGAAAATCAAGCATTATTGAAAAGAGAAGTTAGAAGGATGAAAAGATGAAAAAAAAAAATGCTGAGAAATGCCGGCAGAAGGGAAATTGCTAGAAAATTAAGGTCAAGAGGATTTCGAAGATGAAAGGAAAAGAAGAAAAATGTGTTAAGAAAATCAGACAACCGGGAGAAAATACGAACAGGAGCGGGAAAATAAAACAAAACAAAACAAAAGAGTAGGAAGAAAACCTGAATTATTAGCACTGACAAGGAACATTCAGGTCCCAGAACACGGCTTAGCCCGTCCATCAATTCGTGTGCAAAGTGAAAACACGGCTCTTGAGCACAGTCCCATGGCCATATAGCGCCTCATACTCGTTTCCGAAGATCGATGTGTCATGCCCTTAGTATCAGCTTTGTAGGCTTTGCTCCCCAGTCGCCGGCTGAGATAAATCATTGTCGATCCATTACGTTGATTCCATTATCCCCGTGCTGACGATATCCCTCTCACATGTTTTCTTTTCATTACATGTCATAATCTCAACATCTCCCCTCGACGAATACGGCCTGATATGGGGTTTCGCTTCGTGATACTCCCCGCGCGATCCCTGACCACCGAGTCGGATAACACCGGAGCATTCAGACATCGCGATCGAGCGATGGGAGCTCAGTGAAGAGAGGCTTTCTGGATACGCGGTATCTTGGATTCGATTTTATGCCCGTCACTTGCATCCCTTGGACAAGATTTTTTTTTTTCTAATACGTTCTGTCTCTCCTAGCCCAATTGTACTCTTTGATGCCTGGCATTTCTGACGCCACACATCGTTCTCCATAGCATTATTACATGTTTGCAACACAGAGAAGATAAGATCACATGTCTGTATTTCAAGGATTAGAAATTGGCTTGCCGACCGGTGTAAACACCAATGTTTGGAATTGGAAATGTTCAAAAATCGATGAACGGGTTACAGTGACATGTTCCTTTCAAAAGGAACCTTCAACAAAGTCTTGTTTAAAAATCCACACTTTTTCCTTTTACGAATCAAAATGTACAAGTTTTTGATAAAAGATACACTTTACAAACTATGCCTTCTTCATTTCTCTCTCTCTCTCTCTCTCTCTCTCTCTCTCTCTTGCTGTCTCCATATACAATGGAAGTGGTAGTTAAGCGGTAGGCATTAAGATTTAGTTGCTAGGATATCAAGTCCGGAAATGTCTGAATCGCGTCATTGCCGATTGTCGAACAGTATTAAAATCATTAGTATTGGCTACGTGTGTGTATATATGTGTATTGTTTGTTTGTTTGTGTGAGTGTGTGTGTGTGTGTGTATGTATGCGCGCGCTCGTGTGTGTGTGTGTGTTTGTTTCGTGTCATAGTGCATCCATCTTTCGATATAAAAAAAAAGTATTTTCTTTCTTTGTCAATAAGGATGGGGAGACGTGTCTTAAAGTGTCTTGAAGTATTAGGCATATCGACATCAATAAATGTCATAAATATGGAATGATTTCATTTAGTAAGTATCCTACTTTTGAGGATTGCATAACACCGATACTTTGAAGGGGTGGCGCTTCGAGCTCTGGCCAACAAAGATTCAGATCACCAGAATGAAAATATAAGATAATCCTGTCCAATTTTTGTAATACACTATACTGTTTTAAAACGATTATTAAATTTTAGGTATTTTGTATTGGAAATCAAACAACGTGAATGAATGAAAGAAATATCGAATGAATGACTTAATAAATAAATGGATGAATGAACGCATGAATGAATGAATGAATGAGTTAGAATGAATAAACAAATGAATGAATGAAAGGTGGAATGAATTAATGAATGAATGAAAGAATCACTTAAAGTCAAAGCGAATCGCAGGGCGGGGAAGACACATTCGTGCTGTAATGTTCTCGGTTTTGCTGAGTAATGAAAGCTCCATGTTTACCGAGGGCTCTGAAAAAACCTTGTGATGTATCGCCTCCGAAAGATAAAGTAGATAAGAGTTGTCTAGCTGCTTTCCGAATCTTGCTACATGATGAAGGGTAAGAGGCGGTGCGCTACTCGTTCCCTTGTCTTCCATCTTCCAAAGGCGTTAGATCCTTCCGTCTTAGTTAACCTTTAACCCGTGGATGGAATTTTAGGACGGAAATGACGTGGCATGCTTTTCTGTCTTTCCTGTTTTAGTCCTATAAAACAAACATCCCCACTGTGAATAGCGAGAAAAAAGAGAGATAAAACTCAAGAGTTATGACACTTTGAAACAACACACGAAACTAAAGTAAGTTCCTTTGATCTATTACCCCCATGACTTTCAAAATGGTGACACAACCCCCCCCCCTCCCCCCACACACACACACATATACAAGCATTAACACGTTTTCATGTCTGAAAGTCTCAAAAGAGTTATTTCACAGTGAATCGAGGTCATGCATATTTCAGGAGTCCGTGGTCAGAATTTTAACTCGTTTTTGACTGGCCCTCAATGAAAATTGAAACAAAAGAGAGGAAAACACGTATAGTTTTAAATGAAAATGATTCCTTCTCAAATACGAGATGTTTAAGGTTATAATGTCTCCCATGAACTTAGAAAGTAAGTGCCAAGGATGCGAAGTCTATGTCTTCTTCCGGCGAGGATGTCAAGCGAGATAGCGGTCTACATTCACCTTGGGGGAAACCGCAAGGGAGAATGGCCGTGGGGGAACTGTGTTCTTTCTGGCGACTGCATTAGAGGAGTCATTCTTCGATGCATTTGCAAATCAGTCTTTCCGCCAGAATTTGAGGAATGACTCAAGTCATCTGATGGTTTATCAAGGCGCCAATTTTTTTATATGAACATTCATCATGTTCATGATACCTTATCGGACTTGCTTGTGGCTTGATCGGGCGAGGAAGTGAGAGCTAAGGTAACGCCTTGTCTTTCCAGCGCCAAACCTTCAACATCCAATATATCCAAAGAAGAAAAGAAGGCCCTACAGCAGCTTTCAAAGGATAAGGATATTGTCATTTTACCAGCCGACAAAGGTAGATGTACCGTGGTTTTGAACAAGACTATGATAAGAAAGTTAACGGTCTCTTGAGAGACAACAGCACCTATGAACGACTCAAACAAGATCCGTCAGCAGCCTTCAAGAAGCGTGCACTTGAATGCCTACAACAACTAGAGAAGGGGAGCTACATCGACAAACCATTGTACTATAGTCTCTACTCTGGGGATGACATCCCAGCCTTCTACGGTCTCCCAAAGATCCATAAGACGGATACACCTCTCAGACCAATCGTCAGCAATATCAATAGTGTCACCTACAACATCGCCAAACAACTAACATCCATCTTGAGCCCATTAGTTGGTTTGTCGGAACATCACATCCAGAACTCAGGGGACTTCATCGAGAAAGTGCGGGACATCAAGGTTGAGGAGAATGAGACCATTGCTGATGTGTCTGCACTGTTCACGAGTGTACCTCCTGACAAAGCCATTGAAGTAGTAAGGGAATGCCTGAGCAGTGACACCAGTTTACATCAAAGGACCAAACTGAGCCCGGATCAAATTTGCCAACTGTTA
The DNA here is from genome assembly GCF_964275005.1 of Diadema setosum. Lineage (NCBI taxonomy): Eukaryota > Metazoa > Echinodermata > Echinoidea > Diadematoida > Diadematidae > Diadema > Diadema setosum. The sequence continues at coordinate 33,878,313 of NC_092695.1, forward strand.
GAACTGTGTCTGTCCACAACGTATTTTGTGTACAATGGTGCTTTCTTCAAACAGAAGCATGACTGTGCCATGGGCTCACCCATATCTCCAGTCCTGGCCAACCTGTCCATGGAACACTTTGAAACATCAGCTCTAGACTCATTTAGTGGAACAGGGCCTTCCCACTGGTACAGGCACTTTGACGATACATGGATCAAGATACAGTCTGCTTAACTGGACAGTTTCTTTCAGTATATTAACAACTGTGATCCGTTCATCAAGTTCTCCGTGAAGAACATCAGAGACAAAGGTCTCCCTTTCCTGGATTGCTTGATCACAGTCAACAAAGACGACACTTTGTGTACTCCAGTTTATCGCAAACCCTCACACACAGACCAGTACTTGTAGTAAGGTTTGAAAGAGGAGTCCGTGAAGCCGTGTATGTGAATGCGGAAAATCCTTCACTCAACAGGGGAGGGGGACTCCAACACAACCTTTCATCAAGATACAAGTCGGTGATCCGCAAAATTCCTCGACGTACAGACAATAGAGGCAGTAACATCGCCCATTCACCCTCCACGGGTGAATGCTCGCTCCCACAGCAGCCAGACAGAGCTGAAGAAGTGACTCGGACGAGTCACGAAACTGTTCTCTCCGTGATTTTCACGAGTAAGTCCAGTCGAACAGATTTAATTTACACGCTTTTATTGTATAGAAATGATTCTTTTTTTAAAAGTCCTTTTGTGTAGAAAAACCATCCTCCGCTAAATTCGTCTGAGTCCTCAACAACAACACAAACCCACAACAACATCCACATAAACCCGTTCCCTTTTGTTGCGCTCTAAGTATTCTTTAGACGAGAAATTTAAAGAAACCTTGATATTTCGAGAACACTTTGGCCCGAATTCACGAAGGTGGTACAAACAAAACCATGGTCTAAACCATGGACAAAAACCATGGAGCGCCAAGTGTCAAACAGAATATTTCGTTACGAAATTGGTCATTTCGTCGACAAAATGACTGTTTCGTTAACGAAATTATCATTTCGTGGACGAAATGTTCATTTAGTTACAAAATGTTGTCATTTCTTTACAAAATAATCATTTCATCGACGAAATGACTGATTTCGTAGCGAAATATCGCATGCAACACTTGGCATTCCATGGTTTTTGTCCATGGTTTAAACCATGGTTTCATTTGTACCACCTTCGTGAATTCGGGCCTTTCTGTCTGTTCCTTCAACCGAGATGCAGACACCTGCTTATTTTTTCCCCCTGTGCAGATTGCCATCCCTATTGGACGGACCGCACCAAGAACGCCGGGAGTGTATTAAAGGCTGATACTTTCCTAGTTATTGATCGATGAAATTGTCTCAATTACGGATGCGGGTCTCATTGCGTTCGTAACTGTTACACACACATTCACACACACACACCCACGGACACACACACACACAATCACACAAAATCAAGGTGGTTAGCACCTGTTCAAGCAGCTACAGGCTATTGAAGACTGGTGAAAATTATTATATGCAGCATTATTGTCTCCGCAATTTTCAAGAGCTTTGCGAGCAAGGGGTATATGCCGTCTTCACGGTGTAAGTAATGTTTTGGTCTGCTTTTGTTCTTGTGACGAATTAATACAGTGCCTCAAACTTAACTCTCTATATCTTCAATACCACTGCAGACAGCTGGAACATATTCATCCTACTTGTGGCAATTGCTCTATAGAAAGTACTAGTATTCGACTGGAATTCCACGTCGCTCTCATTTTCCACTACCCTATCGTGTCCACCCGTCTTCAGACATTATTCGTTATTCCTAAGGTTCAATAATAAAAAATAAGAAAAAAAAAAGAAACAAGGTTCGTCATTCCGAAGGTTCGTTAGCACGCACCTTCCTTTGATATTCGGATTATTAAACCGGCCTTCTGAATGAAGAAAGTAAAAAAAAAAAAATGTTCGAAATAACGAATTCTTTTTTTCTACTTTCGGATTACGAACACACTAGGTATAGGATATTAATGTATTTCACAATATCAAACCTTCTTAATAAAGAACCTTATTTCATTTTCGGATTAATGTATCTCCGGAAACTTCGGAATAACGAACGTACATCTCCCCTCAAATCACCATCGGCCGGATTTACACTTCATTTCATAACTCAGTTACCCAACCGTGCCCGGGAGAATTTAATCTATTACCTCCTTCCTTTGCAAGCTGTCAAAAAGTGTGAGCAACCGACCTTTCCCTTTCTTCGCCTTTTTTTTTCTCTCATCCGCTCTTTGTAGATGTATTTATAACCATGTCTTTCCCTTCTGCTACTTTTCTCGTCAATCATAGAATATAGAAATCATACATAAATAATCAACACACTTGCTCATAAAACCCTCTCTTATCGTTCCTCGGTATAACCATCTTTCGCTGTTACCTCTCCTCCCCACTCCACGCCCCCCCCCCTCTCTCTTTCCCCAGCTAACTTTCTCCTTCCCCCTCATTCTTTATACCTCTTCTTGACGCCTCTCTCGGCCACCGTGTATCTTTCACGTTTCTTCATTGTAATCAATAATTCAGAATTCCTCCCTTCCTTGGTAGCTCCTTTTTGTACATTCTGTATTGTCATCTTCGTACATCATGAGGAGAAACCAAACAGGACGAATAGTGCGGGCGTTTTTCTTTTGTAACAGCAATCTGTCTTTCCTTTTTTTAAAGCTGTTTTTCTTACCTCGTTTAATGCATTATTAAAATGTTTACATATTGCAACTACAAGAATAGTAACCCTTTGATAAGATGTGTAATGTATTGTAAAGTCATTGTTTGCTTTTACGAGCATCCGCTCACAGTGAACGCCCTGTTGAAAAAAAAAAACACACAACAAAACAAAACAGGGTGTTGCTGCCGAAAACAATTAGCGCCATTGTAGTGCTCGTCTTGTGTTTAATACTCTCTACTGTTTGTTTTGTTTGTTTGTTTCTTTATTATTCCATATTCTCCGTATTACATGAACCATAAACATGATAAATATAGCAAGAAAATTGAATATGCACTTTGTCGAATACAACTGATAAGAATCCTAAAGTGTAAAATATGAGGAATCTACATAGAAGCAATTATTGTTTATGAGGCGTAGATTCCCATCAGAAGCTGTTTTGAAGTGGATTCTTACATCAAAGTTAAGTTCCAGTTATAAATAATGACAAATTATTAAGTGCGGACATGCATACATCGAAGAATTTAAAAGAAAACTTAAAAAAAGAAATGTATGTCCGTTACATTAAACAACGAGAGAGCGGCGTGATGAAGCCGTTGCTCGACGATGTTTGTATAGTTTTGTTCATTTTTGTTCATTCAGTGCCTAGAGCTCTTATAATGCCCATAAGGTCAATGGGAAACACATACCCTAAACCCAGCGGTATGAACACTGCTAAGTCTTGCGTTTAGCCATTCTGTGTCTTAAAGTGTATCTTTGGTCAAAGAATATTTTTTTGATATGTGAAAGAGATGTATTTTAGTAATCTGTTGCACCAACAATCAGAAAAAAAAGTTACATATAAATGAAGAAAAAGTATGTTTTCATATAGAAAATAAGAACTAAATCAGTGAGTCTGAAAGGAAAGACTATCAACTTTCTTTTGTTCTCAGGAACCAGCAAGGGATTAAGGAACCAGCAAGAGATTAGGCAGCCTGGGAACAATAGCAAAGTTATAGTCTTCTTTTCAGACCCATTGGCTTTAGTGGTATGTTTCTAGCTTTAAATGTATTTTTCTTTGCTAATATTGAACTTTTTTTCTGATTCTTGGTGTAATAGGTTACTGAAATGTAGCTCTTACACATATCAAAAAATATTTTTTTGGCCAAAGCTACACTTTAAACTATCATCTGATCACACTGATTTCGTTAAATCAAGGCATGCTGATCTCCACGAAAGTTCTGCTCAAATACCGAGACCCCCCCCCCCCCCCATCTTATTTTGACGGGAACGTGAGATATGAAGGTTGGGCGGCAAAAGATCACGTCACATATTTCTTTAATGTTCCTTTCCCGAGAGAGTTTTCGTATTAAACGCAGAAGGCTAGCTGTTCACACACACCACGGACTCCCACTCATGTGCTAAAATATATATGTGAGATGTAATATGAAGAGGGTGGGTGCAAAAGAAAGAGGAAAGAGAAAATACGAAGAGAGAACGAGAGTGAGAGAAAGACAGACAGACAGACAGACAGACAGACAGAGATATGCTAGAAGAGAGAGAGAGAGAGAGAGAGAGAGAGAGCGAGAGAGAGAGAGATTACTGTGGGAGAGGGTGATACAGGTGTGAAAAATCAGATTGTCCCTTGTTCGTGCACACCTCCCCCCCCCCCCCCGCCCTGTCTCTCCCGCTCTCAGTAGAACAGAGCAACACGACGTCTACAGATTCAATGAGTTCATATCTTTGCTAGATAGACTGCTTGTTTTCAGAAAGGGACCACGCTATAACTTATTTCTTGTTGTCGGTGAACAGATAGCGTCTAAAGTAAACTGTTATCATTATAGAAGGATAAGATAAGAAGAAAAAAAAATCATAAAAGGCAAATTGAACAATCTTACCAGCATGGTTAAGAGAAATAAATTCGTGGAGGAATATCTGGAAGACATGCGAAGAAATATTTGCCAATGTGCACGTTGCAGAATGGAAATAAATGATGATATTCTAATTTCAAGCAAAGTAAAGACTTATGTCCATTAAAATGGAAACGCAAAAAAGTCTCTCTAGCTCTTTTTCTGGGTCGAATATAAGTGGATTGTTTCTTAATTTGTAATTATGTGGTGTGATGGTAAATGTTACTAACTCTTAGTGATTGGGATTAATTGTACACAGGTGTTTCAATGAGCTTGTTAGATTATCAAATCTTGTCTGTCCCCGCAAAATAGATATAAAAGGTTATATTTCCACTATCTTGTCAGTTTATGATGTAAATTTTGATAAATCCTCTAAGTGACTATTGTACAATTATTTTCATAAGAATTCATCCATTCTGACATCAGCAAGCGACTGTAAAAACAAAGAGCAGAATTGATAAAATGGGCGAAAGACGGCCAAGTAGGATTCCAGAAATAGATGCCCTTACCGAATTATCGTGACTAGCTCCTCATAATGACCAAATACGAATTGGCCTTCACAGGTTACATAATTGAGCAAAAAGAAACACACACACACACACACACACACACAAAATAGTACATGCATGTGTGGAGGAGATGGGGGTGGGGTTGAACGCTGTACTTTCCTGCAATCTTGTGCGCAATTTGGACGATCACTGCAGGCGGCTCGGTGCAGACATGCCTTTTCTCTCTCTCTCTCTCTCTTTCTTTTCATCTTTGCTTCTTTTTTTTTCCGCTTCACAAAACGAAGATTTATTGTGCTACGGCTGCTGCCGCCCTTACGGGGTTAGTTTGTCTTCTTTTATTGTGACGCAATCCAAGCACACTAATGGATGGCATAAGAAGGATGTGTGTTCCCATGCACGTTCCTAGCTTCGATTTGAATTCCATGTCACAGGCGAGAGTTGAAAAAACAAAAACAAAACAGAAGAAGCTGCACCGCAATGGCAAGAAACAAAAACATGGTTGTCGACCATCTTTCGCCATGATAAGGGACGGACTCGCTTTTAACCATGACATTGAGTGTGTTACATCATTGTTGATTCTCGTCAGTGGCGATAGTGGCAAGTTGATCGCGTGATCGATCGCATTCACATATTCAGAAATTTTACTGGTAGTTTAGAAATTACTGAGTCAGTTTTCATGCCGTTCAAGGTATAATTTTTGTTGGTCGGTATTTCTGTTGTTTTTAAGCTGTAATTTCAACTGTCACTCTTGGATGCAAACTAACCATTGATGCTTTACTAGATATTAACATGGTTTGACAATACCCGAGTTGGTTTAATTCACTATGGGTTCCGTTATGATTTCTCTGTTTGGAATAGAAAAAGGCCTTTGCACGGATGTTGATTGGCCTTTCGTTCACTACGGGTTTTTTTTCCCTTTGTTTTTTCATGAGTCATGTTTTGATCTACCGTCGATGTTAAACTTCACATTACATGAATTATGACAGAGAATAGTTTTGAGCAATTGGCATTGGCTCAACATTAGAAACTAAAATGCGCTGTGTTTCTTTTTGTTAATTATGAAAGTTATGTTATGAACAACTTTAACGAACCACACTTTAAGGCATCAAGAAATTGAATTGTTGCCCAAGTACACACACACACACACACGCACACACATATATAAATACACGGGAATGTTATTCTCTGCAGAAGTAATTCAAGCTGCACTGAGTGAAATTAAATATATTCAATCATAGACAAATCACCGGCAATTGATTAGAGGATCAATTCAGAGTGAATAATTTCGCACGAAGTCATTGCACTCAGAAATCGAAAGACATAATGCAATCTGTAGATGAAGTGTTGGTTTTTTTTTTCAGTGCGGCGTCTTGGGTCTATCAAGGAGAAGTAGTCCTGATGTAAACATCTGAAAATGACGGTAAACATTCATGATGAGGGTGTGAGTGACGTAATGAACAGGTGCGTGGTGGAAGAGATCTGTGTTTACAAGATGGCGACAGGATATAAGGCGGTTATAAGCCATGTACGCATGTATGTGTGGTGTGTGTGTGTGTGTGCTCGTGTGCGTGGGTGTGTGCTTGTGTTAAATTGCGTGGGTCTAGGGTGAAAGGAGCTGAAAAAAGGATGTCCTGCTGGGGGAAAAATGAGCTGGCTGGATAACATCCGTGAACAGCCAGTAACTATGGCAACCATGGCACTGATGTTACCAAGAGATGGAATTCATTGTGATCATGTAAATTACGGACAGATACAGACATCGCAGCTGCTGGCCACTCAGAAAGCAGTGATGGTAGAAAATATTGCGGAGAATGACCACAGCAGGATGATAACATTAATGGTGATGTCAGTGGTGTGGTGGTGATGGTGATGGAGATCGTGAGAATAGTGGTGAATAGTGAAGACGAATATGACTGCAACAACGATGTCACTTGTTTTCACGATGGGTTTCTTTGATATCTGAAAAATTTTTCATCAATGGCGATACCGGTTGGTTTAACGCTTAGCTTAATCATTTCAATTCACCCGCAAATTTCTCTGCAGCGGATCAGCCACATAAGCTGAAAGTGGGAGAAAAAAGCAAACTGGTACCTTTGAGACATCCCTAAGCAGTCGTTTTTTGATGACGAGCAGAACGCCTCATTGAACAAGTATCAAAGACAGAGAGTAAAGTGAGAAACAGAGCGAAAGAATCTCGAAAAAAAAAAGAAGGGGGAGACGGAGAAATGATGAGAAATAACATTCGGAATCTTTTCTGAGCTAGATTTCCTCCGAGTCAGATTTAATTTCCTTTTTGATTGTGGAAATATCGCTTCCAGACTTTTATGCAAGAAAATTTTGTCTATATAGGAAGCAAAGGTAAGAGAAAAACAAGAGAAAGAAAACGAAATAGAGAGTAGATACAGGAGGAAGGAAGTAGTACACTCGGAAAAAGAGAGAAAGAAAGAAAGAATGGAAGAAAGGAGAGAGACAGAAATGGAGGGGAGGATAGGAAGAGGGAGAAATCGAGAGAGAGAGAGAGATAGCCAGGTTTGTCTGACGGAAATTGACAGTGCAGTCATACATTATTTACCCTCCAATCTCGGTCTTATCTCCAACGCGCGGCATCGCTCCTGCTGCATCTGGGACTCTTAAAAGGACAGTGTCCTTCACATACTTAAGTCCACCTTCACATACATGTGGATTGAGTGAATGCAGCAATGTTAGTAGAACACATCAGTGAAAGTTTGAGGAAAAGCACACAATCCGTTAAAAAGTTATGAATTTTGTACAGTTTCTGCGCAGTCACTGCTGAATGAGAAGACTACTTCAGTGTCTGATGTCACATAATATGTAGAACGATATAAGCAAAAAAGAAAATTTCACGAAACTTTATTTTTTGAAGAAAAAAAATCATTTCCTCGACATGTTACTGACGTATGTTGAGGGTAACATTATTCCCCCCTGCCTTCTGAAAGAGACAATTAGTCAAGTGTACTTTGATTATGCGAGAAAAGTGAAAATGTGTTGAATTTTCTTTATATTTTCTTTATTTCGCTCTACATATGTGACATCACAAGCTGTTGCAGTCTTCTAATCCAGCAGTGACTGCGCAGAAATTTTTAAAAATTCATAACTTTTGAACGGATTGTCCGATTGACACTCACTGATGTCTTCTAATAATATTGCTATACATTCACTCAATCCACAACTATGTAAAGGTGGACTTGTCCTTTAAGAGTTTGCACGATCGTGTCACATAGTTAGATCATCTCAACGTACAGCCACATTTACGATGATGACAATTTAGTGATCTACTACATCGTCTTATAGGCACTATGAAATAATATCTGACGAATTGTCGATTTCAGTTGGATGAGGAAATGAAAAATACAATCATACGAGAGATTTCATTTTCGCCATAGTCTCTCTCTTCCCTTTTTAGTTGGTCTTATATCTGATTTTTTTTTAACAGATAGGAATTCTTTCTATCCTTTTAAAGGGCATGCCAAGATTTCGCTGATCATATCAATGTTGGTATCTTTGCATTCCGTTGAAAATTATCTCGCTTCGCATCAGATCAATAACGCAATTTTAGTCATCTTTACGCATTTATTCAATTCCTGCCTCGTATCTACTTCGGTGCATTAAATGTTGATTTTTTTCTCCCTTCCGATACAGATAAACAACTTAAAAGTAATACAACCCAAGAGGAAAAATGCACAAACACGTCAATAATTATGTAATGCAGCAATGCAAACCTACTGAAAAACGGGGAGAATCATTATTTCATCTTTCAGTGTAAACGTTTAAAAAAAAAGAATTATAGTATCGCAGTACAGTCTGACTAACTGTGCATTAACTGAAATGTGAATTTGAGCACCATTAATCTTTCATATTGTTTGCGTGTATTGTCTATCAGTACTTGAAAATGGACACAAAGGAATAATAGTATTTTCTCTACTTCCACTATTTAAGAGTAAGAGAGGCGTGGTGACAAGCAACCTATAAAAATAGTAAGATATTCTCGTGTTGAAAAAAAAAAAGAAAGAAGAAGTAAATGATAGATAATAGTACGAAAAAGACTTTTCATTATGTATAATGCTAACATATCGATCTGTTGTTTTGCTTCTGTGTTCGACAGAAATTAAAAATATCCGTCGGATTCGGGCTTTCGCAGTTTGATACCCACTCCTCAGGAGCTGTGAGGTGTTTATATGAAGACAGGCCGTCCTTGTCCCGGAAAAATAAAGTAAGTTCATTCTCCACTGTCCAGCTTCTTTTGATAGTCTCGTATCATTATGAAAGTATGTTTGTTTGTGTCGTATCACTGCCCACTGTAAGGAGGATGATTTGAATTATGATATGTTTTAAGTGACCGCCAAGGAAGCAGTAACCGCTTGTAATCAAGCAACCATTAATTTAAGATGGTTGACGTTCCCACCGAAGGACTGTATAGTATAGACAGTGAGGATAGAATGTCTTCCCTCGTGGCACAAACCGCTGCTAGACTAAAATACATCGAGAAACAACCCGTCTAATACTGGTAAGGTATGTAATCTCGCACTACTCTGTATCATTGTTATCATAATATTTCCCACATTATGCACTGTGAAGCAGCTTGCGTAATATTTTGAGTGTTTCATCTTACACTATAATCAACAGTTGTAATCTTTCGTACTCGAAATCTCGTTGCTGGGGATTTATTTCTCATTGAGCAGTCTGCTATGATTTGAACACTTCCTGTTTTAAACAAACGCACAAACTGGTGTAAAACAATCCTACAGTTTTCGCTTTCTGAAATGATTTGCCGAGCCGAATCTTTTCGGACAATCGAAGGATAATGTGGATGGCGGCAAAAGTTTAAACACACCTACCAATAATTTACCTAGAAAATGAATAGAATACTACTACGATACCATTTGGCGATAAAGTGGAGATCCTCTTTAAGTGTCTATTATTCTTCGTGGAAATTCTCAAAATATATCACATATACTCGATTCCGTATATCATGTCTTGATGGAAGACGGATTCAAGGCTTCCAATCAAATAAATTTTTTTTTTTTTTTGGATTGATTTGCTCCTTGAAATTGATGTCATACGTATAGAGATTTTGTGAAGTCACTTGGTGGGAAAAAGTGGAAGGGGGGGTGAACGCATCTTTTCTCTGCAATTCCCGCCTGCTGGATCATATGGAGAAAACGGGGGGGGGGGGGATTGCAAAGACTGCATGGTGATTCCTAGTACACTGAATGGGGCCATGGACGTATTTTATTTTGGCCCTTTATGATGGCTGTTTTTAAGAGGACGAAACGAATTGATATCGAGTCTCATTTGATTCATGCTGCCACGAAGTCTATTGCTGTTTCTGTTATTAGAGTATTCTGATTCCCTCTGCTACAAAATTAGGACGAGAAGAGAAAGAAAGATTGCAGTGCAATACGATTACCGATTGATATATATATATATATATATATATATATATATATATATATATATATATATATATATATATATATATGTATATATATATGTATATATATAATATATATATATATATATATATAAATCTATATAATATATAAAGAGAGGTAGAGGGGAAAGAGAATGAGGGGGAGAGAGAGAGAGAGAGAGAGTGTGTGTGTGTGTGTGTGTGTGTGTGTGTTTGTCTATGTGATATTTAATACACACAATGCATATTTTGTCAACTAATAAGCGAGTACGGTTGTCCAGTGGCAGGAAAACAAAAGGCAACAACAAGAATTTGGCTCGCATTCAACATGCTGGACGCACACATACCACCCTTACACACACACACACACACACACACACACACACACACACACACACACACACACACAAACACAAACAAACACACACGCACACACCGAGACACAGGCGAGGTAATTAAAAAGGATATGGGATCACTGACGTGGCAAATAATCATACGCTCGAGTAAGAACCCCAACGTGATGCGTTGGTCTTTCGCCAGTGGAAAGGGGGACAGGATTGCATTGGAGGAGGTGGAAACCAATCAATCATTTCAAATATACAAGCATTACACATTGATAATGCGATAATATGAGCTTATTAGTCCAGGGTAGCCTCTCCCGTGTTGCGTCAACGCTTCCAGAGGGGGTTGCCGTAAGCATTAACCCATTGATTCCATCGGCTTACCTACTTTTTTTTTACCCGACTCTCATTCAAGGGCGTTCAGCACCTACAATGTTGTAGCAGGATTCGAACCCCGGATCTTGGCTTAAAACAAAATACAAGAATCTGGTACTTCTCCACTACTGTGGCCCCACTTCATACAGGTTTTCAGGGATACCATACAAGAATTTAATTAGGCTGTTTTGCACCTGTCTTAGTGTTCAGGCAATAAACCCCTTCTAATCCTTATGACAGTGGTGCAAAGTACGCACATATCGTCAGCGGGAAAGATGGTGTATATGCCATATATCGTGCCTCTGACGACTAAGAATTCATCGTGTGCAAATACACCGCTTGCTTGCGCGTCTTTTAACAACAACCCTCCCCTCATCCAAGCCACTCTGTCTGTGTGTCTGTGCGTCCGTGTGTCTGTCTGTCTCCATCCTCATTCTCCCATTTGTCTGCATTGATTTATCCTCCATATTCTCTGTTGGTTTGGATAAGTGGCCACTCTGATGTCATGTTGACCTAACCCAGTTCAGTTAATCTTTGGAGGGAGAGGAGCAGGGGAAGGGCGGGGGGGGGGGGGGGGTGGGAGAATGTTAAGGTCAGGACATAGTATGTACAATGTCATGCTGGGAGGGAAATCAGTCCCTTAGTATAATAACTCTTTCATTCGTGAACTTTAAAAAACTCAAGGATAGCTGCCAACATGGGACTTTGTTATCATGGGAGAAAGCGGCTGCCGTTGAAGAGACATTGTCTAAATCATTTTTACATAAAGGTTAAGTACGAAGGGGTAAATCAACAACGGTCGGCACACATCTTTGGTTGAACTGAATCAGCCAAATACATCGCAAGAAAAACACTTCGAAGTTTGTGCTGAATTCACCATATTACACCGCAGAAAGCTACAAAACGTGTCTGAGTTGTTCCTTGGTAATTCCTACAACATGCCACAAAGGAATTATATTTGCGTTGTCTTTTTTTTTTTTCAACAGCATGTCAAAAAGGAAATTATATTTGTGTTATTTTTAGGTGATCCGAGTATCCTCTCGGATCACCTTGATCTGTACTGATTCTTTGTTCTTCTTCTTCTTTATTTCTGGACAAAATTTGTGCATCTATTAACTCAGAAATTTCTCATAGTATCAATTTCAAACTTATAGCATATATGTATCATGTCATAAAGACGACAAATCTAATGTATCATTGTGATTGGTCAACCGTGACGTCACTGTGACGTCATTATATGAAAACACATTTTCATTCATATCTCATTAATGGAAAGGAATTTTTCAATAAAATTTAGGTCACATATATTTCACGTCAAGCGCATTCTACTCATATTATCAAAATTCATATTTATTATTAAAAAGCGCGCGTACGCGCGCGTTGAAATATTTGTATGCTCCAATCGAGCTCAAATTTTTTTTTTTTGCACACGTTTCAGACCATTTGGAGCATTTTCTGAAAAATTGAAAAAAATTGGACGGACGCGTACGCGCGCGCGCATATACGCACAGCTCATATGCAATAGAAATTTCCCGTTTTTTCATTTCGATCGGATGCCTGAAATGTCAAGGAATATTTCTACCAAGTTTCAAGTCAATCCGACTCAATATGACGTCATACGGGCCCCTCAAAGTTGAAATTACGCGCGCGCGTCGATGGCGATATACAGTGCAACTATGCCAAAAACCCGCCAATTTTGAATCCGATTTTACTCGTCAGGATGGAAGGTGACCCTCCATTTTCTTTACATATTATGAAAGCTGATGAATTGTACATGTCATTTCATGGGTTTGCGATGCTGAAAAAATGATTAAAAGATATCAAATTTCTTAATAAAGTAAAAAAAGTAAATTTTCAAAATGACGTCATCAAATTTCACGTTTACTAGAGCGTATCTCACTTATCCTTTGCCAATTTTCACACAAATTTCAGTATGTTGTAGCTTATTAAATGCTCTTTCATTAATATAATAACAGCATTTTGATTGGATGACGGCATCACCTCGTAAAAATGGATTCAAAGTAATCTTGTCAAATTTGACCAGTTTACGTGTTATCTCTATGGGAGTGCAGTTTTTCTGGAAATGAAAATTGACATGACTATCTTTCTCGAGCACTATCTCACTTATACTTCGGTGAATTTCTCCCAAATTTTAATATGTTGTAGCTGAGACTTTGGGCTATCGTAAATGTACTCTTCATCTTTTTCATACGATGTCGGCATTACGTCAAAAAATTTGGTTGAAATTAAAGCTTATCTTCGATGTATTGAGATATTGCTTTCTTTCTGCAACCTTCTTTGCAATAACTCAAGAAAGACAGCCCCTATCACCCCCATATTTTGCACATGTTCAGTTCATGTTACGTACATTATTTCATAAAAAAAAGACAACTACTTGATCGGACACCATCTTGGGTATGTAAATTAGGGTTAAAGGTCATAAATATTTCATCCTGTATCTTAGTAAATACATGTCCTATCTTTCCCATATTGTGCACACGTAAAGACCATGTTACAAGGATCATTTCACAAAATAATCACTTTTTGCTCAGATGCCATCTTGTCTGTGCAAAGTGGGGTCAAAGGTCATATGTACTTTTTTCTGTATCTTCGTTATGACGTGTTATCTCTATGGGAGGGAATTTTTCTAGATGTGAAAGTTGACATGATTGTCTTTATCGAGCAACCTTCGGTGAATTTCTCCCAGATTTTAATATGTTGTAGCTGAGACTTTTGGTTTTTCATACGATGTCTGGATCATGCTAAAAAAAACTTGGTTGAAATTAAAGCTTATCTTCGATGTATTGAGATATTTCTTTCTTTCTGCAACTTTCTTTGTAATAACTCAAGGAAAACAGCCTCTATCACCCCCATATTTTGCACATGTTTAGTTCATGTCACGTACATTATTTCATGAAATAATAACTACTTGATCGGACACCATCTTGGGTATGTAAATTAGGGTCAAAGGTCATAAATGTTTCATCCTATATCTTGGTGAATACTTGTCCTATCTTTCCCATATTTTGCACACGCAAAGACCATTTTACAAGAATCATTTCACAAAATAACTACTTTTTGCTCAGATGCCATCTTTGGTGTGCAAAATGGGGTCAAAGGTCAAATATACTTCATTCTGTATCTTCGTTAGTGCATACGGAATTCGGTACCAAAGATGGCAGGTCTGACTCCCTTTTCTAAATGAGACTCCAAACATCACATGGCCAATGTCCCCTCAACACAGATGAAACCTGTATGGTCATGCCTATTGGGATCAGGACTCAAATCATTGATTTCCCAATAGATCGGATCACCTAATTTGTCAGTGTTGACAAATTCCGAGTCTAGTTTTGTTTTTTATAATGTCTATCATTAATTTTGATGTGAAGCGTTATCCAAACTTTAGTGTATATTTCTTTTTTTTTTCTTTCTCTCTTAAAACTGTGTGATGATTTCGACTTTAAGACGATTGCGATAGCAGAAGTAAAAGCGTGGAGGCCTACCAAAAAGAAGGATTTTGCAATAGAATGTGCATGTGCGTGTGTGTGTGTGTGTGTGGGTGTGTGTTACAATGCGCGACAAGAGGGTATGATATTTCGAAAAGCCAACATGTAGCCTACTAACTCACCAACTTAATGGAATTTATGTTGGTTATCGTGGTGATTCCAAAAATCGTGCGTGACGCCAATTGATGATGTCATACACAAACTCATCTCTCCCTGCGGCGAGACTTTGAAATCCAAATGTGCCGTTCCGTTTTCTCTTGCGTGATTCTTTTCCCTTCAGATTTTGTCATTTTGAGTTCAAGTGACAAGGGAATATGCATCCTTTTTACCGTATATCACTACGATCTCCACGATCTTTGTGCATCTATACCAACTTTAATCTATGTCCTCCAACAAATCCAGCGTGACATGTAGAATAGAATGTGAGCACCGTACATGCCTGCATGACACAAGATAAGGCGCGAAGCTTCAGTGCATGTGCGGCGCGGCAAAATGTGGAGACACTTCTGACGCTCTAATTGAATCCAGTTTGGTAGCAAATCGTAAATTTTGCCCGAGTCAGGAGACTCATACCCGACAATTTCCCGGCATCCGTGTGGGCACTTATCTCTCGCGATGAAATGTTTGCAGTATATGATAGCATCAAGGTTACAGCTAGCAAAAATGTAGAAATTCATCACCAAAGCGATGGGAGGGGGTGCATGGAATTCACGATCCAATCCTAGGCAAGCTTCGTACAATGGTCTCTGGCATTTGATTCATTATTTTGATTCATTCAATCATAAATTTAGTAATTATACAAGCGACTGAAGCGTTAAGGGTGTTTTAGCACACTCTTCCACTATGACATGGCAGGTATATAGTATTGTATACCAACGAGTATTTGCGATCACGAAGCAGACTAAAAATGTAAAATGAATTTCAATATCTATCATCATCTCAGCTGCAATCACTTGAAGATAAGATAACTTTCATTTTTTATATTATAAAATCATTACAAAACATTTCCGCACCAGTTCAAAAAGATCAAGATGATAACAAGTCGCCGTGGTGTTGTGAGTCACAGTGAATTAATCAACTTAAGAAACTATTGGACATTGTGTGGTAAAATGTATGAGCAGTTTATCGTATGGATTGTGAGGTATATGCCAGTGGGAAAAATCCACCTTCAGCATAAGTTTTATTTCCATGAAAGAGCAGGCTTAAATTGCCGTATGGAAGCGGTTCAAACCTAGTAGACCTGCTGGTCTGACCGCTCGGCGCATGCGCAATTTGCGATTGTCCCTCTTCCCACTCCCTATATACCCCATCCCCTCCATACTGAACATCGAGACGAATCTCCTTTAAAACTCTCCAGTTTTATTTTACCAGATAACACAATATTTACAGAACATGTTGGTTTATGCGTGCTGTTCGTGGGGGGGGGGGATGTCTCATTGCTCCATCATCAACGGTAACGTTTTGATAACGATATCATTCTCGCATACCACGCCTCCATCAACTGACAAAATTGGCTATACAATTGCTGCAGCAATCATCTTGTTTGTTGTATACCAGGCTTACCAGGCTTCTGTGTAATTTGTGTCGTCAATGTGAACTATGTCATGTTGATGGCAACCCCAGTTCTAGCACATCTCGGTCTCGTCGCGTATTTTGAATCTCACTGTACTTTCGGAAATGGGGTTTTCCTCCTACACCACTTATGGGGAAAAGCATGCAAGAAAATATACAAGAATATTATTAGAGAGGTATTGTCCTGGAACAGGTGAATCAAATGCTGCTTATACATTACATTGGCATATGAGTTGTTTTTATGCAGTTATTACAACTTCCATTCCATTTGAGACCATCCGTGCAGATTTATGAGGGCTGTTTACACCGCAGTAATATACATCATGCGCGAGTCTTTCACACAAATTATGCGTGTGCTCACCAGCTGCAAGAAACTTACCGGTACTTAGCTTGCGGAATAACTGTAACCATATTCCCATACGAAGAAAATGCAGTCGGTTTAGTGTGGTTTTCTCTTCTTTTGCGGCTTCAGATTCCTAAGTAAACATACCTGGACCATTCAAAAATCAATTTATGGGTGACGGCGTCTCCGCCACTCGGAGGCGCCTTTCCAGCAAGACGTCGATGAATGGATGAAACGTTGCGCCTCTCGTTACGGCAGACTTCTATACTTTTCTCTGTGAGTAAACTTCACAGTCGTCGCTACATCGCTCTATTCGATACACTTCTAGTATTACAGGAGGACTAGAAATCGATTGAATACAGACCAGTGACTACAGTATTCGGGAGAAAGGTGCGCACCCGTGACTGAGAGGATTATTGTATGTTATTTACCGAGATAAAGCCAAGGCGGGGGAAAGTGAAAAAGCCTGTCTGCAGACGTGAGAAACGAACTTGAGAACAAGAGAGCGTGAAAGCTAGAACGTAAAATTTATGTTCAAAAAGATAAAAAGAAGAAGTGGAAATCGGAAGACATTGACCGAGTCATTTCATTCTGACCCATGAAGTGACATAATTATGCGTGTTTGATCTTTGCCGTCCGTATATAGGCCTAACAAAATTGAATTGAAATGCCAAATCACGATTAGCATGTTTTAATTTCATAGGCAATAGTCTGTTTTATATATATATAACTCTTTCTTTTTGTTGATTACGCATAATATGTGTACTTTATAGCCGAGAAAATGATTGAAACTCAACCTTGATTGGCCTTGAGAAATTCAGATGCATGGATCTAAGAAAGGGATAAGGGGAAAAAACTATGATATCTTGACAGTGACAGTAAACTGAAGAGAGGAATGTGAATAACTCCAGAAGGGTAATGTCAAAACCCCTTGCTTTCTGTATCTGTATCTTAATGTATGTGGAATGATTATCTGTTCGGCCAGGACTGATCCAGGAAATTGTTGTCTTCCCCCCGATGACCAACCACTGGCGGTAAAGCCTTTGTCTGGGCGCCATCAAAGAAGAGACCGATATTGTAGATTCGGAGAGCTAAAAACAAACGCTTATCAGAGCTCGACCTTGTCATTAACCTATAGGACCGCTAAACTAAAGCATTCCCTTACAGACAGAAGCAACAACAAGAACGAACGTTATTTCACATTCGGATTGACCTGATTAACGAACTTTCGGAATAACGAACCTTATTTCATCTTCGGATTGACTTGATTAACGAATTTTAGGAATAACGAACCGTATCTTATTTTTTGGATAATGCACCTACGGAATAACGAACTTTTTAAATAACGAACTGTAACCAAGAACTGTACGGAACAAGGTGGTACCGGTGAGGCGATGGACAGTAAAGGCCCCGTCACACCGCATCCGGTCCGTTCCACGGAACGGGTTCCCGCCTGCCTGCATGATGTGGAGTGAATCGTGGTTAGCTCGTGGCATTCCAAAGCACGGCACTCACGTGAAAGATACGAGCTCAGCGTGGTGTTCACCGCAAGAATGTCAAACCTTATTATTCAGCTTCAGACAATGAGCCCTAATCTACTCATATGGCCTCAAAATAATGATGACCACATGGGTGCTGGCACCTTAGACTCTTGGCGTTGGCACCCAATAAACACATACGTAATGACAATGACGATAGTAACGATTACAACATTTTCCCCCTCCATAATAATAAATACGCGCATTGCAAACACGTAGTGGTACTCAAGGCGTTATACAATATATATTGACACTGCGGTCCCTGGAATTTTACTGTCTCCTTCAATGCACTTAATACTCCACTCCCTGGGGACCATTGCATCAAGGCTACGCCATAACGGCACAAGGAATTGAATAGCCATGACGTTCAGTTTCCCGCCCTCACCTTTTCATACACATAAGGTAAAGAGGAACGTTAGCAATGATGCGCTTTACTTAAACTGAAAACATAGTTCACATATGCCTGCAGGGCTGCCGATTTTTTGCTCTAAAATGTGCACATAAATGGGTAAGTATAACGTCGGAAAATGGGAAATATAACCCAAAAAGGTTCACCGAAAATGTTGCAATCTCAGAACATACCCAATCGTGACTGCTACGTATTTTTTTTTTCAAAAATTGTTTTATTTCGATTCCATCATCCATGATCGACTGTAAATTGAGCATTCCGTGTCATTTCACACATTGTATTAGTTAGTGTATTACAAAATAAATTATTGGAATATCATTGTCAAATTTCTAATAATTATACATTACAAAAATATAATACCATCAATACTATCAATTGCATAATAATGTATCCATTGATTCCCCCTTTTTTCCCCAGCTATAGAGCCCTATTTCAACTGTATCCGATCACTTGCGCAAATGTGAGTAGCGGCGGTAAAGACACAATATTACAGGCTCAAACATAAGACTCCCCTGCAAAATTACGTGTCGCTGACTCTTTTGTTTCAGATGTGGGGTAATTGCATGACATGAGTTGGATAAGTACGGTGGATATGACCGTTTTGCCAAAGTGATTACGTGATGGTACACCATTGCTCTAGGGCGGCTACGTGGGTCCTGCGAGGATGCGCAGCCCAATATATGGGGTCTTCACAGCGCAGCTAAAATTTATCACTTGGAATTGGTCCTGAGTGACCTGTATTTCTAAGATGTAAGCGTGATAGTAATTGAGGCATGATAAACAGAGAGGGGGAAGAGGGGGGGGGGAACTATCTACAATATCGTCAAGAGACTATTTGGAAACCATCAATAAACTGCCACTGACTTAAAGTGCAGCTAACCCGCTTTGAAAGTCGTAACACACGCTATCGGACTATCGTGATGTCTTCCTGATATTACAGTAAAACATTTTAAAAAATGAGGGGGGGGGGGTAAGATCGATGAGTTCTAGCTAAGGTTCTCTCACGCACCCACGCACACGCGCACACATTCAATATGGTATCAAAGGCTTTGCTGCCAATGTGATATCGGCGAACGTATAGTTTCGGTTCACGTTCAAGCTCACAGGAATAACCCTGAGCCAATGAATCTGTAATTAATTGAAACCACATACTCATGGGGGATCTTGTCACAGTCTGGATTAGCTGGGCTCTCTCTAGTCAGAGCGTAGCAGCCATCGAAAACACTCAAGAAAAAAAAAAAAACCGAAAAATGAAAAACACTCGACATCAACAACAATAACACAAAAAATGACGATAAATATATTTATGGCAATCTTGTTTAATAACGCAATCAGTCTTGTGCGTTTATGAAGGAGAGAAGAAGAGCAAGAGAGAGAGAGAGAGAGAGAGAGAGTAGAAGATATATGCACGCAGGATGCGTTGTGTTTGTTTTTCATAAGCGACTGTCGAGACCTTTCTAGGTTACGCGCAATCAGCTTCATTATGTCGGGCTATGCTAAATTTGGACGAAAAAATTGCGAGCAATATCAGCATCATGGCTTCATCTAGCTAGTGGCCCAGATGCATGATTAGAGTAATTCGAAAAAAAAAGTAATCACTTTGGATTCGATGAGCCACTGGAAGACGTAAACGTAAAAACTTTAAAGATGTATTATATTATACGGCATTACTCTCTGTAGCTTTTATCGAGAAGTATTTCTGACCCTGTATTAGATATGAGATGATGGTCCAGGATTAAAACAAGCTGATATTGGTAAAGGTTGCTTTTGCATCAGAGGGTTCTCTTTTTTTCATCATCATTATTATTACCGAGACATCATGGAACCTCGCTGGCATTCTGGTGACTTGCTCCTCCAAGATGACGATACATGTACTCGTTTGGAGTGCGACAGATCGATTTCTGTAGAGAACAAAGAAAAGAAAGCTTCGTGGGGCTTAGAAGACACGGTCTGTTACTTTTTTTTTCTAGTAATAATGAGCCTGAAATAATATAGTTTGTTCCTGATTCATGCAGGTTTCCATTCAGGCTTTTTTTTTCTCTTCCCCTCTGTCAACTAGCGGTATTTACGCCTTTCATGTAACTTGCTTTATAAATAAACTTAACACCTACAGCTTTTTGCACACTTTGATATACAACGCCTTGTTCACACGGATGAATAAGCTTATGTCTGATAATGTTCATCACTTTACTAACAATGTCTAGAAAATTTGCAATCTCTGCTTTCAGACGACTTACATTACCCTGTTCACATCGGCGTATCAAATCTCGCTGATGGATCATCTGCGGGCAGCTTATGCAGCGTTTTGTCAGATATTTTGTCTGACAAACTGGTATATTCATTGTGTCACGTCTAAACTCTGTTCTCAATTGTCAAACGTTCGCTCATAGTTTTCTTCTTTCTTTTTTTGTGTGTGTTGTAATGTGTGTGTATTGTAATCTTTGTGTTTTCTGGCAGAGTGCTTTGTTGAATTTGGATGCGTGCCCTCTTGCGGTGGAGAGAGGGAGAGAGAGGGAGGGGTGGGGATGGGGGAAGGGAAGCTTGTTTGGTCGTCCAAGTAATATTGTACTCGGCAACGAGCCATGAGTTCCCCGATCTGATGTCGTATAATTTATTGTTCTTGGCGATATCGGAGAAAACGCTGGATGTTTGCAGGGGCTCCTACGGTCTCACTTCGCACCAAACGTGATATCATGAAGAAAAAGCACCATGGGAATTGATTTAAAATGGCTTTTGTGTTCCGTCTTTGTTGGGTGTTCTCCGTGGGGAAAGTATCCGTTCCCTCGCCGATCGATTTTTCCTTCAAGTTTTCACCAGCAATCAGAGGCACACTGAACTTTTCCGTCCTCCTCCTCTCATACCCGATATGAATCCTGGAAAAACAATGTTTAACGGATACAGAATACCCTTATTGCTTATCGTTCAAATTGTTGAGAGTATTGTGCGACATCATATCATATACTCTGAAAAGGAAATATCGATATGGGAACAACAGTATCTATATGTAAACCAGGAGCAGTTTTTAATAAGTCATTTTCCCCACTGAAAAGTGCGGTAAAAGGTCAGATCAGCAGTAATTCTCAAGCGGGAAGTACACTATGAGACACAAAGCCACTCAAAATCATACAACTCACAACAAAACTCGTGGTGTTTTTTCTGTTGTCAATTCTATCTAATAACGCACTCAATATTTATGTCATTCAAACTCTTCAAGTGTAATCATCCAACAAGCTGTCACCCGTCAATGAACACGAGTCACATTTTTAGGTTATAAGGTTCTTAATCGTCATTCTACCGGATTACTTTGACTGGAACGAACCTTATCAAAACGCAATGGCTCAACAGTTGCCAGACCTAGAATATAGTACTTAATTTATGATAACGGGCGTAGTGCGGAACGTTGCAAGAACAAAGGGTTGCGCATCATCATTCATTATAGCCAAACGATTAAGTTATGCACAGCCTCCAGACACATGAGTTTAATTATGCGCACAAGATGTGATTTGATCGTTAGCGGTTGCCACGGCAACTGCATCAGCCGAGGTCTGTGCAACGCACCGGCGGTGACTGCGATGCGGCAAAACTATTATACTCTTCAAGCCTCATTGACGGCCGGACAATTACATCCGGGGAAATTAAGAAATTCCGCCAGTGGAGAACATCAGGAAGACCACCTGTGGTTCGTGGAGGTCTTCTTACGACATGTGGCCGTCCGTACTGACCGTGCTGTTTGTACCCTGCCATGGACAGCAGCAGCGTTGGCTATATCTCTGAGATGAGTCGCCATTTTTAATAGCGTCCCGAAACGATGATGATGATGACGAATTCGAAGCAGGAAGGGAAGAAGAAGAAGAGGAAGAAGAAGAAGAAGAAGAAGAAGAAGAAGAAGAAGAAGAGGAAGAAGAAGAAGAAGAAGAAGAAGGAGGAGGAGGAGGAGGAGAAGGAAAAGAGGAAGTAGAGGAGGAGGAGGAGGAGGAGGAGGGATGACGAAGGAGGAGGAAGAACAAGAAGAGGGAGGATAAAGAAGGGGAACGCAAAGAAAAGAACGCTAGGATAAACATACTTCAGTCCATTTCGTAGTGTTCCATTTTAGACGAAAAAAAAAACAGAAAATGATGACAATAATTAACATTGATTGACAAACTAAATTAGTAAATTATTCAACTTTATTCAGACTAAAGGAAACATAGACATTTTCCAGTTTTAAACAAAATTACAGAAAAGAATAATGACAACAGTCATGTAAATTTAGTAAAGCGTTGAGTAAAGAGACAGTTCATTGGCGTTCATTCAAGTTATCATTTCGCAGCTGTCATAGACCTTTTAGCTACATTAACACCGACGTAAAAAAGAGAAACTATAGCAGTGTGATTGCATTCTAAATTGAAAAAAAAGAGAAAATGTATGCATCATCATTTTCTACAGAATGTAAAGATGAATTGTAAACATCCTTAAGATGTTGACGAAACTTTGCGAAATAAGCAGTATTGGCCTAACAAAATAAGCCGCTTCATAGTTTACTTCACGAATAAAGAAGAACTTAGAGGAAAGCGCATTGCCTGGTAATCGAACTGTGCTTCGTGCGTGATTTTCACTAGGACTATTCACTTCTTAGTAATCACAACGTTTGTTTTTCCCCCAGTTCTGGCGCGGAAGACACGCGAGTTTATTGTTAATAATGCGATACGATTTTATAAGATTTCTGTCGCCAAGCGTCAACACAAATCGGGGTTACGAAATGAGCGTTCCACTTATGAAGGGGAAAAAGAAGATGTGAGATAAGAAAGTGTGAGGGGGTCACGTCGATATCGCTTCCTACAACATTCGATACTTCCTGTCAAAGGCGCACGGCCCCGAGAAAGGAAACGCCGTCTCCATCAGCCGTGGATTTCACACCACTCCAGGCAGTAATTACTATAGCGTTTGAAATAATGGAAGCAGAAAACAACCTCTTTTTGATTCTGTTCTCTTTTTTTTCTTACAGTATTTGGAATGAAAACAGAAAGTAAAAAGTTGAATATTCACTATTAAATGTCACCACTTTTCTCATTTCTGTGATTAAATGTATGGTCTTTGAGGAAGAACTCCGATGGTATACTGAGCAACCTACTGCGGGACCAACGACTTTTAAGTTCCCTTCAAAGGATTAGGCACGGAGGATGAAGTGTCTTGCCTGGATGCAAAATCGCTGCTCCCAGCTGTTAAGAATTCTCAATGCAATTCGCTGATCCGCAAAGGCTCCATTAATCGTTATGGTGCTGACGAGAATAACAGTGTTTGTGGCACTTGCCTGGGTTATTTTGTTTGTTGTATTATAGCGCCGTTTCATATCATCGTTGTATTCATTGGAATCAAAGGTGCACCTACAGTCCTTTACGTTCCACTTCAGAAGTGCAACAGATACTCCAGCCCAATTTGTCCACACACACATACACACACACACACACACACACACACACACGCGCACACGCACACGCACATAAGCACATGCATAATCTGTCCACCTTAACGCTAAGTCCCTCCCAGATAGTCATTAGATATATACAACACTTGTGTAGAGATGAGCACTATGGACGGTGTGTCTTAATAGTAGAAGACACATTTGAGTGTTCGGCACTAAACCCGCACAGTCCACTTGTTTATTCTGAGTAAAGGCCCCCTCACACCTGAGCGAATTGCCTGAAATATGACTTGCTATGGCTGGCGAAAGGCATTTTTTTTTGAAAAATCGTTTTCAATGATAATTGATGGTAAATCATTATTTACCCTTCGTGTTTGGGTTCGTACACCTTCTGAACTAACAATTGCGATTATTCAAATTCGCACGAAATTTTTGAACATGTTTAAAATTTCCCGACGAATTGAAAAATCGTCTGTCATTTGCTTGAATTTGCATCTCTTATTCAGTCTGCGGTAATCGTTCGTTTATCGTTCGTGTGCTATTGTCACGCATAGTCCCTCATCGCGCTTTTGCCAATGTGGACCGATCTCGAAAGTACCCTAAATGAAGCAACACGATGACTAAATATGACTTGCGCATAGAAACGAAGATACTATGACAAACGTATTTTCGCTTACCATCTTCTATGCAAAGGCAAACCAAGATTGACTTTTACTAAATTTGAATAGCGATGCATACACGAGTCTAAGAGATACGAATTACGAGCGAATGAACTGACGAAAAAAATTGGCGAATGCTGAGCTGCTCTCTGTGACCAGCCACTCACCACGCTACTCATCATTATATAAACATTCCACCCGAAAGTTTCAAAGTTTCTTCAGAAAAATGGAAGATGCAGCCCGCCTCAGAGTCCAGTATTTACTGGCAATGGCTCAGAATGAAGTTATACATCAGCAGCTGAACCTACACCAGTTCATCAGAGGCCGCTTCAGATGGAGACGAGGCTTCAGACGACGTCGTATCTGGAGAAGGACGTGGCTGAACCCTGCCAGAAGAAGGGCTTTTGGATTCTACAACCAGCTGTTGGTTGAGCTCCGAAGAGAAGACCCTTCGACTTTCAAGAAATTTCTCTGCATGCCCCCTGAACTCTACGATGAAATCCTGGAGAGGGTCAGAGGAAGAATCAGGAGGCAGTACACCTGGTACAGGGAGCCGCTGGACGAAGGTCTCAAGTTGGCAGCTACTCTCCGTCGTCTTGTGTCTGGCACCAAGTACTCCGACATGCAGTATGGGTGGAGGGTGCCTGAAAACACCCTATCTGTAGTGGTCAGGGAAGTGTGTCAGGCCATATGTGACGATCGCTTATACAGATGAAGTCATGACAGCCCCTTCAACCCCTGATGGATGGA
Organism: Diadema setosum; assembly: GCF_964275005.1. Taxonomy (NCBI): domain Eukaryota; kingdom Metazoa; phylum Echinodermata; class Echinoidea; order Diadematoida; family Diadematidae; genus Diadema; species Diadema setosum. The sequence goes on from NC_092695.1 coordinate 33,903,723, forward strand.
GACAACTTGCGGGTGGATTCTACAAGCGGTGGAATTTTCCCCACTGTGTGGCAGCTATAGATGGCAAGCATGTGGCCATCAGAAAGCCTCCTCTGTCTGGCTCTCTATAATACAACTACGAGGGCTTTTTTAGTATAATCCTGTTGGCTATAGTGGACAGTGACTACAAATTTGTCTGGTGCGATGTTGGTGGTAGGTATGATACAATAGGGGAAAGGGGGTAGGTCGAGTCGATTTTGGGGGTACGTCAGATTTGTTATCACCTCACTTCCATTGTTACTGTTTCAATATTTATTTTTTGCTAAAATGATAGCAATTGGGGCAATTCATCTCAGTTTTTGCTTGATACCATTTTTCTTCTTCAAAAACGTGCTTTAAGAATAATTAATAATGTTGGATATTTATTTCACACAAATGATCTTTTGTGTAGAAGCAAAAATCTGAAATTGATTGATTTGTTTCATTATAATGTTGGTATTGATGAATGTTGGTATTTTATGTATAAATTTTCAATTGATGAGCTTCCTGACATTTTTGCACATTATTATGTTCATAAGAAATAACTCTCTTCATATCTACCCAGCTCGTCATCGTCATCGTACGAAAACGCCTGATCTATTCTTTCGTCTTCGTTTCCATCACACGCCATATCAAACCATTGCTCATTGTTCGTTCGTCTTATCGGGTCATACCAACCCTTCGCTCGCCTTCTGCCGCACTTTACTCAAAGAAGTGAACCGAAAAATCGTTATCCTTCGCATGTCATATTTATCCTTTGCTTACCGTTCGTTAATCGTATTTGACTTTGGTTTATAATCGGATGATTTGAAGGCAATTTTATTTGAAATCGTTGAATTCGCGCGCATTTCGTGCGTTTTTCCCATTCGTCCCCCTTCGTCCCCCTACATTCGCTCAGGTGTGAGGGGGCTTTTAAGCTACGGTCACAAAGGTTCGCACGAACGATGCGTTCGTACGAATGTCACTGTTCGTACGAATTCTCGAGTTCGTAGAGATTCGTACGTTTTTCGTAAGAATGCCTTGAGTTAATCTTTCGTCAGACTTACGGCCATCTTATGATTTCGTTTTGTCGTAAGATGGTCGTACGTGCAACTCACGACACTCTCAAGTCATTTGTAAGAAGATTTTAAAATTTTCTTTTATTGTATAGTTTGTCAGGTTGTTAAAATATATGCTGCCGTGTCCTGTCGAAAATTCTGTAAGAGTTGAAAGTTTTATACTTCAATGTGGCAGTAGTGCCAAGGAGACTACAACTGCAGCTGCATCTGCAAGTAGAGGAGGAGGAGGAAGAAGAAGATCGAGTGGTTGTAACTGTTGCTTTAGTTCAGAAGAGACAGATGCTTTCTGGTCGAACACCGAGAACAGCGTGAGGATTTGAACTTCGCGCGTTTGGCTTTATACCCCCTAAGACTCAACAGTTGGACAAATTGTGTACCTACGTCTTACGAGTCCCTTACGAACACCTTACAAACTCGAAGAGTTGTTCGTAAGAACGCCGTACGAATATCCGTTCGTAAGGCATTCTTACAAAAGACGTAAGAGCCCTCTATGAACGACTTAGGGCGTTCTTACAATCATCGTAAGAATTAAATGCTTCTAGAATTGTCTCTCGACCCTACAAAATCTTGCGTAGTTCTTACGATATTCGTACGACGTTAGTTCGGCCGCCTTACGAAGAGAGGGTTTCGTACGAAAAAAAAATGGTACGAAAAATCCTGGACAAGACCATCGACTAGGCTACGAACTTACGAACGGTCTACGAACGGTCTACAAACGGTCTATGAACGCTGGTTTCGCACGGCCTTCTTAAGAAGATCTTACGAAAATGTCTAAAAATCGTTCGCACGGCGTTCGTAGCAGTTCTTAGTGGTATTTGTGACCGAGCCATAAGACACACTCGCTATGTCACATGGATTGTGTCCCGGACGACTGTTGCTACCGTCTAATAGCCGCTTTATTAACGGCATCAATCATCACCGTACATGGCGTTTGAGACGACAATTCGTCCGCCTTTTAACGAGCATGTTGACTTTTAATTAGTTTCTTATAACAATTGTTACTGGCAAAGAAAATTATTCAACTCGATTGATCACTTGGGAGCGACGGCAACATTAATGATATTTTGCCCGCTTGAAAAGACTTGTAACGACAGAACAGGTTTCTATAGATTAGCTTACCAGTGTACTTCGAATCGCATACGGCAACCAACAAGTAATCACATTGTACCTTATCATATTTAGGATTTATTTTTTTTAACCGACTGAGGTGGCTGTAAATATTCATTCTTTCTTGTCTACAAAGTGTCTGTATTGATACTATGCAGTAGAGCAAGCCGTTTACTCTTCATAAATACTAAAACGTATTGGTTACTATCAGTCCTATCGTTTTTAATCCATCGTATGCAGAAGAAAAAACAATCGCAATGTTAAACTCTTCTGGCACCGAGCCGTCGCCAACAGTTCGATCTTCTCTCTTGCCATCATTGTGTCGAAGTGTTCAGAGATAAAATAAAAATATTATTACCTGTATGATCCTCTTTAACTTTTTTTTTGTGAGTTACAGTTTATTTGCAACCAGCACCAGGGATTATGTCTTACCTAGAAAGAATCAACTTCCCACAACTCTTTTTTTTTTTTTTTAACGAGAACCTTTAAAAAAGAGCACACGTTTCTCCAAACAAACATTCACTGTCCTCATAAAGCCATCAAATAAGACTAGACAAGATATCAGCAGATAGAATGGTATCTGCATGGAGATTACGAAAAACGCTACAACAAAACAATGAAAATAATGTTCATAATTATAATGTGGACTACTTTGTTTTGTTCATATTATGTGGGTTCCTTTGGCATATCTGTTTTATATACTAATTGAAATTAAATGGACTTTTACTTGGTCGACCGCAATTGCGTTGGCCAATTCAAACATATGCTCTGTCATAGACGTTTGCACTGCGATCGCATCGGACAAGCGGTCACCTATCCCGCTATGAAAGTAAAGTGTTTACAGTGCATGCATATACGTACTGCTGAGATCAAAAAGAGGGCGGTTCAGTACTATGGGGCCATATAAAACTAATGGGCACTTTGATGGATACTATTGGGCTGAAGGCAATTATTGAATTTACTCCCCCCAATTTTAAGCAATCAGAGTCAAGGATTTCTCAAATGAAGTATATAAAGTCAATTGCAGACGTAGGGCATCTTCTTCGCTGAATATTTCCCCATGTTGCCTTCTTTATGTCGTCTACCCGTTTTTCCAACGAACATGAAACTCTCAATGTCCCTCCGTCGGCTCTTTAAACAAAGCAATCGAGACAACAGTGCCGACCACGATGATCAGAATTCTTTGAAAAGGCTCATGTTCGTACATGGCGGTGTCTGGCCCGCTAACAGACAACACCGTCACGATCCACAATTAGAGCCGAAAAACTATCCCACCGTTGCCGCCAAAATTGGTCTGATGTTTCTAAATGCGGGCGGGAAAAACGCGTTACGCCTCTCGTGTTTCCGTTAGGATCATGACCACTCAGAGCGGGGCGCCACTGCCGAGAAAGGGTCACGTGCACTATGGGCGAATTAAAGGTGAGGTTAAGAGAGTGATCGATATCTGTCGCCTTACCTGCATCCTAACCCGCCCGGACTTCTTCTCTTTGTTCTAATTTCATTTTTGTGTTTACCGTGATAAACTGGACGGATCGAGGCTCTCGAAATCCCGACAGCGACTGTACGAGGCATGTTACCGTCTATATAGACATTCCTTTTAGTGTTAGCAGGAGGAACATCGTATAATGCCTGCCACTGCGACGCGCCTGTGTATTAACATACAACACTGTTCCTACTAGCCTACCCCCTCTTGCCTTAACGCAGTTATCGTGTTCCTTGCGACATTAATGTCTGCGTTCCTAGTATCACTTCGTTTTGCCCTCCGAGAAGAGGTGATGGAAGGAACCCACGATGCGTTTCTTCATGATGACATTACGATTTGCTGCGGCTGCCATGGATTCGTCGACTATTACTTTAGTTTGCTCGTTTATTATGGTCTCTTACTTCTTGCAGAAACCTAAAAGCTCCCCAGTACCGAGTTAGGCTTCATTGTGTCACACACACACACACACACACACACACACACATATATATATATATATATATATATATATATATATATATATATATATATATATATATATACATATATATACATACACACACATATATATATATACATATATATACATATATATATATATATACATATACATATATATATATATATATATATATATATATATATATATATATATATATATATATATATATATATAAATAAGGAGAAAGAGTGAGAGGAATAATGATGTCAAAGCTACGCACCGTTTTCTCCTTCCTTTCTGATATCTCATATATATATATATATATATATATATATTTATACGTATATATATATATATATATATATATATATATATATATATATATATATATATATAAAACATACATACATAAACTGCATCATGGGACGATGGAAGGTCTACAAGCGGAAGTGTCGAATTCCATACGGTTCAACGCGAGTTAACGGCTTATAGATGCAAGCCGATACATTTACTGCTCAAGCGTCGAAAGTAATGCAATTGGAATACTGCAATTCGTTTATCTCTAATTCCCCGTGGGCTGAATAACGATATTCCGAGTTGTTATTGATGAAGGAAGGGAGAAATTGAAATCGCAAGGTGATCGATCTAAGAGATCTTCATCTCGGGCGAGGGAAAAAAAAACGCGACATCTCCTGATATTTTTATGACACCTCTCGTGTTGGGAAGGGTGCAAAAACAAACCGACATGTCTACAAAGCAGAGCATGATTTTAGACTCTTTCCAAAATAGACTACTGCAAGGGTTTGTTTTCACTACAGAAATAGGAATTCTATATTTTTATTGTAATTGATATTCGACCATATCCTTCGTTTCTAATAATACGTTTTCAGTCACATGAGATAATATATGGTACTTAAAAGAAGTGTTGACTTTAATTTTAATACCATTACTCGAGAAGAGGAAGGAGAAGAAAAACCGTATTCGTTTTTACGAATTAATTCCCAATTGTGTTTATAGATTACTAGATTAGATGGCTGAATAACGAAAACGTCCATATTATAATGCCTACTTCACAAATCTAACGCTAGTAGGCAGTAGTGAATAACACTCTACGAGAAATTAATAGCTTTTGTTTTAAGATCTTTAATGATGTATTGGAATCGATCATGCTGTAACTATATGCACGTTTTGAGGAAATTTTCTTCTTCGTCATTGAAATGACCCTCAACAGATTTCGATAATTACTCCCATCACGTATTAATTCTAATCCCTTCCCTCTCTTACAGATCTTTTCAGTCCTATAATACCTGAATGTTTCACAGTAAAATTCTACGCATACTCACATTACTTAATTCTAATGTCGTCATGTAATTTTAGACTCCAACTTCGTTGGCATACTTGCTGGACTTGACAGCTACTAAGCACAAGCTGATGTTTTTCAAGCAGTTACCATAAACACAGTTTCTTAGAACTCAGACTTTGGCTCCTCCCCTGTTGATTTCTCGCTTCCTTGCTTTTATCTTTTTATTTATCTTTTCATTTATTTATTTGTTTATTTATTTATTTATTTATTTATTTATTTATTTATTTGATTATTCACTGATTGATTGATTGATCGATTGATTGATTGATTGATTTACTTACTAACTTATGCATTTATTCAGGTATGTATGCATGTATGTATGTATGTATGTATGTGTATATTTATGTATTTGGTTATTTATCTATGTATTTATTTATCTATTCATGTATTTATCTATTTATTTCATGCCCTTTCAGCACTCAGATTTAGTGGTAAAGGGTATTATAAGAAAACCCTATTATCATTATTTCATTTATTTATTTATTTATTTACTTACCTATTTATTAATTTGTTTATGTGTTCATCTATTCAATTATTTATTTCATTTTTTGGGTGTTCATATAAGGTGAGAGGGGCCTTTAAGCCAGGGAATAATCAGTCCCATCCGACGCTCACCAATCAACATGCAAACTCAAAACGCGATTCTTGCCGGTATCCCGTTTTGTAATAGAAATCCTGAGCACAGCGTGAAAAAGGTACATGACAGCCCCTAACAGCTGTTCCAACAATTCCACCAACAATAATAAGAGTAATCGCAAAGAGAGAGAAAAAAAAGTACATTAGCTTGAAATTCGAGTGCATATCATGTTCGGTAAACAGTGATTATTTAATGTCACCGAATCGCGAATAAGAACTCGTATGCGCTGCAGATGTCTAAATCAACACAACTTTCATCAAAAGGGGTCGCCATTTATCCAGCAGCTCTTTCTATCTCTCCCCTCTCCCTCCCTCTCTCCCTCCCTGCCCACCCTCCCCCCCCCCCCCCCCCCATCTACCACTCTCTTTCTCTAGATAATACAACTACTTTGGGACTAGCCCGCCCGGCATGTGGGAGAAGGGGGCCGCAGCTGCGCTGGGCAAACAGCGGCTGACTGGAAATAATCATGGTGAAGGTGAAAAATGGGAAAATATGGGTCAGGTGGGAAAAAGTCACGGAATCTATAGGATAATAGTCAGTAAAAAAGTTCAGGAGGGGATGTAAATAAATCATATAGTGCGGTAGATAGTATGGATACATTGTAGATGAAAAGGAAGGTAAATAGAAACTTATAGATAAAAAATAGGGAAAGATAAATTCACGTATAGCTAGAATACAGATAGCTACATCCATACTTTATGTACAAGTAGATACATATAGGTAGATAGATACATAGGTACACACGAAGTCATATAAACATACATACACGACTACACGTACATACATACGTATCAATTCAATCCAACTTTATTCGATTGTTGATTATACTAGTTATTATTTTTGCTAGAAGGAAAATGCGATGATAAGACGAAATCCATCACAACTTCAAACCAAATAGTGCATTATGGTCAGTTGGTTGACATTTTTTACAATTGCACTGATACTCCACGTGACTACTAGAATAATAACATTAATGATTTATTTGAGTTTCTTGTTCGATGCATCTTTCCTCCTATCTACAATTGTGTTTACACACCAGCATCACAACTTTCTTCGATGATGTCGATGTAGTTGCAGGAATGAAGAAAACTGAGTTGTACTGACTTAAAGAAAAGGTAGAGGGAAATTACTCTTATCATGCCCATGATCTCACAGTCGATGAGATTATAAGGAGAGCCGTCGTTACTGGGTTTTTTTTTTTCATCCTCGTGTAGGCCGAATATCGTACAACTGTAGTTACATGGCACACTCTTTCCTGGTGTGGAAATAGTGGGCTAACTTATCTTTTCCGTGAGCTGTGAAATAATAGTCAACCGCTCCCAAACGGTGTGTAATGCTAAGTCGCCCTTTCTTAAAAACTGTCATGATATGAGCGTGTAATGGAACAAGGTCAAAATGGTTAATGTCCCTTTAACGTGGTGCAGTTTCGGAAGCTATCCAAGGGCTCCCCGAGATCGCGAAAGGGGGGAAGGCAATGTCTCATATTTCAGGGGATGATTACCAGTCTCGAGCGTGCCTGTGAATTTTGACATCCAGTCGGTTTAAAAATTTAAGGGGGCGAAATAGAAAAGAAGGTGAAAGGTCATATCCGATATCCGGTTTCCACCGCGAGCGGGTAAAAATCCGACGGCAGAACGAGGTGCTGTTCCTTTGTGAATGTCACAGATTGACGATCGGCGATGGACTTATTTGGCGGGTTTTTATTTGTCGACCGTGGGCAGGAGAGGTAACCGATCAAAAAAAAAAAAAATTAAGACAAGGTTTAAAGCGTTATACCCAGCAAGCGATTTCTGAAGCTTAAATGCTTGAATAAGTACACAGTTTTGATTGAAATTGACACAGAGGGTTTCTCTGTGCGATAGTTGTTGTCGCGATGCGAAACATTGATGTGTCTTCACAAATATTGATTTTTTTAAAAAGGATATTAAACTACGGACTAACGTGGAGAAGCATCAAAATTTAAAGGCATCCTAATGATAATTAGGTCCTACACCCATTCATCAATATTTTACCAATGGATATGAAATGGAATTTTGCACGGATTATTAGTTTCATATCTCAGATATCATATTCGTCCTTCCATCATTTCATGAAAGAAAAGTGTCTGTGTACTTACTTTGACACCTTTTTTTTAAATTAATGTGTTGTGCGTGACAAATAAAAAGACAGTAATATCGGCTTTTTACCACTTGATGAGTGTAGATTAAACCTCGTATTTATATTATTTCATAAAAACTTCCGTGGAAACTTTCCTACTGGACAAAATCCACTCTCATAAAAGTTGATTTAATGATATGGCAGCCCAGAAATGATGTGCGTAAAACGGAACATGAAGAATCTATTTTTTTTTTAATTTAACTTTAAGAAAGGAATTCACAGTTTAAGGTTTAAAAAGAAAAGAATATAAAGTCGACAGGATGAAAAGACCGAATAAACAGTATTACGTGACATTCTTTCAATGATTTTGAAGTATTAGTTGAAGAACCTAATTATAAAAGTGTGAATACTAGTAGCAGATATCAAAATACGATTAATAAACGCACAGGCAAAGACACACATGCATAAGATAAACGTGAAACAGAGCGTACAGCGAAAGGAATACTTTCAGTAGCTTTCCTAGACACAACGCCCTCTACGATAGATTCTAACAATAATTGAGCTCATGCAATCATATCTTGAAACTTACTATGCTGCAGTATAGTAGCCTTAAGCCGTGTTTTTAGTATTTTTTTTTCTGCAGCATTTATATAATGAGCATTCGCTCCCTTGTCTTGTGTGTGTGTGTGTGTGTGTGCACTGTGATTTCTCTTTTTGCGTCAGAAAACAGGTGGTGTCCCTGTTAGTGATGAACACAGACTAACACATCGCAATGCCTGTCTTTCCAGTATTCTTATGTTTTAAGAATTTTAAGCAATATATGCAAATAATGTCTTTACGTAAAAAATAAAAGTTTTTACACATGAAGTGCTTTTACCACCACTCAATTTTATCACAGTGGACCAGAGTAGTTACTTTTTACACACATTGCTACGTTTCATACACAACGTAAACGTCAGTGAAATTAAACATTTTGGAATGTATGGCACTGGTTACATGTTAATATTCTTGCTTATTTCAAGCAACAATTGCAATTTGAAAGTTTCTGCTGTTTTGTTTCCCCTCCCATCCCCCCCCCCCCCACAGATATCGGCAGCTGATCATCTCGTACGGTTCGAGTACTAATCACATTTTATATACCCACAAGCATCCAATCTCAGGTGAGTACAATACAACAGGCCCAGAGACTAAAAAAAAAAAAAAAAGAATGAAAAAAATACTATTTGCCCATGTATGTTCTTAGATACTTACAGTCATTCATCACGGACTGTTATCCTCATTTGCAAAAAGGTTGAATCCCCAAACCCTCTTCGCGAGTGAGCAGTTCTAAAACACATTATGTAGATATTGTTTATGGCTTTTCCTAGAAAAAAAAAAGAAAGAAATGAAGTCTTTCACACGTTCGCAGACGAGTTCTTCACATCAACATGATTGCATCTTCTATATCGTTTTGTGGAAAATTTACCTAGTTTGGAGTAAAAGCAATCAAAGAGAACGAGTTGATGATTTGAGTGAAACCCGAAAATAAATGCGGGACAAATAATTAATAATGTGTACAAGAAATCACCTGACAAGGCGTAATATGAGAATTTAGAAATAAGCCTGATATTCACGTGAACACCATCTCACGTGGTACATATAAAAATACTCACTTTTGGCACGTGAAAATTCGCTGTATCTTGCGAAGGCCTTTTTAGGGTGATTTTATCAATAAAAAGAAGAACAAAAATCGTTGATTAAGAACGCCTTCTTCAAGTTGACCAGTTGACAGAAAGAGATGAGGGAAGTTTACGTAATAAGGCGTTTGAAAAGGTCGTTGGACGGGTAATTGGTGTCACAGTCATCTAGACCATAATTACTAACACTTTCATTGGCTTTTAAGTGAATTTAGAGCTACATGTATAACTATAGTATGGCCAGAAAACCTCAGTAAATGAAATAATTACGTGTATATATATATATATATATATATATATATATATATATATATATATATATATATATACATACATGTATTATTATATATATAATACATATACTGTATATACATATATTATATATATATATACATATGTATATATATATTTATACATAATTGTTTTATTTACTGACGTTGTATATGTGTATGTATATATATATATATATATATATACATATATATATATATATATATATATATATGTGTGTGTGTGTGTGTGTGTGGGTGTAGAGAGAAGGGGAAGGAAGAGAAAGAAAAGAAAGAAGATAGTTACAAAATCCGTGAGAAAAGAAGGGACATTTATGACTTTAAAAAATACAACTGAGCTGTTGGAAGTAAATAATAATAATTTATCAACTTGTAACCATTATGATGGCATGTCATATCGTGTGTGTGTGTGTGTGTGTGTGTGTATGTTTGTGCATGTGAATGATAGCCTTAATGAGTTGCCAATACTATAGTATTCAGCAGACCTCGCCCCTGTCTATAAGAACGGGGGCAGGTTCAGATCCTTGCATATTTTATGTCCATGAATAATTTGAAGAACTAAGCACCGTAGCTCCGCAACAACGCTACTCCATCTTCATAAGATGTGAACTTAATGAGTGTAATATCTTCTCATTGGGGTAATGAATAGCGAGCTACTTAAAAGAGCCTCCACGCACTAGTTTGAAAGAGTCATGGTGAATAGAAATAAAGATGTATTGATGAACATATAGAAAACGATAAACAAGAGAGAAAATGGATCTTATAATTATCACACATCTTAAAAACGTCATGACTAATATCTCAGACGAGACAGTAAGAAGAAGCAAATGCTATGAAGTGATTTGTTTGTTACTCGTTTGCTATTTGTTTGACTCGATTATTCGAACAAATATGATGTATTATGCCATAATAAGAGCAATCAAATGAGGGACCCAAGACACATACACACACACACACACACACACACACACACAAACACCCCAAAAGAAAAAAAAAAAGAACAGCACATGTAAGTGCATGTATACTCGAGGGTTGTGTGTAAATGGGTGAACGCTGCTATGTGATTGTTGGTTCATGCTCACTGAGGTTGACGGGAGAGTTACCCCTGGTTCGCACTTCAGGAATTATTTGCCCCGTACGCCAGCTGCTATCTAGTATACTCAAGCCAAACACGGGCCCGGGTTGGGGGGGGGGCAGAATTCTGTTGGAGAGTCAGCTTTTATATAACTTCTAAGTCACGTTCGGCCGTGTTTCGGTTTCGGGTCAGCGTGTCGCAGCGGATACTCTTATCTGAGCGTTTTTTCCTAAAAATTATTCGCTCTGTTCTGATTTTGCTTTAAAACTCACTCGTGATCGGTTTTCTCCGGACCCCCTACCACGAGATTTTCCTTGGAAACTAGTATCCTTTTCTTCCAGTGAGCCAACCTATACCTATTATCTGCACTGAAAAAAAAAAACAAAACATAAAATATATCTGGTCTTGTTGTGTGAATTCGTTCTACGTTTCGGGGAAAGATATTAAAGATGAACGCATGTTTCAGCAAAATCATCAATTAATCAGAATTACAGCAGTGCTCCTCCTCCATTGTCAATCTCGCGGGCTTCTTATGTTTGCCTGCTGTCATCAGATAAAAGAACGATTCTGTTATATACGTTAAAGTTGATTATGACGTAAGGATCCATTCTCCTTAGGTCTTATGGTAAAGTTACTATATAAATGACCTTTTTCAGCGTTTTTAAATGAACGATCTGCTTAGAACTGGGTGCCAAATTTAGATTGTTCCACCGTTAGCCTTTTTCAAGCGAAAAAAGAATAGAGAGCTGACGAACAACACTGTGTCTTGGAGACACAGATTAATTCCTTTTTAACACGAACAAGGCATACACATTTTTCATACACGTAATACAATTTAGGATAGGCCTTACCAACGTGGCCACAAGTACTTACGCACATGTTTGCACAAAATACCCCTCGTACATGAACAGATGTTAAACATATTGGTAATTGATGTTGGTCTACTTGAAGCCAGAACGTTGGCTTGCTCTACCAGCGGGGACAGGTAATCAGTTACGATGGGCAGTGGAGTGTGAGCTTACCAGTTTGATGATGAGGGGATCACTCCCCTCCGACCAGATCACCTCATGGTAGAATGGGGTTGTCACAATCATGTGCGAACGGACTTGTTTGTAAGGCGTTTAGAAACGAGATTCGGCCCGATCAAGTTTAGTAATCATGTAAGTCTGAAGGGCAGCTTGAACCCGCTTTTCATAATCATGTTTCTAAAACCACATACGGCTAATTAATCGCGGTGTGGATGTGTAGATGCCGGTCAACGTTTTGCTCTAAGGTGTGCGCGCGTGTAGGTAGTCCGAACGGTTTCAGTGGCGGATCAAGGCGTTGGCGCACCGGGCGCGCACCCCCTCCCCTTTATTTTTTGTTAAAACAGAAGAAATAAAAAGGAAAATGGGGGGGGGGGGGCGTGTGCCCCTCTTTAATTTTGTAAAGGCGCCCCCCTTTACGAAATTCCTAGATCCGCCCCTGGGTTTGACACCTAAAACACAATGATTCAAGGTAGAGCTCAGGTTGACTATGTATTCACGCAGTCCTCAGTGCGTGCATATTTCTTACAGTATTCATTTCGTGGATGAATGCTATCATTCAATGAACACTCCGTAACTCAAAACGCGTTTAGGAAAACGCGTCAGAAACATGACAACAAACGAGTACTTATCGAAAGTCTGAAACCCCTCCAGTAATGTTTACATCCCGCCTCTAGCTTCAGACCGAAATCCCCCACCCTCCTCCCAACCTCGCGTGGCGGCGTTGGATACCCCGAGATGACGGCCAGGGGTGCGCGTGTATACGCTTCAGCTACTGGAGCGATCACCCACCTCCAGCCCAGCTGTCCAGCTCGATTAAGATTCCAGCCAGGCGAACTCGTCAGGCCAAGCGGAACCTTACCAGCTTGTTTCGCCCAACCTTTCGGTCTCTGGACGCCCAGCATGGCGCACACCTTGTCAATTTGAAACAATGAACCGATGCATCGTGAGGAGAATAAGAGCAGTGTGGTAGATTCTTGAGATGGAAATGTTAAATGGGCGATGCGCTAGATAACAATCAGATTGTCTGTAGATATACTGAATGTATATGTATATGATAGGTATATAGGCATATGTGTATATACTTTTGAATTAAGTTTCTTCTAAGCTCCGCCATCTCTAACATTGTTTTAACATTATCCTGACTTTACTTGAATTTCACGGAACCTCATAACATAAAAAAGAATAACCAACAAACAGATGAGATATCTTCAAATTCTGGAATACGTCTAACAGATCTACAAACAATTTAAACTCAAACTCAAGACCACAAATTTCTTTCTTTCAATTATTTTGTGTTTTCTTTTGCCTGACTAATTCAATTCTGGGTTGTGATATAACGTACATGTACATCAGACGTTCTTGCAGCGCAGTAGGATAGAATTTGTATTTGTTTCTGCGCTCTAAAAATGTGTTTAGAAGCAGAGATGGGGGCAAGGCTTGCACTGTGCTTTTGGCGGGTCAGCAGAATGGCACTGTTTAATAAGTGGAGGGCTCAATATTTGACTTTTTATGCCGCAGTTTCTAATAAACAACGTAAACTTTTGAATGAGACTATGCCTGCAGCGAAATTGTTTTCCATTTTGTTATTTTCATGACGATTCTAACGATTTCTTAAAGAAGATTTTTGAAGGCTTACTACCATTACAAGTTATTTGTCAGTATCAGACAATGAATATGTACTTGAAGATGATACCTCTAATCACAGGGTCATCTATTAGGCTGAGTGTGCACTTGTTGTTTATGTTTGCACATTCATCTTTACAATGCCCACCAATGAACTACGTGTCTTGCTTTTCGTTCACTAACAGTCCACTTTAAACTCAGTTAAAGTCCAGTTGTGATGAATAAGATGACGTCATCTCAGGGCTCTTCTTTTTTTAGGTGGGGGAGGATGGGGTTAAGATAGTCATACTTCAGTTGATCGACTTGTTGATGTTATCCTTGATAGTATGAGCTAATGGGATGGTTATATCCTTGATAGTATGAGCTAATGGGATGGTTATATCCTTGATAGTATAAGCTAATGGGATGGTTATATTGCTGTGGTTTATATGAATCAGGCTGGCGTTACTTTTGATGTGTTTCCGGTGCTTTTACATGCAACAATTCATTTCCGTGGGAAATAACCATGAGTTAGCTTGCAATATGTGTCAAAGAAAATAAAAGAGAGAAAAGAATGTAGATAATGAGGGAGATCACATCTAAGAGAATGATGATAATTCATCATGGTTGGATAATATAGCAATATTAATCTTTTACCCATACTTTAAACAAACCATTACCATCGTCCTTTCTTATGGTTGTTTTCGTGTAGGAGGAATCAGTTCATCGAAATTGTGTCACGTAAAATGTGACCCTTTAGTAGATTACATAAAACCCGAGAGTCTCGGGGACGAGTAATAGTTTGTCATGTGTAACTCAAGCCTCTGACGTATCAATAGACCGACTGCTTCGCTTCTTGTCTTCCGGCGCGTAGGAGAAATGTGACTATCTTCGACCGTGTACGGACGGAAATGACGGCTCTCATTCCACTGTGAAAACACAGCGGAATCCGAGCCGATCTCCCACAGGTTAGAAGATCGGTATCGAAATGCGGTTAAATCGATGCCAATTAGGGTGATCGATAGCGAGCTAGGGTAGCATAACAAACACACGGCGACGTGTAACCCCCTCCCCGATCGTGCAAAATTGTGTCTGCATTGTATAATGGCGTGCAAATTGCATAAACTGACTCTGTAAATTGAAGGCTAACATCCCAGCGGCCAGGCATTCTTAATTCATTCAAGCTTCTTTTTTCCCCCGGTTTTTTTTCTTCAAACTTGTGACTAATCGAAACGTAAGGTGCTGAATGAATCATGGTTACGTTTACCTGAGGTCCCCCGACAGTCTGCGATTGGCGAATTCGTGAGAAAGCTTACGCATTTCCTCGTTTGAATTTTGATATGGGTACGTTTTATGCAACAGTCGAGGTCAATAACATTAACGAACGTAGTAACAACTTTACTACGGTCTCATGACCGAATTGCACCGCAATAACTTGTGTAACAACAAAACAGAGAGGAGATTGCCAGAATATTTCCTGTTGTTTGCTCGCCTATTAGTGCCAATAAAATTTACATAAATCAGCATTTGGTCGAGGTTCCCTTTTCTAGTTTACATAGAATTGTCGCTGTATAGAGGTATCATGGGCGGAAGGGGGGGGGGGTATGTTACCAGGCATCACAGAATCGCAAAAAAGGGCTAACAACATCATGAACATTGACAACAATGACTTACACATGGAGGTTGATTTCCGGGTTCGTCTTTTGGTTTGGGTTCAGTTTGGTTAATGTACTCAGTTCCTGGTACTAACTGATTTTTTTTTTTTTTTTTTTGTTTAGATTGCCTGCCTTCATCTCAAGCTTGAAAATATTTACCACAAATTGTTTTTGTAACAATTTTTCATCTGAATGCACTCGGATTTTATTCAATTTATATCTGAAATTGACCATGACATTATAATTCATTTTATAGTCGGCAGAAAGTCATTGCGTGTCATCATTAAGGCGCAGACTGCGTCACAGCTCAGACCAAGAAGCAAGAGCATGATAAGTGTTCAAAGACCCTCGTCGACTGCCCACGTGGTACAACGTACCAACAAAACCGACGCCCCTCCTGGGCGTGTCTGCTTTTGCGTGCGATGCCCCTCCTGGGCGTGCCCCTTCTTAAGCATGTGTATATTGTTATTGCGTGCAAGGAGAAGAGGAGAGGCACATTTTTGTTCATGTGTACATGAGATTTCAATCATGCCGCATCCTCCACAGGCCGCTGATTAGTCTGCAGTAATATGATGAATCAAGGGCCGAGAGGGTCTCTCAGTATGTACTCGCCAGTTTTGAGAGTGCCCTATACATCCGGAAGTGCGGTAACAAACAAATCATCAATATCACTGATATGGTATCGAGAGCTCTGCCTTTCACCTCCCCCCCCCCCCCCCCCCACACACACACACACACACTCCTTCATCTCCTCCGGAACCGAAATTGATCATGATGAGAGATTCCGATACCGGCCTCTCGGTGCGTGCAGTCACATCCCTATCGCTCTCTCCATCCCTCTCTCTGTCCTTTCCCTTTTCCGCCCCTCTCTCTTTTCATCTCGACATTATGACCAGATTTGGCAAATGGCATGACATAGTGGGACAAATCCAGCGCTTTGATGCCATAGCCTATCGCATAACATCTGGAATCTTAGTGGCGATTTGAGTGTCATCAACGCGCTATAGGACTTATTGCGCTGACGTATCAAAGTGGCTGAGGAAATAGAGAGAAAGAAAGAGAAAGGGATGACTCATAGATATACTGGTAGATAGATAGATAGATAGACTGATAGATAGATAGATAGATAGATAGATAGATAGATAGATAGATAGATAGATAGATAGATAGCGGGTAACTAAAGGGTTATCGATCTCGTATCAATGCAAGGTATACCCCGATGATTCAAACCGTTCCAAGGGATCTCAATTTCTCGCCAAATCACACGCTTGTCTCAAATATCTCCAGAGTGCCACCTACGCGCACACTAACCTACTTCAAGAATCGACCCATATTAAAGTTCCGCAGCAGTACATGATGCAGTACACGCTAAACATTGTCCTCCCAGAAATATTGCCCATGCAAGCGCCTTCCCCAGTCCGAATCAACAATCACTGAGTCTAATGATATTACCGTTCGGCGCGAATTTGGCGCGAAAACAAAGCATGATGAAATTGTCTTCCTCACACTGTTTAGACAGTGGAATTCCCACTGATAATAAATTCATCGCTAACCAGATTATTCCCTAGACTGTTTGGATAACTTTGCCTACAGTCAATATTTCAAAAGGAAATAAGCCTTTTATATCAAATGTTTCTTTCGATTTTTTTCAATTCAGGGTTTTGAAAAAAAAAGTTGTTTTTTCCCTTAATGTAAAGAAAGTAGTGTTTAACTGACAATGTGCATGAAAATCATATCTTATTTAGTTTCCTCTTTGTTGAAACATGAAGCTAAGCAATGTACAAATACAGAAAATATGAAGCTGGCCTTCATTGCAGCAAAGCCAGCGATTACAATTTATAAATCTCCAGGCGATTTGCCATCATTGTACAAGGCAGCAGTAGTCGGGAGCATATGCCTTATAAGGTTATGCTAAATGGGACTGCATGTGAGAGAAAAAGCACAGCAAACAAGTGAAGACAACTTTTGATAAACTTCCAAACCCTTAATTTCTTATAATATCCTTTTTTCCACTTCTCTCTATTTCAGGCATTCCCTTTTCTATCTTTGGTATCTGTCTCGATGGTCCTATGTTAAACTTGACGCGATTTATTGTATATTTATAACTATAGAGGCTGACAAGATTTTTTTCTTCTACCGTGTTCCGTCGTTACTCCTTCAGTTCCAATTCGAGTTTAGATTTTTTTTTTTTTTTTACACACTATGTTACTCCGAGGCCGTCATCCCACTCAAGCACACTGTTTATTGATGACGGCCTCCTCCAATATTGTACCTCGAAATAACTATGTTACTCTTTTATATACACGTATGTTATTTCCTTAATGAACCTGTATATCTCTGATTATATCATTAGTTTGCTGAGTTATCATTTACGTTGTCATATCATAATTAATTGTCGTTCATCTATTACTTTTTTTTTTTTGGGTTTATTTGTACCAGTGGACAATTTAAACAAACTGAGGTGAACTGAACTGAAAAAAATTGGCCGTCTCTCAGCGCAGAATGTGACACCGTTAAATCGTCCCAAACAAATCGTTCCCCACAACTCTTTCCCCCTCTCACTCTTCCTTTCATTACGGGCCCACTTAACACTTAGGAGACATTAGCACACACGCAACATACTCAAGGAAGAAAACATAGACAAAAAAGGAAAACGAAAAAGAAAATCAGGTTGAATGATGTAGAAAAAGATGATAACTTTCTGCCCAACTACGACGCACACTGAAAAAGGAAAATTAATCGTGCGTGGAATTTAAAAAAAAAAATCAATCCAACGCCAAAATGTGCGCAAGTCTAGAAGTCAGTTTGAAAATAGTCTGACGCAAAGAATTAGCTCATGATTTTATAAATTAATTATTGATAGAATTTTGGAATCAAACTGCCAGACCTAATGTGACGTAATTTAAGAATAGCATCGCTTATATGACATCGCGACTCCGAAAAAAAAATAATAATAAAAACGCAGCATATTTTCCACTTCTTTTCTAATCTGTGTACCCACACGCTACTGCTAGGCGCTTGTTTCCTATGCCATTATTACATTACTGTTTCAGACAGAGTCAAAACGTCGCGCTGAATTGCACGTTTTCCTCACTGTCAAATACAATGACTTGTGCCCTATATGCTCATGGTACGAACTAAGTATCGAGCAATTGAGTTCAACTAGTGCTTGACATAAACAATTTCGCCACATTTGGTCCGTTCTACTGTGCTCTCTTAAAGCCACATTCTGTTTCCTGTTTGCGGGTCGGTGAAAATGTGCCGCATTCGGCTTTCTTGAGGACTTTGTTAGCTCTGATTTAGTCAATGCCGAACTCACAACCTTGCGGCTGATCACATTTACAGGAATGTTGTTTCAATAATATGCTGCATGTTTCCCCACTTATTGGATAGTAAGAGGCCTGCCGAAGGCAAAGCATAAGGCATAGCATACCATTTCCAGACCACCATCATCATTATCAAGCAAAGGCGGTATGCTGTATTTTCCCCTCTGAAATTCCTTTTATTTGACATTGATTAGTCGTCATTGATAACAATATGCAAGTTATGCTCACTTTGTGTTCTGTTGTCAGTAATGTTGAAAGATAAGCCTAATTATTTTGTACTGAAATGTTGGAAAATGCAGAAATAAAGTCAAATGAAAGCGTACTTCACTTTCTCAACCTGGCGCTAGTGAACGTAGTTACTTGCACGATCACTGATTATTGTTGGACAATTTCTTCCTTGTGAATATCTTTTACCGTAGTTACATAGTAGGAACAAAACTGAGTTTTAACGTCATTAAGGTTTGAATGTTGTTTTAAGCTTTGAACGGATAATCTGTTGTTGTATCTTCTTCCGAGAATTAGGAAAACTCAGTGGAATTTATTTTTTTTTAAGTTTGTCAAAATGCATTATAGACTTAACATTCTGTTTAGAAAAGAGCCATGAAGCTAATACTAGTATCTAAACCATTACAGTGGTTTTGGCATAGGTGATGCCAAAGGATTCAAAGTGATCAGTTTTTGTCGTTCTAAACATGAAATTTAGAAAAAAAAAAATCTACGCTCAATGAGAGCGTGAATTAATAAGTGAATTGGTCAGCGACAAAATTGATGTGGGCATGATCCCAGAAGTATGGCTGAACTTATCGTCGGTCTACTCCCGCGCATTCAGGTTTAATTACGGGTTATGGTAGCGAACGAGAGCGGACTGTCTCCGATAGCACTACACGTTACGCTCCCTCTCTTTTATCGGTGGTCCATTAATAACTGAATCGAATTCGCCCCGCCAGCCAAATGGGCAGGGAAAATTCACCAGCTCACTTCGCGCTATCCTAACGCGTCAGATCTAATGAGCACTGTTAAGGGGGAAAATGGGGAATAGATTACGTAGGTGAAACCGTCTCCTTTAGCTGTTTTGTTTTTTCCTGTCTTTTTCGTCAGAAAGCAGTTCATGGCTCTGCAATGTAACACCATGTGGAAATGGCGAGACATTCTTTTTTTTTTTTTTTTTTAACTTCGATAGACAGAATTGATGACCGTCGCACAGCCAACCCATCAAACCAAATGTCGCCTCTAACTTTGAGTAGGTGTCGGGTCGCGATGTGATCGGGTGGCTTCGGAATAGACATGTCGCTATTTATTGGAGGGCAATATTTTTGGGGAACAAAATAATGCCTGCTTGCATGCAAGCACGCGTGTGCTCGCGTGCCTGCAACTTACTTCTGCAATGAATTTGGTGCTGGAAGATGATACGATGTACATTGTTTTCTTTGCTCTTGTTTTATTTTCTCTCTGTCTCTCTTAGGCTCTGTTTTCTTGATGTCGTATATCGAGATATGGTTCTCAATCAACATGTATTGTTAAACAAGTTCTTGCAACCCGAAGCTCTCATTGACACTAGGTTTCCCCCTGGCCATAATTTTCGTAAAATACACTGTTATTCCTCTTATCAAATATTCAGGATACGTATTGCTATCCATCACCCACCAAACAAACATCGGTTCTTACGGTTTTTTTTTCTCCTGTTCTCTAAATGACGTCACGTTCTGAAGTAGCATTTAAGGAGGAAATGTCCAGCCCTGTTATGATGTCCGCTCCTCGTCCAGTCGAATTACCCCTCCCCCCCCCCACACACACACACCAGGTTATCATCATCAGATATGAACTAATCACGAAATTGATTCATTCCCTTCATACGAGACTGGCAACGGTTACTTTGACTTACAACAACATGCTTAAGATTTGGATATTGAACGGTCAATATCAATTCTACATGATACCTTCCTGCTGTAAAAAAAACTTCTTGGTATTTCCCCCGGCAACCCCACCCACTCCCCCTCCCCCCCCCAAAAAAAAAAAGCAAATAGCCCAACAAAAACATGCCCTTATTGTATATCTTTCATCATACCCTCTCATAGCTTCTGCGAGTGTGTGCGTGCGTGTTTGTGAGTGTGTGATTAAAGGCAGTTATTTCAATTCTTGTAGAATCGATGGGAACCACGACTATGATTACAATAATGACTAAAATAGACGTGTCCTGGTTTACAACACTTTACCATGTCTTGATTGAACACATCACTGTGCATGGTTCCATAATATGGTAAAGCTGCTGTATTGATTTTCCTCGTAACATTGCCGCTTTAAAACAACTTGAAGAAGAAAGAAAGAAATTGGAAACATTGAGACGGATGCAAGGGCATGGGACAAGCGATTTCCGCTCCCAACTTGAAACCTTAAGCCATTTGTCATTCATAGGTGCTGTGGGATAGAACCCCGAAAAGATGGATTCCACCTTTAAGTAGGTGTCAAAAACTTTGCTGAGGGTTGTGACGCTGACAAGCGGACGGAAATGTTTGTGTACACTTTCACCCACCGCGGTGACCTGCGGCGTATTGTGACGTTGTAGACGTCGGATGTGATTTGTCTGTCGCGAAACTCGAGTGCCCTGGCGAACATAGGATGTATGGTCCCGGGAAGATGTGGAGGAGGGCGGGTTGGGAGTGGTGAAAATGCTATCATAGTTCTTCTAACAAGGCAAGTGGTAGTTGAGCGTGACATGTTCGAGATATATCGCGGGGTTACGCAAGTCACATGGGGGGAAGTGCATGGTGAAAAGCCACACATCTCAACACATACCCGCGCACCATCACCCAAAAATACTAACAACAACGTAAGAACACATTTCATTCCCCACCTCCCGACAGTGATATCAAAGATTCTTTGGTGATATAAGAGCTTCGCGAACTTTACTTTCGAACGTCACTTTCGTGAAGGAAAAATCAATAGGGCATAAATTGACCTATTACTCGGTATTTATTGGAATTCCGCTCGGGAATCTAAAGACTACTCAGACATTACTTTCCCTGGTTATAACCAGTATAATACCTAATTATAGTTGATTCTGGAATGATGTGCCGTGAGTATGTGGGTTGATCTAATATCAGTTAGAGGTAGGATATGAAATTTTGGCATGTTCTCCCACGGAAGAACTTTTTCGATAGAGTAACGTTCTGCAAGTCTTCGAAGAACCAAAAGAGGATTTGTTCTTCAAAGTTTAAGTAGAAAATCGCCAATGTGTCATTTCGAGTTTCTAGGAGATTGCACAGACCCTCTTTTAGCTTCTGTCAGGTCAATGCGGTTGGTTAGTCTTCTATTCAGGTATTACGTACTCCTTGTTGTAAGACAATACTGCACCCCAATAAAGTAGGACGAGTAATACAATCTGCAACAGATTAACCTATCGTCGAAATGTACGTACTGCCGAAATATGTAAAGGAAATAAAGTCAAGGAAATTTAACGAGGTTATTGCATGTCTTATTTAGAAAATTGACAAGAGAATCATAGCGGGACCAAGGGCAAGGTTGAGTCTAATGTGTTCTTAGAATTGTTGGATGTTAATCCTTGTGATATTACATTTGTTATTCTGTCTGAGTGATTTGCTAGTAAGAAGAGAGAGAGAGCAGTCTAATGGAAGTCGGAGGCAGTACACGCGGTATAAAACAGAAAAAGAACAGACAGATCAATCTCTGCGCATGCGCTTGTTTGCCTAATGCGCGCTGATTTGCATCGACTGCCGAAGGTTGCTTTCATTTACCACCGTATTTCATTCACTTTGTCAAGACTTTGTTCGTTGGGTGCAACGCGGGGCCACTACTGCATCAAGGCAATGGAAAAAAAATGATTGTCATGAAAGTTATTCATGACGAGCTAAGTAACTCTCGCGACTTTCCGCCGACGAATATCTCACAGCTTAGATATGCAAGTGGTTTATTCTCGGCATTAAAAGAAAATGCACAAAATTGTCAAAGATGTGTTATTTAGATCTGTTGGCCTGAAGCCGGGAAAGGGTAATTATTAATGAATGGAATAACATAAAATAGGACGCACGAAAATTTTCAGCTAATACATGCATATAGGTTAGAAAAGTGAAAGGCCGTCTCCACGTTGCTGCTCTTGTACTCGAAATAAATGATTTTAACGGTTTTCATGATGATTGTAACGTTATCACGTGATGAACACAAAGAAAAGATTTAAGCGATCAAGACACTGAAATATAGCGCATCTCCCGAGTTCCTGCTTCTAATCATCAGATGATATTTTTCTCAGACATTGTGGAGAAACTGAGTATTCGTACAGACATGACAGATGTCGTGTAAATTGACGACCATTTCGTTTCTGTATGTATGTATGTTTGTGAGAGTGCGTATAACATTCTGCGTGTTAGCAAAATAGCTCATGACAAGCGTTTAGAGGTGTTCCAATGCGTGAACCCAAAAGGATCGAATTGCCACATTGTGAAAAGTGAAATGAACAACAACAACAACAACAACAAAATACCCATAAAGATAACGAAGAAAAAAAAAACTTATCTGCCTTGTCACGAGTATAGTAGAAACCGGAGAGGGGAAATATGTTCTGACATGAGCTTTGTTAAGGGTAACAGACGGCAAGGAGACATCTTGGCGCCACTTGGGATGTTCCATCACGTTTGTTGTATTTTGTGAACTTTGGACTGCTGCTCCTCCCATTGAAAGCATTCCACTTTCACTAATGAAATTAACTTCTCGATTTTATCCTCCATAAGCGTTGTTATACGTCAACTATTGTGTTCGGAGTGACGTAGGTGAAACAAGAACGTTACCGAAGAAAAGCTGCAGACAGTTAAGTCTATATCCAATTACTATCCAAGTGAAGTGATTAGACGATAAAAAAAGGATACAAATACAGTATTCATAAAACATTAGAATTACGATATGGTTACTATATATATATCCCAACCAAATTTCAAAATCTTTTATCTGTTGATTGTTGTCAAGTTTGAAGGTACTCGGTTTTTGAAGAAGTGGAGATAAAATAAAGATTAATTTAAATCTTAATGGGGGTGTTGCTACGATGTTTTTTAATTTACCTGTTGTGTTTAAAAGCCATTTCGAAGCTGATGTTCGGAAAACTGTGTTTATCTGTTTGTTGACTTTTTCTACCTTCAGGTTTTTGGAAGTGGATACGTCATGATAAAGATTACAGGTCTGAAAACTAAATAAAAACATTCATGTATTTTAAGTTAACTTTTTAGGATTTTCGTTGTGATGGATCGTATTAGCATATCTACATCATATTCTCATCATAAGTCAATGCATGATTTAAAAAAGAATGAAGAAAATTCATGTTTCCCTATAATATTTCTTCCGTCAACCCGATAACAACATACCTTATTGTAATGCCACATAGGTAATGAAATACATTTGGATAACCTAAGAGTAGCAAATGCGAGTGATATGGATATCACCTAGCAACGTACCATTTAAGGAAAATTTTCAAGTTCCCCACATAAGATATTAATCTGCTTGACGCCAAAGGTATGTTAGAGATGTTGAAATTCATGTATCTCTGTATTTAGGACGAATGCGCCGAGACAACCTGCAAGATGTATGGCTTATACGTCTCTAATGTAGTTGCCGGCGGGCCCATTACTTTCCCCGAAATTCTAACCGTATTCAATATTAAATCTTCAAGCTCACTTTGAGAGTTATATTATTGGTTATCTTACGGTAACTGAACAAAAATCGTGTAATTTGCACAAAAACTCATGACAAAAAGAGTTACTCTTGCTTGCAGGTTCCTTTGGATCCGACAAAAACGCGGAGACGACGGAAAAATTACGAGAAATGTTCCTTGTCAAATTCATTATGCAGCGTCTGGCCCTCATGAGGAAGCTATTGGCTCTCTCTCTAATTACTACTCTAGAGATTTCTTTTTCTGGTCCATTTCGGGCAAAAAAAAATGAAAATCAAACAAACACACAATAAGTATATCAGAATGACATAAAAAGAAAGCACAAGGCAAATTTGAACTTGAAGATAATGCATAAACGAGTCAGCTCGTAGTGTTAGTGCAACGATCAATTTGCTCGCTGCAAACTTCGGATGCTGTTAAGTTCTTTTTTTTTTTATGGGGGGGGGGGATGGGCAGGGAGAGACTAATAGAACGTGTATGAGCAGTGATTACCGTTTCCGGAATTAGGCATTACGATTGTGCCATAGCGGTATTTCGTATAAATCAGTATCTAGTCTAATGACACATGGTCTAATGAGAAATAAAAATCCCAATTACTCTTTGAAAAATCATTTCTGGCAACAACAACAAAAAAAAAAACTTACTTCGACAGAGCGCAGCTGAGTTTGATGTAACAGTCATTTTAGTCAAATATTATGCTCTCTTTATAATAATGAGGGGGGTATTTAGGGCTTTTACTTTAGTTTTCACTATGTTATGAAGATACAACATCTCATCATATTCCAAAAGAAAAAGATACAAAAAGAAAGAAACACAGTTTCCACAGATACTATCCAGTGCATTGTGAACCAAACGTCCTTGCCATAAGAGAGTGGATCTACTTGTTGTTATTGGCGTAGATCACTTTTTAAGACTCAAATAGCACAAGAATATGATTGACAGATTGTCCATTGTTATTGTATCATACGATGTTCCTGTAAGTGGGTATCGTGTTGTTGTTGTTTGAATTACTGTGATTCTCATATAATCCGCCAGTGTTATTAAACCTCGCGAGAAACAGGTGTTTTTCAGTCGCGTTGCAGGCGAGATTTTGTTTTTTCATTAAGTTTTCAAATTGCTTTATACATCGAGGGAATATGAAAGAAAGATATCGATAAGCGCAAGCTAATGAAGCGTATATTGTAATGTCTGTAAGAGTACGCCCACGAGAAATATTTTAAGAGTGAAGCTGCACTCTTAGCTATATACAAGTCCGCGGAGATAGCATGCACTGCACCATGCATGTACAGCGTCGCATGCACTCCAGGAAAACGCCTTCAAATGGGCATACGTAGAATTGAACATTGAGAGTCTATATTCGTATGATAGTATTTCCTAAGTTGAGTATATCTGAGAGAATTTTGCTGATCCCTTTGCTTTTGCTGCTTTCCATACGAACACCTGACAAAGGGGAACATGGACTCAGCGCTAAAAGTTGGATTAGGATCAGACTCAATGTATGCAAGTCATGGAACTTTTGATTTGTATGTTGTACTTCGTAGTGAACAAACGAGATGAGATTGACAAGACTTCTTTTCGCTGTTCAATTCAAACTTCGGCAGTCTATAATTACGCCCGATCTCAGCTAGAATTATCACGAGAGTCGCGGGTTGGACCTTTTCTTCCTCATATTGCAACCAAAAATTGTAACGTTACATTTATGAAACTTCTCTCCCACTTCCATGCTTTTTAAAGATCTTCATTGACCCGGATATTGGTGTTATTTCGAAACACGTTGGATCCCTATAGTTGTTTTTGTTTTGTTTTCTACCAAAAATGACTAATGACTTAATGAACGAAGCCGCTTTGCAGATTTATACACCACTACTCGAATATGTCCTACATCTGAGTTTATAAAAGAAGGACACAATTTTCAAGAAAGGTTTAATTAGTTGGGAGGATGGCGGTCACTGCCGGAGGCAAAACATGCTCTCCACAAATGAATTCCTTTTGAAGGTTTCTCGCATTTCAGTTCAAAACTGGAGGAGCGTTGCGCGGCGCGGGCTACGGATCGAGCTCGTCAAAGCAAGTCGAACGAGAGATCGCGTCGAGCGGCTGCCCAGAGCAACAACAACAACCCAGGAAAGACAAGCTGATGATACGTGTATTGATCCCTCGGTTTGCGTCCTTTGACGAGACTTCAAACCCCCCTGAGACGCGCATTCCTTCCTTACGCGAGCACCTGAGCGCAAAACCCCGCGGGGGCTGCTGCTACGAGTTTCCGTTGGCCTCGGACAAGGTGTTTCCATCAAACGAGATTTCGCTTTCGCGACCGTTGCATGGTATTGATAGCGGCGTCTGGAAGAAGGGGCCCCCTCGTGAAAGAGGAAACGCCCGCACGGTTACTGACCTTTTGGTAACGGATTTTTTTTTTTTTTTTTTTTTGCCCACATCTAGTAAGCTTTCTTCGGGGTATATTGAGAGCTCGGCGTTTCGTAACGGTATAGTAGCCGTTCTCTTGGCCTGTCTTACCATTTTCCATCCGTCTCCCATCGTGAATTGAAGAAAAAAAGAAAGATCTTCCAACGCAGTTTTGGGGCAGATGGCAATGTCAATCTCAAACACCTGTTTGCAGGCTGCCATTGAGATATTATAGGGAATTCGTTGAACTCTTCTTTCAATACTTTGCTTGAATTTTGATCTTAAGGCCTGATGGAAATACCCTCGAGCTGTAAAAAAAAAATGAAAGAAAGACAGAGTACGGGAGAGAGAGAGAGAGAGAGAGAGAGAGAGCACAGGGAGAGAAAGAGATAGAGAGAGAGAGAGAGAGAAAGAGAAAGAGAGAAACAACGATTGTTACGATATGACGATTTGGACGGTACCACGGAGATGAAGAGAAAAAACACTATTGCACCTTTAAGATTCCTACACAATATCATGTCGCCTTGTCCCAGGTGACAAGTAGAAAAGTTGTGTCAGAACCAGTGCACGAGGGGAGGATGGGGGAAGATGGGAGGGGGAGATTTACTTTTAATTCTAGGGGGATTTAAGTAAAAACTGTTATTCTTGTATCTGTCGGTGCATTGGTATTCATTTTTGGAGTCAAAGTGTCATAAACTTGCTGTAAATGTCATAGTTTACCACCGTATCAAAATTGACGAATATTTTTCCCCTTTTTAATGAACATAGAAATAACATTTCAGTTTACCTGTTCTTAGTACATGCTTTTCAGTCCGTGGTATCCACGAGTGCAGACATTGGTTGATACTTGACGGATAATCTTTCGACAAAAACAACAACAACAACAACAACAACAACATCAACAACAACAACAACAACAACAACAACAACAACAACAACAACAAAACCCAAAACGTGCTGGCTGGAAGAAAAATCCAATGTTTTAACTCTACGCATTGCATGTGAGATCCCACCTCTCCCTCAGTTCAGTATTGCGGTATGATCACGATTTAAATATTTCGTTGCGTTTCCCGCATGTAAAATGCATCACCTATGGTTACAGATTGCAAATTTATATCTAAGATTTCCAATATACTTTGCAGAATGATGTTCATATATAGCAGCGGCTGCCCAGCGGTTGCCTTGTTCTCAAAACTTTTTTTCCGCACTGTCAGACATTTAAGAAGCGAAACAAAATAAACATCATGCATCGCTAACAATTATCGGCATCAACTTTGTCCACTGTATGCATGTAATGGATTTGGAGCGACTGAACCTTGACTCGTTACCCACTGGCTTTTCATCGTGATCACGGTTTGCGTACTTTAGCATTTGGCAGTCTAGACATGCGAGTCATTGTCTAAGTCATATGTCCATAGCAAGACGATTCAAATGCCGCACATGAGAAAAGAAGGGTATTTCTACAAGAATATGGACAAAGCGATGCATTTTCAAAGCGAAATAAACGTTCGGACGAAAATTCAAAGTCGTACTGATTGCGCCCGTTTAGCGTAATGATCCTAACGAACGCTATCATCAAATCACGGCAGACTCTACCTTAAAGCTGATGCGATGACATTTGTACACATTTGTTGCTTTGACTCGGCCTTGGCAAGCAATGTAGGCATCTTCCACCGTCATGTCGGACTTTAATAGTTAGACCGTGATTCCTTCTGACTTGATCTGATTTTTTGAATGACCTCTGTATCATTGGCTTTTGGTGTTCTCATTTCCATGAACAATGGAATAGGATGACTTAGCGGGGATTTAAAAGTGCCTTGAAAGCTAGTTTTAAACGTAGGGGAAAAAGGTGAAGTGTATCCAAGTCCTCCGCAATCAATTTTAACCTCTGAGATAAAATCTGATCTATCCGGGCTAGCTTGAAAGCATTGCCGATAACCGTAAGACGATAAAGGTCGATACGCCCAGGCTTTGTTTGATTCTGCCTATCCATCAAATCCCTTTTACATTATTACCTGACCGTTTGCCTTTGCTTCGGAAACGAGCTAAAGCTCAATTTGGCTAAAATGAATAAGTAGAGGCATCCGCTTTCCATGCTGGCCTCGTCTCCTTAAAATGCGACTTCAAGAGAAATGTGCACAAAATGTAGGGGAAATAGTGAAAGACGGTCATTGTCGGATATTTTTGTCTTATACTGCAAACCATCCTTTGGTGACTGGGTCTGCATTCATTCCCACTGAATTGAATACTTGATACTTGATTTAAATTTAAACAAGGCTTCAAAAAAGAAATCTAAAATAACCGTCGTTAAGTAATCTCTTGTTTTAAGCTTTTCTCCGTGTTGATATACCTGTGCCTTCTCATTGGTGACGTCAAAATCTACCTCTCCAAATTACGACTTCAGCGTCCTCAACGATACCCGTAAATAATCTTCGGATTAAAAGCAATCATTTTTTCCAAAAGAATATCCATGATTTACTCCTCAACCAATGGTCACATCCAGATCAATCCTATCTCCAGTCAAACATCTATGCACGCGACACCCCCTCAACATCATAACTATAAGTTAATATGGTAGAATCGTGACGAAAGAATTCCAGTCGCGGGGTCTTCATCTTCTTCTTCGTACATGTTTATGTACATGTATGGCGCAATGTGTCTGGTTGATACCGTTTGCTGACAATTGCTAGTCACCTCGGGCGAACCACGGGGTATCAGCATCATTTTCTGCTGTGGGTATGAGGGTATGTGGGTGGACCACTCACCCGGTTAGCACCCTGCTCTTTGCGATGGATGAATGAAGTGGGATCTTTTATGTGCACGAGTCGTGACTTTCTCACACGCGGGGACGAGGGTACGGTAAGTGAGGGGCTGCAATAAACAAGTTTGATATTTTTTTAGCTTCCCCTCAGTTTTCAGTTCGGGTCTTTACTGACATAAGATGTGAATACGTTATTATCCTACATGGTTATTGTTATTTTGTTATATGATACACTGAAACTTCCATTTAGTGGCCTATCCAAGGAACATAGTGTTTCTGTCTCCAATTGAGGGACGGCATGATCAAACGCAACATTGCTTAACTAGACTCTGGATAAAAATGATAGAAAACTAATAAAACAAGCATAGAGCAATGGGGAGTAGAAGGCTTCAAAGTAAGCAGGGTATACACTTCTCGTCATTTGAATTGGATCGATTCTTCAACAGCTCATCAAAAAAGACATAAGAAAAGAAAATTAGGGGTCGTATCAGTTTGTTATATAAATTTCCAGAAGGATCGTATCAACGCTGTTATTATATCTTATTCGTTTTGTTCTTCGAGGTAGCGTATGGGCTGAACAAAGTGGTGCTCAAATATAAAGATAAAGTGTTGCGTCATTTACCGGAATTATAGCTCTTCCCTTTTGAGGTGTCCATTGACGCGTGCTTGGGGTGTCCACTGCGTGTGGTTATCACTAAATTAAAATCCACAGATTTTACATCTTTCCGTCAACCCTCCGTGACAGGATCAATGGCGATCAAGGCGCTGAGTGGCAGATTTTATTCAGTAAGTCTTAGAGCTATCCAGTGGACGTGACGCTGACAAGGATTCAACGTGTTGATGGTTTGTGCCTCGTAGGAACTTTCAATGACTCCGCTGCTAAATGAAAATGTAGTGCTTATGATTGCTTTCGTTTGTCATAAAGATATGATGAAATCATTATGATGAAATCAACTTAGAAAGTCGAGAATCAATAAACTCTGAATTGGGAGATAAGGTATAGGGTAAGCTGGTAGAAAGATAGATAGATAGATAGATAGATAGATAGATAGATAGATAGATAGATAGATAGATAGATAGATAGATAGATAGATAGATAGAGATGCAGTGAGGGGAAGGGGGTTCCACAGTGTGCATCGGTTCATGCGAAGCGTTTCATGTCAAGGCATTTGCCACAGTTTCCCGACAGTCGATTGCAAAACGTGCCTCGTTTTCGACTCCCCAAGAGAGACAATAAGCTACCATTTTGGAGCTCTCTGTTTCTTTGAATGACGCGTTTCCCCAATATTCTAGATATTACTTTTGACCCACATAAGATATTTGCCATGCATCAAAATTGAGTCTTCAAATGACGCTTCGGTCGCTTGTCGAAGGAGAAAGAAAAGAGCGGTTAGAATCAGACCAAACAACTCCACCCGTTGAAGTGGAGTTTGGGATCGATACAACAAACAGCCGGTCGTACGGAAACTGACTCCGAACTCCCTCACATCATATAGGAACTGATATATTGACAACAGTGATGAACCGAGTTGGAAGAAAAAAAGGAGACGAAATGAATACATAAGGGATTCAACTGAAGACTTTTTCATTGGCATTTTGCGATTTAATAAACCCGAAGTTCTGAAAGCGTGAGTAAAATATGTTTTTTTTTTCTGTCCTCTTTTTCTTTTCTTTTTTTAACGAGCAAAGTACGTTCTTCCGTTCAAACGGCTGTCCTGTAAAATTATCAATGTATTACTCTTATCTTTCTTCCTCCCGTGTAAAATATATGTCATGATTGATGCCACACTTAAGCGCGCCATCATTCATTCATGCATGTAAATAAACATTTCTTTGATATGACGCTTTAGATGCCTCACATTATCACTCTGACAGAAAGACATTTAGTCTGCAAACAAGTGAGAATACACTGATGAAAGGCAATGAAATTTGACAGAATGTTCATGAAATCAGGCAAGTTGTATATGACTGTAATATATTCAATAAAGGAAGCAGTATGCTGTAAAAAAGCAATGAATACAATACAACCAACGTCAACCTCTTTGTCATTTGAATGTGGTATAGCTTTATTATTTACAGAAATATCTATTTTGTGAGTCTTTCCCTTTAGCGAACTTGCAGAATTCGTTCCGTTGCAGTCGTTAGAACCGAAAGCCCAAGACCAATTGCCTTGCAATACATATCACATTGTCACATACACAGGTAGAGAACACATACACAGATAATTGCGTTAAACACGATAATAAACAGCGCAAAACATGGTAAAAACATCTGGCATCACCAAAGTGCTCTTATGAGTCATTTCAATGACAGTTCATTGTTAAAAATTGATTACCTTTACTCTTTTGTTTTTCTTCCTCCAGTCGGCTGTATGACAAACCACCCAATCATGTAAACGTGGTTATTACTATTGTAATCGTACGCCGCAGCAAAAATTGTATCATGTTATTTTTGCATTGGTGCAAGCGTCTGCACATAAGCATAGTCAAGTCGTTTTTCACGGCGAACTGGATATCTTTTAACTGCGAGACAGAAGCATATACCAGAGTTTGAAGTCTAGAAGAAAAGTAAGCCTGTCGTTGTTATTTCATTTGTACAATTCCTATTTTTTGACATTTTGTTAAAATTTGTCGTACAATACTGTATCGAAAACGGAATGCAGAGGTAAACTTAACTTTTGCTTAACAACGTATGTATCAGTTTTATAACTCGTTAAACATTTACATCAGTGTATCCGCATTGTGACAAGTATATTCACGAAAGAGTTCAGCCGAATAGTCATGATTATTAACACGTTGCAAACTTATGTCGTGTGAACATCAATTAGCAACTAATAATGTATTGAAATGGATGTCATACAACGTGTAACAATGTAATTGTGATCTGTTTTGTCTGTTAGTAGACCTACTTCAATTGCAAGTAGCAATATCGATACTAGATATTTTTGTGACCATGGCAAATAACAAAATACGATGAGAAGGAGACAAAGAACAAGGTAGTTTTCATTTTTTTGTTTTTGTTTTTTTTGCGGTGATAGTTAATTGATAAGAGAGGTCAGTCGATGAACATAATAGGTGAAATTTGTCATGCAAATAGTTGTAACGTGTGAGGTTAAAGTGCGTGGATTGTGAGGTAATATAAGTAATCACATCATTTAAAGTGTCATGTGAGCGCTGTTGAAGAAATGTTCAAGGTCTGGAAAAAGTAGGAAAAAACTCAACAGTGATTTAAATGCGCTACGAATTCTGCTTTTGCAGAAAAATGATAGATACACACATACAGGTACAAAGAGGAAAGATACAGGGAGAGAGAGAGAGGGGGGGGGGTCAGAGGGTCATAGTGGGGCGCTATGACTACGATCCGTTAAGCTCATCTGCCGCTGCTAAATCGTAATAAATCCTTTCAATGAATGTAGATGAGATATATTACTGAACTATGTGTGCAGCATGTATATTCTTCGAAGACATTATCTACGTTGTGAGGGAGTGAAAAATAGTCGCTCGTATCAACGTGATGTACCAGGTTCTGTTCAATTGATTTGCATTTGGTTTATGCTTCGTTCTAAAAGTTGGTGCGGCTTATATGTTATCCAGTGATAAAAACCAATCAATTTTTGCGGGTTGGTGGAATATTATACATGTACAGCTCGTCCGTGATTTCTAATTTGCTGGAAAATAAGTAATAATGAAGACAAAAATACGTGCACCTCAATACACAGTGTGTGCATGTGTATGTGTGTGTGTTTGGTTTGTGTTTTAAACGACGGGCTAAGCGAAACGATTAATCACGACTGAATATACTATGGACTTAGGTGCGTGTCATCAGGACGAAAATTGGCGCGAACTCGCGTTGGTGGTACGTAGTTTGAGGCAAAGGGGGGGGGGGGGGAGACCCGTAGTACGACAAGGAGCAAACATGCCGCGGAACTTCATTATTTTTTTTTCTTCTCGTGTTATGTCACACGGGAGAAAGTAAATCTAACTCGAAGTTGATGAACGAGGGCTCCTAATTATTATGATGTCAAATCAGTCGTGATGTATGTATGATTATGCGACGTCTGTGCATATTACGCTGCAATAGAGATTAGAAGACGTCTTCTTCTTCTTTTCTTTTAAATAGACGTAAAAATGTATGCCACATAAGCTTGATTCTGTCTCTAGCTGAGACGCGGCGCCAAGAAGGTGCGGCATGGAGCGAGCGAGCGAGTGAGAGTGCGCAGAACGTGACGCTGTGTTGCTTCCGCGCTATCGCACGAGATCATCGTGGTCGCATATGTAAAATCACTTCACACGCTGGTGAAAAGGCAATTGATGATGTTTGCATGAAAAGGATTGAGCGAGTTAGAAAGAGAGGGAGATATATATAAAAAAGAAGTTCAACAAAAAAGGGTCCGCGTCATCGCGCGATCAAAAGCATAAAAGTTCTTTTCACGGCGTGATATTTCTCACATATCTTCGCTCATTAAGCATTCAATTAGCTCACGTGTGAGGCGTGTAATTCCATCATAATCAACGCGACGTGTCCTATTGGCCCGCCGAGGCAGGCGTGCCCGTCGGCAGTATTTGTGTAAGAAGATCCGGGGAGAAGGGAGCATGCAAACTGCATTAGTCGAGACATTATGGGTTGTCATGTTCCTCAGAAACGAATGCCTCGATCACATGTCGGTGGCTTTCTTTCCCCTTTCCTGTCTCAGCTTTGCTATCGGGAATATTTCGTGGGCGTGAACCGTGGCACAAAGTTAGTTTTCTGTTCTTTTCCTCGATATTTTTTTCCTGATTTAGAACGCTTTATAAGGACGGTGTCAGATAGCAAAGACTTCACAGACATCATTTTCGTTTGTTTGTTTGTTTGTTTGTTTGTTTGTTTCAGGAGGTGTTGGCAGTGTGTGTCTGTGTTAGTGTTTGTGTCTGTGTCTGATGTGTCAAGTCCGTTATCTCCAGTCACTGATTGAAAGTTGTCCATGTATAGACAAAGACAGAATCTGATGAAAGCATTTATGCATTGGTACTTTCTCCTCATGAAAACATATTAAAACCTTTTATCATTAGTCACTTTCTATACTCACTGCATAATTTACCCTGGTTTTGACCTTTCTGTGCTGGGCCAACTGGCCAAAAAAACAAAACAAAACAAAACAAAACAAAACCAAAAACACAAATCTCCACAGCAATGAAAACGCTGTTCAGTGTCACTGGCACAGAAAGGCTTAAAAGGATTATCTTCTGTAATGATTAGTGATGAAAACTTTATGAAGAAGTTACCCCTTGCAGCGCACTTTACCGGCGCCTCGATACGTCACACCCGACTGTATACGAGGACGGCTACATCTGACAGATAACCGTTTCCCTGCGTCGCGCTACACTCCCAATGTCAAAGCTAATTTCGTTCTCGGCAGCGCGACGCAGTGACACAATTGCGTGATCGGGATATTACTTCGCCCCCCATCATTTCACCCTCCAAAGGAGCTGCGCTCCTCCTTTCCATATTTTAGTTTTAATCATCATTAAGTGCGAGTGCCTCTATTTCGCGGGACGGCACGGCGAACAGATTGCTTAGTCCGGAGTCAGCCGGCCTTGGCCGAGTCCTACGATGGTATTCTTGTTTAGAATTCTCATGATTATTTTCGCTGAACTCTGCGGGACCTCCTTTCTTTCTTTCTTTCTTTCTTTCTTTCTTTCTTTCTTTCTTTCTTTCTTTCTTTCTTTCTTTCTGTTTTTTAAACGCGAATCTCCCCGTACGGTAATCGGTGGAGATCAGTGATGAAATCAGAGTTTTGTTCAATAATTAACTTCTGGTGTTTTGATTTGTCGTTTAGTTCCCCTCAGTTGATTTTCACCCTGAGTTGGGAAATAGAATTAAACAGGTTCGCCTGTCTGTTACTGTCCGATAAACAACTGTCATCATAATCATGGTCCCCTTGACCCTGAGCTTGTGGACTTTCAAGGAATCTGTCCTAGTTCGAGGACATATCCCGCTGGGACTTACCAGCTGTCCAGTGAACTAGATATCTTTATCAAAGGATAGTTATTACGGCATATATAGGCGGCGCCTTTATACTTTCCAAAGTCGATTTAAGACTCGATACCGATAAAATATCGTTTGCACTTGGTGATTTGCCAATAGTAGTCATATACCAACCTATATGACAATGAATACCGGTATGCCTCATCCATGGCGATGAAAGATTGAGAGTCGTTATCAATGTGTTTATTTTGCTTTATCTTCATAGTCGACGATAACGTTTTGAAGAGCCAAAAACTTGTCTACCAATGAAAATGTTGCTTGTCAGATATATTTCAAGACCTTCTTCTTGGACTTTATTTCAGTGAATATAATCATATAGATTTTCATTTTTAATTTCATTCTAGTTCTGCAACTTTTTCAATAATGATATTAAGATTTTGGCATACTTATAAATATATTCTAGAATTTCCTTTTCCTTTACAAACAGTCATTGAATCGTTTAGATATTGCATATAGTACAACATTGTATTTCTCCTTCATAACAAAAGCTGAAAACTGTTGCAGGGGCATTCACAATAGACTAATATGGTGCGGTTCTTGATGAGATAACAGCCCTTTCCTCATAACAATACAACTAATAAAGGTTCTCTATGATTTACACATCACAAGGAAGGGAAAATTTACAAGTGCGGGGCGGGTGGGGGGGGGGGAGCTTTCGAATGAAGTGGTTTTATTGTTTTATTACCAACATGATAATTTGATAATTGAAGTGATTATACTTAAAATGATGATGAATTACCATGACAATTCGTTCCTGTTGTTTCTAAGATTATTTTTCAAGACCGGTCAACATGCATGATGGAGACAACGGAAATTGCCGTCATTTATGATTATGCGCTACCTGACGTATTTCTTTAATATGGTCTATTTTCATCTAGAGTGTATGAGTAAGAAATAATTTTCGATACGATGATATCGAAAAGAAACCAAACAAATAGAAAAAGTTAGAATGACAGCGACTAACTTTCTCATGAGTTGAGATTTGGGACAAAAACACCTGCGTAGTCGTAGCCAGTAGAGGAAAGATTTTTTTTTTTTTTTTTTTTTTTTTTTTTTAATGTGACCTTTCGGTGGTACCCACACCACATACAAGACTTTGGGGCTGAGTTGTTTTCACTTTTAATCTCGAGGTGACAATGATCGTAACTCTGCTATCAATAACTTGATTCTCAATTTACAATATTTGATTGATGGTAGTTACAATACGCTGAGTAGCAATCAATAAGACTAGTGACTTGAGAACTGCCTGCATGCTACAACGACAAACAATATGTCATTACGTCATTACGACAATCCTACTTCATATACCCACAATTATTTGTACAGAATATCATAAAAACGCATAAACTATACATGTATTATACGCATGGCTACATACGCACATATGCACATGCACACATACATACATACATACATACATACATACAAACATACGTACATACATATAATACATTCACACATACATACATACACTGTAACCATGGATATACACACTCACGTGCACAAATAAGTCCATAGCATGCATCCGTAAATCATCTACAAACAAGCAGACATGATTATACCATCTTACAGACAAGAAAAACAGACCGACCAAAACGCACACACAAACAAGCTGGAGACCCCACAGAGACAACGTCAAATGCCACAGGAGCGAGCGTGGACTAAAATGATCGGGAACGGCGACCACGATGAAAGAAGAAGAGAAAAAAAAGAAGAAGAAAAATCACCCTTCTAGAATGAGAAAAATTTCAAATGCTAATAGGGCGTGAGTTTGAACTTATTTGCTCGGGCGACCCCCCTCCATCTAAAGTGTCGCTGGGCAAGCTGTCCCGTCCCGCTCTCTCCGAGGCAACCCGATATTTCTGGGATCTCCCTAATCTAGTTTCGCAGTTTTGTAAATAGCGGGTGGAATTTGAAGAAAGACATTTACGACGAACTCACGAAACACAAGATCTTAATTAGAAAAATTGCATATAGATAAAATCTCAAAGAAGAGCCGAGGTAAACAAGAAAAACGAATACGATTAGATATATGCGTATATTGTAAATGTATATAAATGTATCTATCTATCTATATATATATATATATATATATATATATATATATATATATATATATATATATATATATATATATAATTGTTAATACACGTATGGTTACTAGAATCTAGATATCGTAAATATTCAGATGGTGAACCATGTGTGTTTGAATAAAGACAAGTATAATAGTAATAGGCCATCATGGTAATGATATAGCACATAAGCGCCAATTACCATCTGTTTACAGCCAGGCATACAGTTATAAAGGGATACAGACCGCCAATGTTCTATTTTGCAGGTGGGACGGAGGGAGGGAGGGGGTGTCGGGTTAAGTCTTGCCATAGACCGCTATGAGCGGAGGCCGGTGAGATCGAATGAGGCAGATGTTCTCTAAACGACGACAGAACGTCCATCTTTTTTCAACGCCTGTCGGATTTAGGAATCACTCTTATACCTCCTCCCTCCCCCTTCTCTTTTCTCTCCCCCTCTTTCTGTCACTCTATGTCTCTCTCTCTCTCTCTCTCTCTCTCTCTCTCTCTCTCTCTCTCTCTCTATATATATATATATATATATATATATATATATATATATATCCCTTTCTCACCTACCAAACTGAAATCATTGCACTTGATTGACACCTTGCCCTACAACGACGTGAATAAGCACCGAGTTGATCAGTGTTGTAGTAGTCGACATTATGACAAAAGAAATTATGGGCATACAATGTCGTACTCGAGCAGGATTCGAACCTACGACCTCCTGATCTCCGGACAGGTAGACCACCGAGTTTCCGCCCGACTCTTTAAGGATTAGAACAAGCACAGGCTGGTGAAGGGGGAGGGGGGGGGGGTAGGAAGACAGAAACACGACCGGTAAGAATACGCACGCAGCTAGCAACATGTCTAGGAGTGATCACGTGTCGAATGAAGTCGGCGGATCAAAAGTTGGGCACCGTTATCGTGCCGTTCACCGTCAGGGGCTGTATCTCAGTACGAGACGTTCCATAGATTGAAAGTGACATCTATGACGACCAGGTGATTGCCATCCTAGTCACTTTCCCCATCTCACACAGTATTGAGAGGAATATCATCTACGCATTAAGACGAGTAACCGAATCGGAGCTGGTAGATGAGACTTAATTTGCTAAAAATGGCCAAATTTCCGGTGCAATGACTTTTTAAGATAAAGTTATGAGGTTTACATTCAAGAATGTGCAATTGATAGAGTTTACGGTAAAAAGATCCCATTTGCCATGAGAGACTTCAGGGAAGTCTGGCTATTGTTAAAGTAGAAGAAAAGAGAAAGAGAAAGAAAGGAGGAGGAGGAGGAGGAGAAGGAGAGAGAAAGAATTAAACAGAAGACATCTCTAAATACCCACGCTGAACAGCAATAACAGGCTTCAGCTCGACCGGCTGATCAAGGCAAAATGTCTGTTCATCAATAAATTATTATTTGAACCTTAGTGAAGATGTACCAGTGAAATCTAAAAAAAAAAAATAAAAATAAAATTCCTTCAAAGATGAGCAAACGAAAGATCGCTTGCTCAGAAGCCCCAGTCTTAACCCCACTTAGCATTTTCGCTCCACACTAGGGATGCACATTATTATTATCATTATTATTATTATTATCATTATTATTATTATTATTATTATTATTATTATTATTATTATTATTATTATTATTATTATTATTATTATTATTATTATTATCATCATTTTTCTGTCAAATACTGATGATATTCTTTTTTTTTTCTCGAAGAATCGTAGCACCAGGTGTCATATTTCAATAATCTCAAATTCTGGTGAATGAGAAATAATTGGTAATGACGAAACTATTTTGTGTCTGTACTTTTCTATAAATCTATTTCGTTCGTTTCTCCAAAAATAAAAGGATTACGACAAACATTTTTTTTAATCATCATCGCCCACTTAATGGAACTTGATCTTTATCTTGTTTTAGTTCTTTATATCTTTGGACCAGATAATGCTCGGTAAATGCATTGAATATTCATATACTTTAATGATCATATTTGTTGATATGATATGGATTTATCGTACTGATGACATACACTTATTTCAGTAGGTGGGTGACCGACAGATGGAGACAGAGACCAGAAGAGACAGGGAGAGAGAAAAAGAGAGAGAAAGATATATGTATAGAGAGAGAGAGGGGGGGGGGAGAAGGAAAATTGCATAGAGTACTCGGGCATCTTTGACACACTTTACTTCATAGCAAGACTGTGAGCCAATAAGAACAAGGAAAAAACTACTCGAAGCTTCGATTAGTGAACTGTTCTGCCTGGCCTCTTTCGTAATTTTCCTTTCGTGAATGAGAAAATCTGAGCTTCATTCAAACTATCAAGATGGTGGTGCCTAATAATCCATCGCAAGCCACATCTGAATGAGGTGTTTTATAGCTCCAGTAAGTTTTCTTCCTTGTTGCGATGAAGATAAATGGACGGTTTTGATTTTATCATCCGTGTTTGCGTGGGCATCTGTCAAAGCCCACTCAACCAACCATGTTCAACTATCCATTAGCTGATATTCGTATGTGATAAGGTAATGCTGCAAAATGCATCACCTCTCTCTTACCCTTCAGCCTCCCCCCCCCCCCCCCCCCCCTTATAGTTCACTTCAAGAAGTAGTACTCAAGAAGAGTTCACATTTCATCCCGGAAACAACGCTTCTTATGAAACGAGGAGCTTTTCAAAGTACAGCCTCTGTTTTCTTTTGTTTTTCTTTTCTCTAAAGAGTGCTGCATTTTAATCTAATTTCCCCCGTCTTGCGCAGCTAGAATTGAACTGGCTCAAGGACACGGTAGAACAGCCGCACCCTCCCTCCCTCCCTCCCTCTCTCTCTCTCTTCGTGGTAAGCGACGCGCTTCGAGATATTAGAAACACGTACCTGAGTTTGATTGTTACCCTTATCCAGGGTAATTGAAAACATTCAAACTGTTCCCGTAGCGGCAAATTAATCAACTGCTTGTTGCACAGAGAAACTCAGAAACAAATCCGAGGGGGAATAATGACAAATCTTTTAAGGACTGTGCGATTGTAGCAGTATCTTACAGAAAGCCAGAAACACTTGAGAATGCCGAGTCTTTTGATCTATTTCGCTTTTTTTTTTACAAGTTAAGCACTACTTGCATCAACCCATAATAGTTTTAATCTAAAGTACATTTTGTTGTTGCTTTCTTCTGTTTTACTCTGTTTATTTCCCTTTGGCTCGTCACAGTTTCTCGAAAGCTTTTAAGACTATCAGCGAGGTTGGTAAAAATGCCAATTTAAAAAGTGGGCGGAGCTAAGACTGCGTTATAGATAATGCCGCTAACCGCAATGTCAGTATAAGTTTGATCATCCCTTTAACCTACATCTCAGTCTCTCTCTCTCCCCCTCTCTCACTATCTATCTATATATATATATATATATATATATATATATATATATATATATATATATATATATATATATATATATATAGAAAGGGCTCGACATTTAACGGTGGCCCGGGACCACTACAATTTGGTGTCGGGCACCAGCTTTGTCTTTTGAAGGCCCGATCGGGCAACTAAGATCTAGAACGGGTGTGTGTGTGTGTGTGAATGTGTGTGTGTGTGTGTGTGTGTGTGTGTGTTATAAAGGTATAGATATATAGGCCCTATTATTATCTATATGTATATACATATACATATATATATATATATATTTATATGTATATATATATATATATATATATATATATATATATATGTATATATATATATATATGTATATATATATGTGTGTCAGTATAAGTTTGATCATCCCTTTAACCTACATCTCAGTCTCTCTCTCTCCCCCTCTCTCACTATCTATCTATATATATCTATATATATCTATATATATATATATATATATTTATATGTATATATATATATATATGTATATATATATATATATATATATATATATATATATATATATATATATATATATATATATATATGTGTGTGTGTGTGTGTAGGTGTGTGTGCATTGTTCAGATATCGGTAGATAGATAGAAAGAATGAAAGATAGATGGATGGATGGATGGATAGAAGGATGGATAGGGAGAGAAGGAGAGAGAGAGGGGGGAAGTGGTAGAGAGAGAGAGGGGAAGAGGGAGTTTGCCTTAGATTAAATCAATTACTGAATATGCTAGCGATCATCGGTTACCGCGAGGTGTCCCCGTAGCTGCAGAGAATGTCTGCTTCAAATTCGCCGAAGCCCACCTGGGTCACTGGTCATAAAGGACTGCCCTAAGGAACTCACCCGCCAATAAACACCATCAATGTTTAACGTGGAAGACCTTTGATCAAAATTCGCAACCGAACATT
Source organism: Diadema setosum (assembly GCF_964275005.1). NCBI lineage: Eukaryota > Metazoa > Echinodermata > Echinoidea > Diadematoida > Diadematidae > Diadema > Diadema setosum. The sequence continues at coordinate 33,945,829 of NC_092695.1, forward strand.
TTTTTCTTCTTTTTTTCTTTTTCTCAACTCCTCATGAGTCTTAATATTAACCTTTAAAGACAACTACCGCCACTGAGAAATACAGTTACATGTGTAGGTGCAATACGTCTGCGTTATGTAGGATTAAAAGTTTTTTGTGTTCTGTTTTTTTTTTTTTCGGCACTAAAGTAACGAGTCTCTATACCTGTGTAAGAATCAGATTACGTTGGACATACAAGCTCAATATGTTGATTTTTGTTAATATCTATGTTCGACTTGCCATGTGTTTCGCATTTTCCCATATCCACATTCAGAGCCAGTGCATTTATGACTTAATTTCATCACAGCTGGAATGAACATTCGTGGATCTTTTGTTGGTTTAATCGCCTGTAAAGTTTAATCATTGATATTACTCTCCACTTTGGATGGAGATTGTTCTGGATAAAATCTTATGTATTTACCTTTCTTTGTTTTCTTTGATGTTCTTATTGCATTCACCATTGAGAGGTGGTCGTCTTCAGTGCAAAAAAAAAAATGGAATAAACTATTTGCATGATAATACAGTGAAATGTCCATTCAAGAACAAATAAAAAGGGATTTTTTCGGTGGGTTTTGACATCTGACCTTTCAGGACTGAAGTTTATTTTTCTATTACAGTTTACACCTAAAAATACATTTCAAACATAACCCATTCGATTTGGATGGATTATGAGAACCTGTAATATCAATTATACACAAAGATAATGCCACAGAGAGGTATTAGCTTGTCAAAGAATATCTGGCAGGAAATTTTGTCACATCTTTTCTTCTGTTGTCACTGATTTTGTTCAGCTTTAGGAAACAAACCCATGTTGATGCTCAAATGCAATATGCTTTGAGTGAAGATGATTCACTTTGGACGTATGACTTGTTTTTTTTTTTTCTCTAAATGATGCCAGTGTTGATTTTCTTTGAAAAAAACAACAACAACAAGTGAAATCGATTATTCAGATTCAGACTCGTTTAGTAGTTAGATTAACGTCGAAAAGTGTTTGGTTACAGTATCAACCTCATAGTCGAAACATGAAAATGATTGTTTGCTATTATCTCACATGACGAAGGGATATTCCAATCTGCGTTTAAGCTTGTCATGGCTGGGAATATTGAGATCTCCGTTCCACATTTAATATCAATTTAATGTTGTTATTCCAATTTTTAAGAGCTTATACTACCAGGCAAACTTGAATACCAAAACTAATATCTGCAAATTATCACGGCCAATTTGTTGCCACAGCAGTCTTTCCTGGGTTTCTTCATACGATTTTTTTTGAACTCTTCGGTTTATCCGACAAATCATTCCTTTAAGATTTGAGAATTATTGCCTCCTGATCCTTTGAAGTCAGCAAAACAAATTCTACCTGCCCTATATCCCTCAGTTGCTCTCAGAAGAAAACATTCCCTCTCTCTATAATCACCAAACCCCCTTGCTTCTGATGACAACGCGATATTTCTATAATCGCTCCCGGTGAGCGTTTCAGGAGGGAATGTGAAACAATATCGCGTGCAAATCACACCCGGCAAAAAAAAGAAAGAAAAGAAAAATCACCGCATCATATCAGTTATGTTCTCGAAGGACGCGACAAACAGATAGATACAAGAGGGATTGATGGCTCAGGGGGTAAAAGCAGAAGAGAAGCAGCAATCTGTGAGAATAACTGATGATCCTATCGACTGATTAATGATTGGCCCTGTTCTTTTCTTGCAGATAATTCTGGCGAAGAGTCATCGTCGGGACGTTGAGTGTGAGTTGGATTTTTCCCTCTCGAAATCATCTCGAGAGGGAGAGGGAGACAGAGAATCGCCGCATCTTCACTGGAGGTGCGCGTAATGAACGCACATGCGCAGAATCCCGGAGTAGCGCCACTGGACGAATAGCAACGTTGACGTTCGCGTCTGCCTCCGGAATATAATGCCATTGTGAAATCCCGCGTAAAGCATTCAGCACTTTAACTTCAGCGGGCATCAACGAGCTCTTCGTGCTTAACCCTCATCCTGTGACGATCGCCCTGTACGGGGATTGGGGAGGAAAAGCGGGAGGCAATCAGACCGTTGGCGACTCGTTTTCATTTTCTTGTCAGAGGTGGGCAGGGCAGTATCGCCCTCTTTGGATTGGCCAAAGCGACTTCGCTGATCCAAACTAATTCCTGGACGCCACCGCGGATTGGAGAAAATTTGATACTATTGATCGGCGTTTGCGTCATTAATACGTCATATGTCATCAAGCCCTTGGTGATGTATCATCCGTCTCGTCTGTAATGTGCCTTGAGCAATCCCGGGATCACGTTTGTCTAAATCATTTATCAACACGAAGAGGACCTATGCGGTGGTCGTCGGGAAATATTTGGGAGAGAGGTCCAAATTGACACCGCTCATCGCCGGAGATGCCCTAATTTGTATGCAGGGGAATTATTAACAACAAAAACAACAACAACAACAAAACAACAACAACAACGGGAAATAAATAAGAATTGTACTGCTGGTTCGGTACCTCTTGAATAAAAACATAGTATAATTACATTTGATATCGTATACCTGTCGCGCAAGTTTTCAAACGACATACAACAGTTGAAGGATTAATCCCGAATCGTTATCAAAAATCGTGCCGTGATCATTTGAAATCGCTGAAAAAGAGTCGTACTAAAACTGGGGAGATAATTACAAAGGAAAAACAATGACGAACTTCAGCGCCGTCACGGCCGGCGTCGAAACCACGGTGTGGGACAACGGCAGCAACACAAATCGTCCCAGTCAACCACCGGGCGGCGTTAACGTGTATCTCCTGATCGTCTGCTACGCCATTATCTTCTTCCTGGCCGTCGTCGGCAACATCCTCGTCATCGTGACGCTGGCTCAAAACAAGCGTATGCGCACTGTGACCAACATCTTTCTCCTCAGCTTGTCCGTCAGCGACCTCCTGTTCGCCATCCTCTGCATGCCCTTCACCCTGGTCGGCAATATTCTCCAGAGGTTCATCTTTGGGGCGGGCCTCTGTAAGATCATGCCTTACTTCCAAGGTAAGTCTGCATGGTGCTGTGGTACGGTGGTTTTGCTTCCTGGACTTGGGTCTTAGGCACCGAGTTCAAATCCGTCCTAAGTGCTCACTTCCATGAACTAAATTAAAATATCATGTACTCATGTAAGCGTTATGTATATTGCTCTCTTTATATGGAAATAAAGTCATTTGAATTGAATTTGAACTAGATGTTTTACCACCGATCTTCTCAACCGTGCCAATCAGAAGTAGCTATGGGCACTTTAAGCCCGGGGGTATGGTAATTGGCAGAGTCACTCTGGAAAAGTGGAAACTGAAAAGGCTACTCTGGATGAATAAGACCATAATTATCATTATTGTTATAATCATAATCATATAGCTTGTCATGTGTGTGCACCAGCGCATGTGGTATAGCATTAATGACTAAACAAAGCAGCACCAACAAAATATCTAACAATAAGTACATAAACCACTTCGAATTCCTTGTTTCCGCACACCTGTCCAGAATTGACGCTCTGACTGTCAGTAGATAGTTCACTTCCCAAGCTTGTCCGGGATTTTATTTGACCGGGGAATATCATAATTCAGACTGGGAATCGAAATAATGTGCACGCGCTTTCTGTATGATTGGATTATTTTATGGAGCGGCCGTTGTCTGTCCATGCCCCTGTGTTTATCACTTGTTGGTGTGGAGATGTAAGAAACTTCATGGTAACGTTCCCCCCCCCCCTAAAAAAGAAGCAAATCAAACACTTTAACCCCCACCCCCCCCCCCCCCCCCCAAAAAAAAAAATGAACATTTGAACGCTTCTGGTTGAATTTTGTCTCGATGGTGCACAAAAACGGTACATCATAAACATTCCTTTCTAATATTTAGAAAATTGTCTCCTTGCCGATATAAAATTATGCCTCCTTTAACATCCGATGCTGGAAATTAAATACGCCGCGTCAATTCGAAACCCCGTTTTGCCAGGGCGAGTGTGTGGGGAAAGTATACACAGATATAATAATGGGTATGTGTTTCCAGTGTCTGGTTGGGTCTTGCGCCCCCTGGCGTACAGTGGCACGTGTCTGTGCGTGGGCGCCAGTTTGGGTTGCATTGCGCGTTCAAAAGGGCTGTGGCTATATGTGACATGGAGGATACGTGGGCACTTACTATTTTCCTTCTTTGTTTGTCGCCGTTTTTCTCTTACGTCATTGGCACCATAAACGATGCTAACATTCCGCCATTAAGCTGAGTCCTACTTGCACGGGGGTCGGAAAAATGGGCGGTTTAGCATCTGATATCTATACTCTACAATATCCCGCTACGTAATATCCAACAAACATTGATCCACTTCTAATTATAATGACGAAACAATGCCTCAGAATGATACTAATACTTTACTTAGATGAATAATGGTATATTAATTCATCATGAGAGCCAGTAATCTTACCAAAACGAACAAGAAGAATGTATTTCGTCTGTCACAGTCAACCCTTTCTTTCAAGGCAGGAGGAAAGGGTAAAATACTACTACTACTACTGCTGCTGCTGCTACTACTAGTACTACTACTACTGACACTACCACTACTTCTTCTTCTTCTTCTTCTTCTTCTTCTTCTTCTACTACTACTACTACTACTACTACTACTACTACTACTACTACTACTACTACTACTACAGTAGTAGGAATAGTAACAGTATTAGTTGTAGTAGTAGTAGTTGTAGTAGTAATAGTAGTAGTAGTTGTAGTAGTAATCGTAGTAGTAGTAGTAGTATTAGTAGTAGAAATAGCAGTAGTAGTAGTAGTAGTAGTAATAGTAGTAATAGTAGTAGAAATAGCAGCAGCAGCAGTAGTAGTAGTAGTAGTAGTAATAGTAGTAATAGTAGTAGAAATAGCAGCAGCAGCAGTAGTAGTAGTAGTAGTAATAGTTGTAGAAATAGCAGTAGTAGTAGTAGTAGTAGTAGAAGAAGAAGTTGGCTGAAAGGATATAAGCAAGTTCGCAAGGTGAAAAAGCCATACACTTTGAAGAAAACGAGAATAAAAGGATAGAAAGAGTCATCTTTTTTCCATACATTTCAAGCGAAATCCAAACAAAAAATAAAGTATTTAAGGAAAAGTGTTACAGCGCCATGAGCATCATTCTTGATGGACTTCAGCGCATTATAAGAGGCCACTGTTATTATTACAAGGCCAAATGAACCAAGGAAGAAGAACAAGGAGGAGAATAAAAGAAGGAGAAGAAGAAGAAGAAAAGAAGGAGGAACTGGAGGATAAGTAGTAGTAGGAGACAGTGGAAGTTTCAGAAGACAAAAAAAGAATAGGCAGAGTTGAGTCTGAGTATGGAAAATTGTCACTACACACACACAAAAAAAAAAAAAAACCATAAAATAGACTTTGAGACTGGGTGTCTCTTTATCAGTATTCTCACAAAAAAATTTTCCAGTGAATTCTTTTATCTTTACTATCATTATTATTATTATTTCATTATTAGCACCTGTCAAACCAGAGCAGACTAGACTAGCAGGTATCATTAACCATGCATGCGCCTACTTACACAGGTGTTAAGCTCAAAGCGGGTATCCTTCAAACTTGTGACCAGTTGACTTCATAAACCTCCGCTTCCTTTAAAGATGAAAATGGTTTACCTTAACACTGCGTGTATGAAGCATTCATGGGCTACGAACAAAATTTGGCTAAAAATGTGACTGTTGGAACTTCCGCGATGCCTTTCTGTCTCAAATTGTCTTGGCTTCTGTTCTTTCTTTTCCTTGGTATATCAAGACGGAAACAAAACACCACGACAGTGTGTGGTGTGATTTTTTCCTATCTGAGATGCCTGCAGTATATGCCTTTCATAATGCGTAGTTTTGTACGCGGCGGATAGAAAGGGCATCATGTAAAAGATATCTGATTCAAAGATGGCGAGCGGTTTTTTTTTTTTTTTTTTTTTTTTTGTCAACACCCTCTATACCTAGACACATAGGTATCAAACGTAAAGTTTTTTTTCTCTTTTTTTTTTAATGAAGAAGTGCTCTTTCCGAAATTTAACCGGAAATAGTATTAACTATCCATCTAAAGTTATTGCTGAATGAATTCGTATGAAATGGAAATTAAGAACTTTTTCAAGGATCATACGTTTTGGTTTTATATTTACATTTTAAATTGCCTTTCTTTGTTCTGGATTTACTTTTTGTACACACAATGTAGCTCATTACATTATATTACACATATTACACTCATTACTTTACATCAAATCTGTTTCTCTCAATCTTGAAAAAGATAGGAAGAAACGTACTATACTAAGGGGCGAAAAATTTACTGTAAGCAATATCTTTAGCTCCAACCCCCCCCCCCCACACACACACACACGTGACCCTTTTGCATCTTCCGGCACCTCCCACTTTCTCCCCAGAACTGAATCTGCCTCCTTCTTTCATCTGCGCTGATCGCAGAGACGAGATGGGCTCAATTTGTTATTCACCCTTTGCCAGATTTAATAAATAAACCATATAATTTGTTGAAGTGGAGCCATATTCTTGTCAGAATTCATTCCAAAGGTCTCTTATGAGCTGAAGGGTTGATAATAATAAACACAGATAATGGGAGAAGGGGGAGGGGAGAGAGATAAAGAGAGAAGGAGGTAGGGGCGGGCTGGGGTGGCTTGGAAGTAATACTCGACCGTATGACCAACTGTGGAGGGGTCGTCTTGACTGTAGTAGCGCGAGTCAAGTGGTGTTTGGATGAGACTGAGACGTTACATGACGCAGTGTTTGGGGTTATGGCGAGCGAAAGCCCGAAGCATGTAGCTGTCAGAAGAACTAATTAAAAAGAGCGCAGAGGGAGAAGTGAAAAGGGGAAAGAGAAAGAAATGTCAAAGTTGTGCGTATATAACGTAAATGAAGTTTACAGAGAAAAAGCACAGACTAGCATAAAAGCACAATTGAATAACTGAAATCGTTTCAAATGACTTTAGTTGGAAATATTTCCTCCCCTAAGCTAGAACGATATTTTTTTTTTTTTATTGCCCACATACATCAAAGACTGGCAGATGAATGCATTACCTAAGAAAGGTTTCTACCGTGATTTTTAATTCGATCTTTTCGCATCCTTAAGGAGAAAAGTCAGAAGGCGAAGCGAAGGTCGGATGTACGTAAAAAGTTGTCTCTAAAATTGTCCTGAAACCATACTGGCAAAGACACCCCGAATTAAACTTTACAGTATTTCAACAATTATGTCTTTCCCCAAAGGATAAGTTCACCTCATTTTTACGTATCACAGACATTAACATTTGCTAGGCCATTGGCTAGGCCAGAAATAAAGAAGTAATTCGTTTATATCATTCTATTCATTTCACAGTATTTCCCAATCTTCACAACTAACAATAGCTCACAGTATTCCTGTCTCTGCTTGAGCAACTTCAGATTTGATTTTTAAGTGACGTCGTTTGCGAAGACGTTGATGAGTACTCGGTATGTAAAATATACTCGTTCATCTTTACCGTTTTGTTTGCGTAATTAAGCGCATTGGTACAGAACAGAAAATTTGAATTAATATGCAAATTATGATTAACCTAATTCAAGTTACATTGATTATGCAATCGTGTTTGGAATCTGTTTTAACGTATACTTCTCATTCTTTCGCAACCCTCCAGTTCCACTGCTTGACTTACTGACTCTCTCTCTCCCTATGCCGTGTTTCCCGATCCTTTTCCTCCCTCGGTCGCCTCTTTCAAAGTGTTTCCCTCCAGCAAGTTGTCCAAAATTGTTTGCTCTACGAATCAGTTTACAAAATATCACGCCATTTAGCTACTAGATAGCGCAAGCGCGCGAGCATTTAAGAGCAATGTTTGGTCTATAAATACAGCAAATTCTGAATTAAGGTTTTTGACCGAGCCCCTACGTGTTGACGAAATGGCGGAATGGTGAATCCTTATTCATTGCTGCGCATTACGTGCATCAAAATGCATCAGGACTCCAATGCACCTAATCTATGTACTGTAATGAAACAGCGATAACGGAGGAATTTTCGAGCAATGAATGACTCATGTCGTCTGCGGCAGGATTTGCTCAAAATACAAAGCAGTCATGTGATCTTGCGTATGCCACTCCTCATACGAAAAATAAACTAACAAACGTACAAATCCTTATTTCATGAAAACAAGTCGAGATTCTGGAAGTCATGAACTTTGTCTGTTTTAAGTAACGGATTAATTACAAGAAATAAGAGTACGCTAACCGATCTCCTGCCAAGTTACGTATCATATACTATCCACAATCTAAGGAAGATGGTTAACTATTATGCAGGAGGACGTGGTACACAGTCCGCATGTGTTTATCAGCCTGTCAAAAGAGAGGGAGGGGGACTTGTTTTAATTGTTCATGGAAACACCTCAGGCCGAATACTTTTATGCAGATGTGTGTGCGGTGGGGGGGGGGGGGGGGGTCTTGGAATTCAGATGGCGTGTTTTATGGCTATTGTCAACATCATAAAGCATTCGGTCTTTTAATTAGAAACGAATCAAGGGCCCCCGGCCAGTTCCCAGTTAACCGTTAAGTTAAATACAAACAACAGAATACAGACGATCAGATGAAAATTGATGAAAAGAAGGACACAGTTATCATAAGCAGATTACATCCTACGCATATAATCCATTCCAAGAGGTAGCTTGATTATTTTAGTGATTATAAACAATCACGGTTATGCGATGTGAGAGTAATTACCATGCACTCTGTTTCAACGACTTCACTTACCATGGTGTACCGCTCCTGATACTAACAACCAATATGCGGCTGCTGCTTCTAATGATGATGATAAGCACTCTATACTATAATGAACAACGCTGTTAGTTCTGTTTTCTTTAGTTTTATTGTCGCTAAAGTTGTAAAAACATAATGAACACGCCAGGGGCAGTATGAACAGAGTGATATTGCATGTATACCAGCCATACAGGGAAGTATATGCATGCGTGTAATTCAGTAGAGTCATACTTAAAAAGTGCTTGGTTTACAAAATAACAAACCTAGGGTGCACATGACATTCATAAGACTACATGAGAAAGGAAATATAAACAAATTTTCATTGATTTTATACATCTGCAAACATAATGCTATGTAAAAAAAAAAAAAACCACTTTGGAGTGGAATTTTTATTTTGTGATAACGTAGTTGTATTTTTGCTTGTATATTGAGAGGTAAGAATGAAATATTTCTCGAAATTCGAAGGAATTTACTGGACGACGTGAATAACAGAATAGCAAGAACAAAGAATGACAGCAACGCCCTTTGCTGGAATAAGACTCAAATTTTTGTATATGAAAAGGGTGTGTCATGTCAAAATTCTGTACGGGGATTAACTTATCTCGGAAGGAGTGCATTAATTAAATCAGTACTCAGGAAAGAGATAATGACATAAGGCGATATTCTAATTAAACACAGCTGTCATTAAACGACAGTCACCGCATGCACGGTGAAGCATCATAATGTGTCGGTGGAACCATTAATATGCTTGTTAAAATGAGGATAAAGACAAATATTTCCTTTCAGTCACTACAAACTTTGTTTCTTTCGATGGTCTGGATGTGAATGTGTTGGCGCTACCTTTATGACTGATTAAAAACAAAAACTGTAGTGTCTTACTTGGGACTAAGCACAGATCTGATTCCTGTATGCTGTTAAAATTCAACAACAACTTGAAAACAAGGCCTACCACCCTGGCGACCTTGCGTACCGCCATTTTACTTTTTAAAAAGTTGCAACCGTAAATATTACCAAAGATAAACGTTTGCTACCTATCGGACAGCGTCCTCCCGTAAGGATGGCCGATTCGAATTTAATCAAGTTGGGTTCAACGTCTCTGTGCATAGTTATAGTGAACTACATACATGGAAAGGTATTATCAAAACACCGCCACATTCATACCGCGGTCACATAAGCCCGGATATTTTGTGTGCCATCCGGCGATGATTCAATATCCTCCAATAAGGAACAGCGTAGGCGCCCTTGGAAACCACGTCGTGATTAAATGATTGTACAGACACAGATGATGGCATTGACTGTTGAAGGGGTTAATGTGAAAAACAACCGGGATTGAATCCCACGCACAGGCACGACAAGGGAAAAGGCATACATCGCTGGAAGAATGGAAGGAGAAGTGGAAAGAGCTCTCTGTCAGAAATAATAATGCATCTTTTTTTTTTCCCCCATCTTACCCAAAATAACTGAGATGACGCCATGCTACCGGAGATATTTGTTTTCTAATTAACTCAACACCTAGAAATTTGGTACTCAAATTCACGCTCACATTTCCCCGAAAAAAGAAGAAGAAAAAAGGTTTTTAATTCAAGACTGATTTTCGTCCTTTTCATATGAACTCATAAACTGGCGACTATTCGATAGAACGGCGTGTGTGACATTCTGCGTAGCGTCATCCCGGGTAACAAAACCCCGACAAGTTCCCCTGAGATTCTCGGCGTCGGTTCGTGTTTTATGCAACTTGCCTGTCTGTCGAGAAGGCGAGGTGAAGTCCGCTGAAAATCGTCGTGGCATTGTTTCAATGAAAGGCGGCCTTCCAACAATGCACACGTAATTTTGTTAGCACGCCGCCAATGTTAGCTCTCGGCGTTTGTCCAAACACAAGCAGTGAGGGCGCAGAGCTGTTTTCCAGTCTAACTATCAAACACGCCACCCCCTCTACCTCGGCGATGAATCGATGACTTGTAGAATCAGATGGTTCATGCTATCACACTCTTTTTACCACAATCTTCAAAGACGCCCACTGTTATAGCAAGAACTGCACAGGGTCGTCTCAGCCATGTTTCTGACCTTTGCAGCAACTTTCGGGATTAGGATCTTCTATATCTGGCATACCATGTAGTAAGAAGGAACCAAAGGATAATCGACATTGACCGCTTTTCTTGAGCTTCGCGGTACAACTTTCGATCAAGCTGGAATTTTTAGAGTTACCCACGGGCAGTTGGCATATCACGAAAGGAAAGTGACTACGTCACAATTCAACCCGATAAGAGAAATATTAGATTTATTCTGCGGGTACTTGTGGAAAATACCCACAAATATCGTTGCAGAGTTATTCCTCTTCTTCGATCATGAGAAAGAAGATAATGGACTAGCATATATTATAATATAGCACGGAAACAATAAAAATCTCCACTGGTAGTAAGATTCGCGTCAAAATGCAATCTTGCTCACCTAATCACCAACACACACACAAGCATATAAATACCTACATATTATAACATAGCCTATTATAGTAGATGATGTCCCAAGTCCTCACATTCCCATACGCATATTTTTCAATGTTAATTTCTTGATTTCTTGACAGACATGACAAAATAATTACTGTTTGCACTTGCCACACAAACAACTTTTCGCACATTTTTTTTTTTGTTCTACAGCAATATTCTGTCATCGCATTCAAAATGTCATTTTATGCAAAATAATTAACTCAGGTTTCAATGGAGGAAGTCATTCTACAGAGAAACTACAGAGAAACTCTTTTCTCGTTTGTGGCAATGCACGCAATCACCTGAACAAAACAGAAAAAATGACAAATTGTTCTTTCTCTTCACCTTCTCCGTTTCCTTTTTGAACAAGTTTATAATTTGATTTATTGTATTTTCATCACAAAATGTGCTAAAACAGAGAGAACAGATGGAAGTAAACTCACAAACACATATCCACTATCTACAAGTGCTTGTTGACTTTCGTAAGCACGATCATTAGTTTTATTTTTTTCGTGCCCCCCCCCCCCCCGACAGTGCACTTTATCCTGGTTGTTCCAGGACGACAGACTTCCGACTATTTTTTTTTCATGAATCTTCCTTTCCCCCTCCCCTCTTTTCCCTCTTTTTGTCATGACATTATGAACTTGATTATCACCTTACATTTTTTTTTTTTTTTTTTTACAAATTCATTCCCCCAGTATATCAGGCGCTTCAAAACTGTAACATATTCATGTTAGTCCAGATTTAGTCCAGATATACTATCTGTTGCTGACTTATTTTTTTATCAGTGTATTTTTCATATTTCTAATAACAACCAAAGATAAAATGATGATACCTACTTTACGTCTCCCCACGGCTGTTCGCTGGTGTTATTCCTTCACCAAACTTTTAGTAAAGCATTCTTATGTGTATAATCAGTAATCAGTAAATAAGTGACATAGCAACAACAAACGAACAAATAGATAAGGAAAAAAGCCTCATAAAACTAACGCTAACATGAAATGAAATAAAACTCTTCTCTGAACTGATTTATTCGTGAATATTGCGTTAGCAGTTTCCACAGACTTTAGACTTTTCAGGATTCTGCATTTGCTATGCGTGTGGGAGAGAGGACTGAATGATAAGACCAAACAGCGAAAACAGCGACAACATCAACATCAACCGAAGAAGAACTGAAAGGTGGCAATCTACAATCTAAGAGTAAAATACACGGATGCCTTGGGACACGCCATAAATCTCGTTATTTTGAGAACATTAGAGATTTAGGGACGTGTTTCCAATCTATAATTCACGGATAAGAAGGGGGTAAGACAAAGAACATGACCTACAGGTTCTGATGATGCTTTTAAAACTATCATGATGAGCGCAACTTCTTTCTTCTTCTCCTTTTTACTTCATTCCGTATGGGGAGATATGGATAAGTGGTGCGAATTCTTACCTTATGATCGAATGTACACTTCGGTCTCAGAATCGCGGAGAGCAATCTTTATTCAGTATTTAAACAACGTGTTTTTTTTTCTTTTACGAAACCTATCCCTTCTCGTAAAACAACAACAACAAAAGAAACAACATAAGCCGCATAATGACCGCCGACGCCAGGCGTCGATTTCGTTCGATTCCGCGTATTTTCTAGAGTATTTCTCTCACATTTGGAAGGTCTAACTGTGCGTGCAATTTCCCCGCCTTGAAAGCGCTGAACCCTCCAGATCTGTGTTAATGGGGATCACAAACAATATCATATCCATGAAAATGATATTCATCCCCGTTTTAGTCGTTATATTTCTTGCAAAATTTTTCTTTTTCTTCGCACTTACTATATATATGCATACTCTAATCATGTCAAAGGAAATTCTCCATACATTTTTTTTTTCGTACGTTATCGTTCTCCGAATTCATAGAAATCCACTTTCAAATAAAAACGATTCTTTACACTCTTATTCCCGTAGGTGTAAAATTGATAGACTGCCGTTAAGTCACAGAGACGTTTGTTGGATAGCTTCCGCAAGGGGGATAAGAAAAGAAAAGACGGCAAATTTGTATACGCCTATAGATTTACCAGCACATGTATTTTATTTATTATTTTTTTTTTTTGTATATGGGAAAATGTTTAGAAAAGATGATTCTCGTTTAAATGTTCAGACAGATGTGGGTCGGAATACGCTCATCGGCAAGTGTAGTAATCACTGCGAGTATCTGCAGCAAAATATGGCCTACCTCAGCAGTTCATGTAGTCGTTTATGTACATGTTAACATAAAATTCATGTGTTCTTTGACAACTTTTGGCAATGTTTGGGGACTTAGAAATGCAGGGCCCTCCGGAAGAACATCCAGCTTCTAGTGAATAGGCTAAGCCTTGCATACAAATCCATTTTCGTGAACTATTGGACCAACAACAACTACTGGACAACATCAAAATGTGTTTAACGGCCAGTCAATTGTATTATACAGTGCACTCCTGTGCACGGTTGTAACGAAATTCCTGTTACAACGAAATAAAAATTCAGGCCGCAACATTATCCTCTCAAAGTTTTTTTTAATTGTTTATTTATTCGGTTATAACGAAATTTCGAAATAACGATAGAAAATTGCCGGTTCCGAGGACGTTGTTATAATGGGAGTCCACTGTAATCAATAAAGGTGTGGTTGTGCCACTGATCCGCTGGATCACGCGCACCTACCTACCTGATGAAGTGACGCCTCTGCGCGCCCTCCGCGTAAAATGCCACTCCTCTGCCATGATTCCGGTCCCTTTCCCTCTCCCTTCTCTTTATCTGTTCGTGTCTCTCCTCCTCCTTCTCCTCCTCCTCCTCCTTTCTTCCCCTTCCCCCCCCCCCTCTCTCTCTCTCTTGTCCTTCTTTCTGCCTGCGTATAGCTCTAACGTTTTCTTGTTTGTTTGTTTAAATGTTTTGTTTTGTTTCGTTTTGTTTTTCCTAACAGGTGTATCAGTGGCGGTCTCCGTGTGGACAATGTGCGCCATCTCTCTGGAGCGGTACCACGCCATATGCAACCCGCTGGCGTCGAGGGCGTGGCAGACGAAGACGCGCGCCTGTAAGATCATAGTTGCCGTGTGGACCCTGTCCTTTCTCGCCCTCCTCCCCTTCCTCATTTACACGAGACACATTCGGATGGGCGAGTCAGACTACTACATGTGCCGGGAACAGTTCACCTCACACATCTTTCACAAAGCCTACATCGTAAGTGGCATGACTTCTAAAGTGAAGCTTTTTCAAGTCACCGTGGAGGCTAATATTGCCTTTTCAAATGTGTAATGTGTAAGACTTGACACTTTTTTTTTTTTCTCCAAGAGATAATATTTTACTGAAGCGCATAGTGTTGAGGAAAATATTATCTTGAGGGGAAAATGTAATTCCCAGTGGACAGTCAACTGTCACATTACAACGAGAGACCAGGCAATATTTCCTTTATCATATTGTATGGTCTACATAAATATACAACTTTTCATTCGAGCCCCATTGGCAGCCAGTCAAATTCTAGAATTATAATTTCCTGATGTGACGTCACCACAGATATTGATACTCGCTTCATTAGTCACGCGAATGCATTATATAACCAATCATCAACCAGTATTTGTATATGTAGACCATGATTATTATGTAAAGAGTGTATGACCTCGGCACGCACTATACAATCTACAGGTCACGGCAATTGTATGAATAATCTTAGTGCCGTTTGTTTTGGTTGTTGTTTTTTCCCCACCGGAGTTGGAGGACAAGGTGACATAAAATTGAAAGAGATGTGATTATGTGTTTTAAGTGCACACCGGTCCAGGTATGTGCACACCAGCTCATCCGTGATTCGTTAAGTGTTTAATAGCATTGATTTTACAAGCTGGAATTCAACTTCCTTCATCACACAACCGCATGCACATTAATGCAAATAATGAAGGTCACGTGGTGACACACTTTTTTGCGGTCACCATTCATTTTATGAATACACTCTGAACTATAATGACGAGATTCGCTAGTGGTACTTTGATTATTACGGACGGATCCAAAGATGTTTCACGTACGTGTTTTTTTTTTTCATCAACACACCTCCTGTCTTTTTTATAGTTTCATTTAATGATCTGAAAAATTAATTACAAATGTGTATGTATGGCTACTACTGAGTAACACGCAACTCATCGACTCTCCGAAGCTTACTTGATATTATTACCATTTGGATACCTTTGGATACATACTTCGGGCACCTTTGACATCATTATGAACAACTATCAAAGAGACAGCTTACCAAGAAAGGTAAAGCAGGAAGCTAAGTGTACTTTGAGGCCCAAAACAGCCTCGTCGCCTCCCAAGACAACAACACCAGGTAGAACCAACGGGACAGACGGAGCTCGACCCGCCAGCCCTACCGGGGGAGGTGTTCGCCCGAAGACCGATCCAACACCAACGCCAATACCCATCCCTGACATTCCAGCCAGCACAGAGTACAAAGAGATTGAGGTCACACATGAAGGGATTGCTCGCTACTTTCAGGAAGCGACAAAGAACTTTGAGTCAATGATCAGAAAAGCCGTGGAATCTCTTATTGAAAGCATACAGCTGGTGGAATCAAAGCTCGGGTCAGCGATTGAGTTTGAAAGCAGGAGAGTTACAGAGATGGAGGAGAAAAATTCACACCTGGAGAAGCGAGTAGGAGAGCTTGAGAAGGAAGTGAAAGATCTCCGGTATGAAATCGCCAAGCACAACTCGGCCATCAACAAAAGTGAGAGATTCTCTCGCCGCAACAACATCCGGATCGTGGGAATACCAGAATCCAGCGATGAAGACTGCATCACCCTCGTGGAAGGCATTCTCAAGGAGAAATTCGCATGCGACGTCAAAGTTGAAAGAGCTCATCGCGAAGGAAAGTCGGCACAAGGTAAACCCAGGCACATCTTATTCAAGACCCTCTCGTACCGTCACAAGACCCACCTGATGAAGAACCAGCGTGAAAAGTTAGCAGACGAGCCGTACTACATGACGGACGATCTGACACTGGACGATCTCATCGAGAAGAGGAAGTGGTCCAAAGCTGTGCAGGATCTGTACAGGAACAACGTTAAGCTCCGCTTCTTCGCAGGTAAATGGCGAAGCCGTACTGGAGTCCCCTACGCCTTCCAGTCATCAAACTAAAGAGCATTGAAATGTATGTACAAGTAGATAACGATGACCGATTATCATGACAGTTCTGCGATTTATGTCAATTATTTGAAACTGCCTATAAATGCCTTGCTCCTTTCTCTCTCTCTCCCTCCCTCTCTCTCCTCATTCTCCTCTTGCATCACTATCATCAAATCCTCTCGCCTGCTTGTAGTACATAACTGTGTATACCACTATTGTGAAATCCAGTGGAATTCATTTGTCTCTGTTCTAATCAATCCACGGAGAGTCGATGTTTATCTTGCCTTGTAATCAACCTCTGTCATACAACTGACTACTTTATTTAGTTCGTAGTCGGTTTTAAGTTACCAGTAATTTGTACGGGTTTTTTTTTTTTTTCTATCTTATTTACTCTACATCACTTACCTAAAACAATGTACCATGACACAATTCACCCTTTCGTACTCCATAGACTCGCTGCTTATATGTACTTGCCTACCTTGTATATGAACACAAATGGCTATGGATGACAATCTAAACGAAGGTGCTAACCATGCAAACACCTGTAAATACTATTTACCTAATGAATTTTCTAAGTGTTTCAGAAATAATTGTAATTTCAGTATATTACATTTGAACATACGTAGTCTTTCAAAAAACTTTGAAATGTTGAATATGTTACTTACCACCTTATCACACTCTTTTTCAATTATTGCCATTACTGAAACGTGGCTTCATAAACACTCACCTCCATTATTTGATATCAGTGATTATAAACTTCTCCGTAACGATAGAAAGCATGGTAAAGGAGGTGGTGTTTTATTATATGTTCACAATTCCCTGTCATTTAAGCTAAGATCTGATATTTATTTTTCCCAGGGTAATGCAGAGTCTTTATTTATTGAGGTTGAATGTGTAAGCAGTAGAAATTGTATTATTGGAGTAGTTTATAAACCTCCTATAAGTAATAATGATAACTTTCTGCAAGATTTTGACTCGATATTATCATGTGTTTGTAGAGAGAATAAAAATGTTCACGTTGTTGGTGATTTTAATATTGATTTATTATCAAATGATCGAGTATCTATTCAATTAGTTAACAATTTATATTCCAATTCTTTTGAACCACTTATAGATAATCCGACTAGAATTACACAACAAACATCTACTCTTCTTGATAATATATTTACCAACGTGCGCTGCACTTCCTCCTCGTCAGGTATTCTCTACTCTGATATATCAGACCACCTTCCTATATTTACAGTCTTTTCAGAGATGAAGCAGCAAAGCAAAGCCAACACTATAGAAACCCAATTGACTCGTAAATTTACCTCTGAGAAAATAGCAGATTTGAATATTGATCTCAGCTATGAACGTTGGGACAGTGTATTGATGGAAGAAAATGTTGATGAAGCTTTTAATGTTTTTATGACATGTTTTCAGTATTATTTAGACAAAAATATACCCATAGTTAAAAGGCAATGTAAACGTAAACGTAGAATTAAGCCTTGGATAACTGAAGGAATATTGAAGTCAATAAGAAAGAGGAATATGTATTATAAAATGAGTATTAGAAATCCCACGGTGAGTAATATAAACAGATATAAGGCTTATCGGAATAAATTAACATCTGTTATTCGTTTGTCTAAGAAATCATATTTCGCTTCTAAATTTGAGAAGGTAAATGGTAACATTTCAGGTACATGGAAAATTATAAATGATGTACTTGGTCGTTCAAAAGAATCAACAACCCAAAATAGTTTCAGACATGGAGATCATGCATATCATAAATCAATAGACATAGCAAATGTTTTTAATTCATATTTTGTAAACATTGGACCTAATCAAGCTTCAAAGGTGCCAAGCACAAAGGTAGATTTTAGGTATTATTTGGAAACCCCATGTGAGTTTTCTATATTTTTTGTTCCAGCAACACATAATGAAATCATTCAAGTTGTTAATTCGCTCAAATGTAGTGATTCAGTGAGTCATGATGATATAAGTAATAATCTTTTAAAGAAAGTAGTTTTGAATGTTGTTACTCCACTTACTCATATTGTCAACTTATCATTAAGTACTGGTGTTATCCCAAGTAAAATGAAACTTGCCAAAGTTATACCCATTCACAAGAAAGAAGATGCTTCCTTTATAAGCAATTACCGTCCTATATCTATTCTCTCTAGCTTGTCAAAGGTTCTTGAAAGAATTGTTTATAACAGACTCTACGGTTTTCTGATACAAAATAACTTACTCACGTCTTGTCAATATGGTTTTAGGAAACACAACTCAACAGACATAGCTCTTATTGAACTCTGTGATAAGATTTCCATTTCATTGTCTAAGAAAGAACATGTACTTGGAGTATTTATGGACCTTAGTAAAGCTTTTGATACCATTGATCATAGTATATTGTTAGAAAAGATGAATGTTTATGGTATACGAGGAACTCCTCTGATGTGGTTCAAGAACTATCTTTGTGACCGAAAACAATATACCATCTATAATAACTTTCACTCTGATGTATTACCAGTAAAATGTGGGGTTCCCCAAGGTTCAATCCTGGGGCCTTTGTTATTTCTTATATACATCAATGATATCTGTAATTCATCCTCTTTACTTCATTTCATTCTATTTGCAGATGATACCAATGTATTTCTTTCTGATCATAATCTTGAGCGTCTTATTGACACTATGAATACAGAATTACCCAAAGTCTCCGAATGGTTCAGAAGCAATAAGTTATCATTAAACGTAGAAAAGACAAATTATATAAAGTTCAAAAGTCAACGATCTCTAAACTGTGGCATTCATTTTGATATTATTATAGATGACATGAAAATTGAACAGAAAGAAAGTACGAAGTTTTTAGGCATTACTATAGATGACAAGTTGAACTGGAATCTGCATATTGCCAATGTTGTGACTTCTGTAGCACGCGGGGTTGGAATATTGTACAAACTCAGACCATACATATCAAGCTCTACGTTGTTCACCATTTATAATTCCATTATCCTGCCTTATATTTCTTACTGCAATATCGTTTGGGCTTGTCAGAAGACTAAACTCAACTCACTGTTTCTCCTTCAGAAAAAAGCTGTTCGTATTTGCACGAACTCGGATTACAGGTCTCATGCAAACCCATTGTTTTTTCAATTGCGGACACTTTCCATTTACGACATTCATTATCTCCAAAGTGCTGTCTTTATGTATAGATTCCATTCGCAAGAACTTCCCACCAACCTGTTAAACATGTTTCGTTTTAATTCGGCTTTTCATAGTTATTCAACCAGAACCTCGACAAACGTGCACCTAGAAAATCCAAAAACTGCCCTTGCCCATCGATCCATACGACATGCCGGTCCTGACATCTGGAATTCTCTTTCTCAAGAAGTACGACGGTGCCAATCAAAGCATACTTTTAGAAGACTAGTAAAGAATACCCTTCTTTGCAAATATGTTTAAACAATACTAACTGCATGGTTCTTGCCTGCTGTCTTACCCCAGGTTCACAGGTTTATTTTGTCATACGTACACTACGTACATAATAGCAGCGAGTCTTTCTATGTTAATTGTTACCAGAATTGTCAATCTTGTATACTTTTAACTACCATGATGTAGAGTATCCCTCTCCTCATCTTTTCCTCTCACTTTTCTTTCCTATTCTCTCTTTCTTTCATCTTCCTATCTATGAACAAATTGAACGCGCATAATACATTTTTTTTTTAATGATGTTTATGTACATAATATGTGTACGTTATCCATACTGGGCGTCCCAGTCAAGCTTTTCATAGCTTATGACGATCCAGACAAAATGTGTAATATGTTTCATGTACAAACTATGTGCATATTTGTGAATAATGTATGTATATGCATTTTGTGAATAAATCAAATCAAATCAAATCAAATCAAAAAATATCATAACACAAACTATGAAGAAGTCAAGCTTCAAGTTGTCACAAGCTCCTTCCTGTGAAAATCTCGTGTTTCTAAAAAGGTTTCTGACACGTTACAGAATCAACAGAAACAAAAAGAAGCACAAAGAATGAAATACGTTAGAAAGAGACAAAAAAGAAGAAGAAGAAACAACACAGGATATTAAGAGAGAAATTCTGTCCCGGATTTGCCATTTACTGGGCGGCACGACGAGACCCGAAATCAATCAGAGCGATATGTCATTCCATCTCCACCTTAATCTGTTCGCCCCCACATTCATCGATGAGGCTACAGTATACAATGACGAGCGCTTGTTAAGACAATTTCCTTGTATCGACAAAAGCTGTTTGGAAAACTGGATATCTACGTTTATACGCACTTACTGCTTTTATTGTTTAATTCGATGTAACAGCTCTCTCCAATGCTGAAACTTGCAGCGCATTGCGACACTCAAGGCATTTCCTCAGATATCCGTCGCCAATAAACTATGATGAAAGCTCAACTTCAGATGAAAAAAAAAAGTAACTCTGAAAAGTGCACCATTTTCGGAGGCAGCCTCTCTTGAAATGTCAATAGTCAGTAAATAAATAACAAAAGGCCCACTGAACCACTGAACAGTCGATTACCCAATTTCTGTTGAACACACTGATATTCTTCTTTTTTTTTTGTCATAGACGAGGATGGATAAGAAACGGAATCGAAGATGGATGACAAGTCTGCCGCTATCAGTATTATTACTCCTCTGAAACAAAGATAATCACATGAAACAGAGCAAAGAGCGTCTCCTGTCTGGCCCCAATCAGGCACGTTTTTGACCTTTCACATCGACGAGCGTCTCGATATATCGAGTTCTTCATATGAGCTGACACTGTATGAACATTCGTTTGATTATCAAACAGCGAGTATACTTCTCTATCGGTATTTTGTAATTCGGAAGAAAAAACGGGAAAAGATTGCCCCCTTTCTGAAATGGCAAAGCTTGGCTCGAATCCCACTTATATTTGTCTACCACGGCGGCAATATTTGTGTGACATCTTTATTCTCGTGTCAGAAGGCATGTCTTTACATGTCATCCTGTTTTACTTCGAGTGACTTTTGAAACTGCCTGTATTCCAGCTGATTCTAGCAGACATTTTATATGACATGACACACCTGAACAATCGATACTATTTTACTTGCTGCTTTGCGCCTGCCATTTTGGTTTCAGTTCGAAGAAAAAAAAGTTTGCTTGACAGCAAAACACTGCTGCACCGGGCAAGGACAAACACGGAAATTCGGATCCCCTAACAGCCATGTAAAGACGAGCGTATGGCAAGGACAGTATTCTTGGAGAAAAATGTTTTTGGTGTTTTTTTTTTTCCATCTCTAGACCAGTATTCAGCAGATGACGTACAGGAGCGTGAAACTTGTCGTGTCAGTGTTAGAGTATTTAAGTAATTGCAGACGTGAGACGTTTTCAAAAGTTACTCATAGAAACGTGTATGTCAGGAATTTCTGCAACATTTTAATTGCCAAATGATTGCGATCATACATAGCATATTTTGATCAACATTGGATGAAGACTATCGCATAATTCGTGTTCTGCCAAAATCTGAAAAACCCACAAAAACAAAAAACAAAACAAAAACAGAAAGAAACAAAACAAACACACAAACACGCACACACACACACACACATACACACACAATCACACAAAACAACGATCGCAAAAGTTTGTACAATCGTGAGAAACAACTGTTCTCACTGATACGCTCTGGTTTAAAAACCACCTGACGTGAGCGGCAGCTCTGGACAGTGTTGTCGGAAATGGCGAGTCCTTTTGCGGAACCGTAAACTTGACTGACATTTGGAATAGGGCTGACGAGACAGACAGTGCCCCCTGCCGGCCTTTGAGAGGCAGCAGATGGACGGGCGGGTGTCAGGTATTCCGCGAAGCATTCTGACTTGTCTGATGGGGTTCACTTCGTAACGACATTAACACGGAAAGCACAATGCACCTCGATTCCGTGGCATGCTAATTAACTTCCGTATACGAGGCACAGCCTTCCTCCTCTTCTCTCTCTCTCTCTCTCTCTCTCTCTCCCTTTCTCCATCTGTCTCCTTTATACCTTCTCCAGTCTGCCTCATCCGCACGACTCGGGATGGGGATGGTGAGCAAATGTTTGTTTCTGCGCTGGCAGGGAAAGGGAGGATGTTGATGTCATGAGAAAAAAAAAACGGTTTCCGGGACACGTGGGTTTGAACAGTTTAAGGGGGCGACCCGCTTGACATTTTGTCGTAAATGGAACCCTGGATTCTAACCGACATGCATGTCACCCGCTGTTCATGACTCAATTGTCGTGATGAATAGATGACGGAAGAACCTTTTTTAACCTATGTGAAGTGAGACTGCTCATGAGGGGACTACATTAACAGTTCCCTCCATTTCCGACAACTTTCCTCGATCAAATGTTGATACGATTCAGTTACAGTTTGCATATGCATTTCCTTAAATTGTGTTTTGTTCTATTGTAAAAAAAGAGTTGCATTGATTTTGCTTGAATATGCAGATGTCATATCGTGCTTTATACTTTTGTTGGAAATGATAATGAAATGAAATGAAATGAAGACAAAATCGACAGGATTTTGATGCGTGTATTTAGCAGCAATGTGACGGGAGATTTTGTTCCCCTGTATTCTATCTGGAAAATTTCCCCGAAGTCAACATTAATGTAACATTAGAATAAGTTCTGATATGCGCGTGTTGTGTGATCATTCATGCAAAAATATACCACTGTGAAAGAGAACGATATTAACGATAAACTTGTCATTAGTGCCAATGTCAAAGATCAGAATCCCTTTACATTACCCCGGCATTATTTTTTTTTTTCAAGAAAAACATAACCACCGAAAGAAGAGCAAGTATCAACTTTCAAGTCGAATTGCTTCTTATTTAGAACTTTGCACTGGTGGCATTATTTCGTTCCATCACTTCATACTGTCCCAGTGACTCATCTTTCTGCCGAACAGAGACTGCATTCAACACAAAAGCGCCAAATTATTGGTCACTTTCATACCATAAATCGAATCTTCTTTCGTTATCTTCAGGCTGCCAAGAGCCCTTTTTTAGCTCGTAAATCAAATACCCTCCACAAAGCTCTACGGATGGAGGATGCAACTTTGAAAACTGTGGCTGCAGTAAAAGCCTTGTTTATTTCTCATTTTATCACCCATGAAGATGAAAAGGGTGTATTACACTTAGCTCAAATTACCGATAGGATCAACAGGGAAAATGAACACCACTCAAAACAAAATACCTGTCTATTTCCTCATTTCAGGTGAGCAATGTTACTATCGATATAAGCAGGATATAAGCAGCTTATATATCTCCCAAATACGAGTAAAGTATGCACTCTAAGTGGGCGCCACAGCTTTGGACGTAACGGGAATCACATTAAAAACTAAATCCGGCAATGCCCTTAGAAATCTTGCCTCACTTTCTGGTATACTTGCAAAACTAGGCACTCTGGAATACCTCCCACGGGACACCGAGGACAAATCATTTCATCGATCGCCTTCGTAGGAAGGAATCTAGTCTATAAAAATCATGCTGTACACTGAACATCGAATGCTGCAGTAGTGGATAGTGTAATTTATTTCATTTCTAACTTTTGTGGGGGTTTTTTTTGTGTGTGTTTTCACTCTCTAGACGTGCATCTTTATGGCTTTGATGTTCCTTCCGCTGGTCGTCATGTGCATTGCATACGGACTGATTATTCGGGAACTCTGGCGAGGTATCTACTACGAGAAGCGGAACACAAAAAGAGGTAAACAGATTCTCTAATTCTTAATACACATATACACACATCAGACCCACCACACACTCTTACATATGCGCACAAACACACACACTGTACATACATACACACACGCACACTTACGTATACTTGTAGGTAGACGAGGTCCTCTTAGCGCTAGATTTTTCTTTTATATACGTATATACTCCCCAACGTCATCTTCTTTTCTTTTTCGCCTTTTTTCTTCTTTCCTTCTCACCGTCCCTCTTTCTTGGTTTTTCTTTCCGAGCACGTCCCGGGGGCTCCCGCTCGTTTTGATTACCAATCGATAGAGAAGAGCTGGTCGACCGGGCAAAACCTCTCGGTCGTCATTTCTTTAGATTCGACACTTTTTTGTCTCTCTCCCTCTCTCCTGCCCATTTTATCGACACAGTGGAGATATAATATCGAGTTAGGACTGCCGGCCATTCGATCGCATTTATTGTATGATGGTCAGATATTGGTACAAATAATTATGGCAATATACCGCAACCTGTTGAAGGGCGACAGCAGAGACGTGCGTAGCCTACCATACATTTATCTTTTTCCGACTTTCATCAAATTTTGTTAGGCACACATCTAAAAGAATGAATACGTCATGATAATGGCATAATGTTCGCACATTATCTTCACATTGTTTGTTTGTTTGTTTTTTAGCAGAAAGTGAATTTCCGGCTCTTACGTCGTCAGTTATCCTTCAATAGATTACCACCTAAAAAATCATATAAATGCTATTGTTGTTATCATTATAAGTATATAGTAACATATTCATCACCATCATCGTTGTTACCATTGCCACTTTACTTTTTATAGTTAACATCATTATCACGGTCATTATCATCATTGATGTGATAAGTATCATTATTATTGTCGGCATTATTATTACTATTGTTATTTTCATTATCAGTAGTAGTAGTAGAAGTAGTAGTAGTTGAAATATAATTATGTCATGTCTAACGTAAGTTCCTTAGTAAAAGCAATCATCTCCACTCGGTGCGCTTCAGTCGGGCTATTCAGTGGTGTCAATCATAATTGACACCATTTTTATATTCTTGTTCGCTCTGATAAGAAAGGACCAACACGAATTCTGGCATTTACTTTTCTACTCCTAATCTAGCCCGCAATATTATTTGTTTTTGTTTGGTTTTTTTTTTTTTTTTTTGACTTGCAGAGAAAGAAGAGAACGGAACTCCGCTGAATGATATGAGCAAACGATGTCGAAAGTCATCGATTGATGACAGCAGTGCCACGGAGAGCTTCTTGCGAAAGTCCCGGGGAGGAGGCGGGGCAGGAACTGGAAACAAGAAGCAAGAGACTGGCCACGCTACCCCGAGGAGTACGGCGTCGAACACGGCCAAGAAGCGCGTGGTCAAGATGTTACTCGTTCTCGTTCTTCTCTTCTTTGTCTGCTGGGCGCCGATTTGGTGCATGAACGTCTGGGTGACGTTCGATGAAGAAGGGGCATACAAGAGCGTCGACGCTCTACAGGTGCGTCGAGGTCAACTTCGCCGACCTTGCCAGGTCTATTTATGTATTGGCCGGTGGGGTCATGTTATCCGGGGAAAGTAAGCTCTTTATGCCCAAATCAAACATTGTGTAAGGCCTTTGCTTGTTTAGAGAGTGTTGTAAAACCGCAGAGTACCAGTAACCCTGTTGCATGGCGCAGTTCTGACATTTAGCGATCTTTTTGATTTCAATTACATGGTACATCAGTCGCTCAACATTCAGCTATCTGACCCCAATGGCTACAAAGTATCAAAATAAAATGGATTCTCTATCATGCGAGAGCACTCTCTGTTCATAACTTATGGTGTGTACCTACATGATTGAATGTCCCATGGACACCCTCCCCTGTAACTTCCGCAGAGAAAATCATGGAGGCTAATGGTTCATTAATGTCTACCCTATACCATTCTTCGTCCTTACACAGATCACAATGATTCGCCTTCTGACCTACATCTCGGCCTGCATCAACCCAATTGTCTACTGCTTCATGAACAAGAAGTTCCGTCAGGGTTTCCTCGAGGCATTTGGCTGCTGCTGCCTTTGTGGCAAGAGCCAACGATCCGACACGAACACGGCGGCGCACTGCTATGAGGCCAGCCAGACCAGCGTACGACGCCAGACGGTGCAACGACCCAACTCGACGAACTACACGAACGTATCCTCCGATTCCTCAGTGTGACATAACTGCGATTCCTATCACTCTAGTTGTTCGATGAAGTGTTGCAAGCGCATTTGGGTCCAATGGATCGAACCTTTCCCCCTCGGGGTATAGGAACATCCTTAGTATGGAGGTGCAATGCCACACATGCCTCAACTATTGTGAGGTCCAATGATATCGAATAACGTGCTCGTACGAGAAGAAAATAGTTGCAAAGGTTTGCTGAAAACCGTTGAACTGTTGCAAGTCGTGCACCATTCTGCGGTGTGCTCTTCCAGCGCGTGACCTCCGAATGGCATGGCGTGCTCGAGACTGGGACCAATAGACCCCCCGAGGGCAATCGAATGACGTAATGACCGTGACAAATGCAGGTCTGACGAGTTCGTTTGATCTTTGCTAAAATCTTATCGTGGAGCTGTAGCGGCCCCATCATTTAACCCGTTCCATACGGGAACCTGGTGGCTTGTGTATTAAGTGTATGGGGATTTCGGAATTCAGTAAGGAAGGGGTTAATAGATGTTCGACTTCTGCAGGTGCTCTCCTTGTCTCTTGAATTGTGTCTTGTCAATCCTGTGCGGACAAAAGCCGGAGAGTTTGAAATGGGGGAACATGTTGAAAGGTGAAAAATAACAATTAGAAAGGACAGGATGGTGACTACTTATAAGCAAGCTGATACCTGACCTCACTTCAATCGCCTACTCGCTACCCTACTCACCACCGACCTCCTTCGCCACTTTATATCTGCTTACCTTGAACTGTCAAAATGACCACAACAGATGACTGCTAAATGAATATCCCTCGACGCACTCTGTCCATCATAAGCTTGCACGTTTTCACATTACCTTCTTTCTTGAAATTGTAACATTCATGTGAACAAAGGCAATAATAAGCGGAAACACGACACTTTTCTTTTCTTGGACTTTCATTTGTTTTCTTGTAGTGTTGAAACGCACGTGACAGACCCCTTTCGTTGACATGACGACCTGTGTCTCGTGATCCTGTTCTCATCAATAATTACGGACTGATTCGAAAGAAGTGCAGTGTTTACTGTCCTCCAAGATGACCTCTAATGATCAGGTTTTCCGCCATTACTGACCAGCCAAAACGATCAATTGGAAGCCAAAGAAAGAGTACTTAGAAGACGAAAATGACATTACCTATACTTTTAGTATTAAACATGCATCAGTACACTGGACAACAACTGAAATTTATTGTGATTGCAAAGACGCTTGATTGAGACTGACTTAGACTAACTGTGATTAGTTTCTCCTCTCTGTAAGTTTTGTCAAGAAAATTGCAATTTCTCGTGTTTTTGTGCGTTTGTATTCATGCTTTAGAAGGCATAGTTTCTTTTTTTCTAATATCCGTAGAGAAATACATGTATTTTATATTAAAAAAAAAGAACGGGACCGACAGAATGATATAATATTGAAAAAAAAGATGAAGAACATAGAAATAGATTGATATTTGACCTAATCGGCAGATTTGCACGACGCTAAGCGCTCGATCGTTGCTAGATGATGTTGTAGGAATCATGTGACGCAATCCAGACCTACATGACAATGCTGGTGGGCACTTATAACATTATGCGTTAGGATTTGCATGCCCAGAATTGTGCTGTGAGCGCACATTTCCATTAGTGCAACTGAGATCCTGGATTGATGGCATTTACCTAGCACGGCGCGGAAGGGGGATAAAATTAAGTTCATGCAAACAGACTAACGAAATGAATGTAAGACAATCTGTAAGGGAGTCGTGGAAAGCGCGAAGATCTGGAGAACTGATATTGGACTGACGTAACTCGAGCCATGTTCGAACTGACAAAGACATACTGAGACACTGAGTACCTTATGATAACTGATGCGGTGACAGCTTGGAAGTTTACCCCCCCCCCCCCTCCCTTCCTCCCCGCTTTTTGCCTCCCCCGAATTTAGATATGACAATCGTATGGCGTAACAGAGACAATGATACTAACATGACATCTTCGGCTTAAGCAAATTGAGAGAGAAAAAAAAAAAACCACATTCATACGTTTTTTGGCATATCTGGGGGTAAAAATGAAATACAAAACACAGCAGAAAGAACATAGTTAAACGAAAAAAAAAATCTGAACAGACAATTTATGTTGGGTTTCATGGCCTTTGTGAAGACACACGTAAACAGAAAATGAGTCAACTGATGTTATTGAAATTTCAACTGTAGGAATCAGGGCAGAAAATGTCCTTTAAAAAAAAAACTGCATAAACTACAAACACCAAGAGGTGACGAATATTTCAAAATTTAAAATCGTTGACTTGCGAGCTTCAATTCTATTGCTGGAAAGATTCCCTTCGCACACTCCCGTATGGTAACTGTCCTGATTTGTGTCTTCTCAGACTTCATTTCAGGAACTTATAAAGATGGATATAAATGAAATACATTGTGTGCTGCATTTTGGGGCCTTGCTGACGACTGGAACGTGTACCGACAACCATTAGTTACGTTCAGACGGTGATCCTTAACCTCGAGGATAAGCTAACTTCGAGGATGAACTCTGTTGGGCGCCAAGTATCGCACGGTCGATTTCGTTACAAAATCCGTCACGAAATCGACCGTGCAACATATTGGCGCCCCACAGAGTTTATCCTCGAAGTTAACTTATCCTGGAGGTTAAGGATCACCGTCTGAACGTAACTTTAATGTGTAGACTAACGGTAACGTAGATATTGCGGTGACACCACACTCCTGACTAACCAGTGACTATTGTTCTCTTTACACGTCACCCTCCGTAGTATTGTTAACTAAAATTCAAATTGGTGATGACGTGTTAAGATGACTCACGAATCAGTTGACAACTTTGACTCGTGAATGACGGAACCGACCAATACACGCGTTTAACAATCACTACAATGTCACGACCGGGTTGTTACCAGATAAACATCAATAATCGCGTTTTCTAATCTAGATTTCTACATTTGGTGACTCGTAACGAACCAACTGCCAGACCATTCCTTTTCCTCTTCTCTCTCTCTATCTTTGTCTGTCTGTTTGTTTGTCTGTCTCTGACAAGCGAATAGGATATTGGTTGATACGACTTTCAAAGCGAATTAATGCCGACTAAAGAAACTTAGGGAGCTGTTCACGACGACTATCGAGCACATTTACACAGCGAACAATCTAACCGACGAAGCATCATTTGTAACACGTCGCGACATTATGCACTTGACCGACAACCTTGGACGGGTTGTTTGAAGTATCAATATTTACTGACTTTTTTTTTCTTCTTTTACTTACGGAGGTACGGTCAAAACCTATAGTTATCTTATCTGTTTCCTCGACATGACTTTCAGTCAAATGGACAAATAGTTCGCATGCGTTGGTTTCTGTTTTGTCAGGAACAACCTTTGTTATTAATATGAGTGTAAGATCCACGTACGTCTGTAAATTGTAATCTTTCTCCCACCTCCCTGATTGAACTAAGATGACCAACTACGCTTAGGTAATTACCTATGTTTGACTTAAACGTTGCGACACTGACAAGGCTGGAAGATCCTGGAATGACCAAAATTCTTCATCTATATTTGATGTGACCGTGACATGCAACTGCAATGCGTGACAAGAAGCAAGTTTACTTATACTTGTTTTACTTACTGTCGACATTTTGCCCTAGATTTGTCTCGCTTTATAAAGGCTCCACACATGACCATGACACATGGTGTAATTTCCAGGAAAGACGACTAACCTTGGACAGTTTGAGATTAGATGACATTTCAGTGTGATTGCAGACATTTTGACTGGTACAGTGATAACTGCAGCTTATTATTTGACCTTCGTGTCGTACCCTTCTGATAGATCTACTTACACTTGTTTGGTCAACGCGGTTATTGAGAAGGCCAGCGCTCACATGCACGTGAAGACAAGGACTCAAAAGGACAGTCATTTTTGGCGTAAAATCCTTGACGGGTAGAGTTTAGGGGGCAGAGTAGAGTGGAAACGTTTAGGCAGTATTTTCAAACTGTCACACTCCTCCGATTTCGATCATTCAACCTAGAAACATAAGGAGATGGGATTCTTTTCTTAAATTGCCGACAATTTGTCATCATTTGATTGCAATGATCACGAATCCTTGTAACCCGGACAAAACTGAAAACTGACAGACCGTTCATTCGAAAGCTGCTTTAATAGCGTAACTACTTTGTTCATCATCCTGACTTAGCGCGACTTGAGGGAACGAGAACCGACCTTTTTCTTCTCCTTCTTTTTTTTAATGTTATCACTGCTTATATTTGTTTCGCGGTCTGGCCTTCAGTAGGTAAATGTCCAGCAAGCAACAGCAGGCAGCAGGATTGGTTTTGTTTGTAGGTTTGGTTTTCGCGCGCTATCATCCAAGTGTGCTTGCAACACGTCGTCTGCTGTTCTCCTCGAAGTCTTAGTAGATTCTGTGTAGCGAGAAAGAGGCTGTGAGGACAGAGATGAAGGAAGGACGAATGCAATGCATGCTTTGTACATTTTGTATCATTATACAGAGAAATCTATCACTGTGACAAAAATAATGATGTATTATCCCTGTACAAAGAGACTCTTTTATGATCCTGTTGAATGCATGGGAACGTCCGAACGCTTGAGAATGTTGTTGAGGTAATATTCATCTTCTTGTTTGTTTGTGAGCTTTTTTGTACTTTTTAAGAGACCACGCACGCTGTGATTCTGATTTGCCCATTCGCTTGTGCTCCTTTCTGAGGAATTTTTCGTTTGTTGTAGTTGAAGTCCATTGCATTAGAAATCAGCTCGACTCTAGACTTGTCAAAAAATAAAAAAAAAACTATGACACGCTCATAGGTTTCGTGCCTAGAAAATATAACGATGATTTCCTTTTTTTTTTCAAATTGGCATTTTCTTCTATTTTCTTGCAAAACAAACCGAATTTGCACAACCAACGCGAAAGTTATGCATTCATTTTATAAATTCGTTTTTGGTCGTTCCCTCAGGTTGTTAATGATATCTTTCAAATCAATGAAAGCATTGAAGCATTGAACCATCCGAAGCGGAATAATGTGTTTGCGTCATTTCGTTGCAACGCTTAGTGTTGTTGATAATATTCATAATCATGAAATAGAATTACTCTCGTAGCTGAAGGGTAAACGTGCATATCATTCTTTTACATCTAGCTAGTCTTGGCGTTAGATTTTTCCAAACCCCGAAGAAGAAGAAAAATGATGATGATAATATTAATAATATAAAAAGTCTGCTCAGGGTTGTTGTAATCAAGCTAACGATGTGATTGTGTGAGGTTAACAAACTTATCTATAGTTTCGCCCTTTCCCTTGATTTTTTTTTTCATCTAATTTTCCGTTCAACGCTCCCAGTTATTAGGTAATTTCGTTTCTTTCGAACATTAACTAACCTAATATGGATTTAAATTGAGACTACGCATCGTCAACACAGCAATAAAACGGTCTGCCTTTCACAAAGCATAGGACGTATCTCGGGTAAATATTGCTTTCCGTAACCATACACTTAACCAGAGATGGACGGGCAGATCCGCTTTACGCCTAATCGTTCACTCCCAGCACCTAAACAAATTGGCCACGTGTAACCTTGTGAGGGCAGTATAACGTTTTCTCGTTGGTTTAACATTGATTAGTTAGCTATTGGGATACCGTGTGAACCTAATACAGGGCGAACTAAATTGATGCATTATCAATACAAAAAAGACACTTGAAAAATCATTGATGGTAATGAAACAATTAATGGATATTATACATCTGAAGTAGATTTATTCTCTGTAAAATGTCCCAAGATGAATTCTCATAGAAATCATCCAACTGATCACATTTCCCTTTAACATCCAGTTGCATAAATGTTGGAAGCTGATTTGTGTATAGTCGTCGTTAACATCGACGAACCTTGTCCCAGAACTGATTACAATTATAACTGATCAATTATAATCTTACAGATATACTTTACCTTCCATGTTTTGATCAGAAACTAAAAATTTGGCAAAGTATTTATATTTTGGATAAAAATTTTGAACAAAAGTAGGGAGTAAAGAAAAACGGCTTACTCCCCCCCCCCCCCTAACTTACAAGTAGTCTTGTAAGACTACAAGACTGCCTACCTTACAAGTAGTCTTATACGCTCTATCGATATCCAACCACCACCGGCCACTGAGCCAGGGATCGGAAATTGTAAAACATAGAAGCCGTAACACCGCAAGAGTTGCCCATGGCAGTTATTCGAGCACTCGTATGGCCGCTGAATACTCATATTTTGAGGGAGTTGATTGTTTGTCACAAGTAAAGCTGTGACATCATTAACCTTCTCAAATAGCGCACTGTTTGGGAAATGTCATCTTTAAAAGCAACGCCATTTTCCAACTACTGTGTCATGGCGTGTTAAACATGCCAACATTCTAGAATAGTTGCAAATACATAACATTATTATAATCACGTACTGCTCTTTCAAACAATCACTATAGAGGATAAAAATATAATAATCATTACTTCCCGTTCGGTATCTTTCCCCCTTTTTCCCTTTCTTTCGTATATTTACACGCGTATAGTAACATACATGTATTAGGAAAGTCAGTAAGAAACGAATATCCATAGGTTTTCAGTAACGTTTTTCATTTGGAACATCCGGGTTATGTTCAATATTGTCTACCTCTCACATAATGTATTTATGCTCCGAGGTAAGGTGGGAATTTTAAGAGCTTTCTTCATTCCTTTGGTCATCTAACATGTATTGCCGTGAGATGTTCTAATTGTCATGAATTTAATGCTGAAAATACCATTGTTAATGCGTTAATTACTGGTGTATTGGTAGTTGTTAACAGGTGCGTGGGTATGATTTAACGTGTGTTGGTGTGTGTTTTGGAGACGCGCGCGCGAGTGTGTGTATGCGTTTTTCTAGTTTGTCTTTTATTGCATTATTTTTTGGCGTGTGAGCTTGCGTGTGCGTGCGTCAAAGATGTCATGTGAGCTGAAATTGTGGGCTATCGATTCAAATTTGGTTTGAATTGACAGACACCACAAACTATCATAATCTGACAATTTCCATTCATTATGGAATACAGATATTATTGTAAGAATAGTATGCGTAAGATTTTTAATTCTAATATTGTTCACTAATTTCCTTACCCATGATACAACGTCATATTATTTGTAGTCGTTTTAACAATGACATTCAACGAGGAAATATCGCAAAGAACAATCTGCAGTAATCGATTGAGGAGTAATGTAGGAGAAAACTTTTCCCATCGCGTAAGTCTTATCAGGGTTATCTCGGTTCCACTGTTGATTTCCATCGATCACGTCATTCATAGGTAGTGACTGAAATCCCGTGTATTCATACTGTTTGTACCAAAAGTGGTGTTCATCATTTTGCGACTGAAACGATATGATCATAAAGAAGCATGTTTGTAGCAATATACGAACACAAAGGCCTTGCAGTCCACGTACCAATGCTGGAGATGATGTTAAGCTGACTGGAAAAGCCCAACCTTTTGTTAGAATAATGAAATCTTGATGAAAATATCATTCAACTCTTCAAAATGAATGCGTGTTTTGCCCCGGTCAATACTATCAGCAAAGCACTTATTGAATATTTCGGGGATATTAAATTCGAAAAAGCCGTGCTCCTTAGATAGATAATTCACACTGTAAGACGCGCTATCTGAATGTCACTCAGACCATTTTATGTTTGACTCCCCGTGGATCACGGAAGACGTTAAACCTTGCAGTGCCGGGGACTTTGGACAATGTGTACAATGCTATGGGGTTGTCTGTGCCAATAGGCACTCAAAGCATATAAAGGGTTAACAAGACCTTTGTTTCTTTTCCACGCCCGGCATTGTTTATTCCGCGTCTGGTATGAAGCTGTAAATTGACACTATCGATCAGTTAGTATAATGATGCATTGTTGTATGACAACGGGAAAGTTTACCCGCCAATACAATGGCATTTTGTCGAGTATCGATGCTAACATGAAGATGAAGAGAAGAGAAGAAAGCCATAAGCGCTTCTTCCCTTACCATACATGATTGAGTCGGTGGTAAGTAATATAGGCCGGACCCTCACTGTGTATTATGGACAGGACATTATTCACTTGTGGGAACGTATCATTTCAAGGTACATGATGGTACATTCAGGCAGACAATAAGGGGTCTCTCTCCCCGGTAATGTATCGTGCTGGTGTGCCGGCTCCTCCATATTAATTAGAGTTTATTGCGTGTTCCTCTTCACAATCTCCTCTAACATGCCTATGATTAGCATTTTTTTTTTGCGAGGTTTGAAACAATGTTTTCTTTCAGTTTGCTTTACACAGTTAGTTCCTCTTTCCTCAACTTATAATTATGTTATGCTCAGTTCTTGCATAGCACCTCACGTGTTAAAGACAATCTAAAAATAACCAAACACGTCAACAGCGGCGAAAGTATCCATATAGAGGAAGATTAATGAGTGCATTACATTTGATTTTACTCATAAGCCATCTTTCATCAGATTTGCATTTCAAGTGCTGTTTCTTGTACGGTTTTTGTAAACCAGCGTCCTTATTTTTACACTCTTCCATGCTTCTTCCTCGCGACTTGCTTGATATAATGCGTCTTTACCATGTATTTTTTGACCGTGACTGTCAGTGCTATGTCGATGACTTCATAGCAATGGTCTATCACTACTAA
Organism: Diadema setosum; assembly: GCF_964275005.1. Taxonomy (NCBI): domain Eukaryota; kingdom Metazoa; phylum Echinodermata; class Echinoidea; order Diadematoida; family Diadematidae; genus Diadema; species Diadema setosum. Next base: position 33,980,737 of record NC_092695.1, read on the forward strand.
AATAAACGTTATTCGTTCACGAATGCTGTATTCGTTTGAATGTGTTCTGATTTCTGACATAAGTATTTGTATTATAGTGTCTACGTGAGCATATAACATAAACCCATGTATACAGCATCGAACACTTTTCATCAAACCTCAGCAAACTATATATTCCTGACAGATATACCAAACGGATATATTATATACATATATATATATATATAGTTAACGAATCAGTAGAAGAAGAACGCCGTAAAAAAAAAAAAAAATGAATAAATAAATCCTAGATCTTGAAGATCTTAAAAACGGAGCATAGCTCTCAAATACTGAAAGGCAAGGTCACACTCTTCATCAGTGCCCATGGTGTGACAAAAGATCTTAATCAAACCCGTTTCTGAAACAGACATGAAAACACGTCTGATCATGGGCAGACGGATTTTGAAACTCACCTTTCAAAGAAGTCACCGCGCTAAACAGATGGAGGTAGCGCACAGTGTCCATAGTGACGCATCCAATGACGCGTAGTCATGACTGCAAGATGACATGGCAAATCTCCGGCTCCAAAACAGTGAATCTGAAAAGGGCCTCATCGCCAACAGTCGGAAGAGTAGCAGAAAATGTACACAGTACAATAACGTAATAAGAAAATTGGTCTGCTCGGCATCTTGATGATAATAAGTTAACGAATCAGTAGAAGAAGAACGCCGTAAAAAAAAAAAAAAAAAAAAAAAAAAAATGAATAAATAAATCCTAGATCTTGAAGATCTTAAAAACGGAGCATAGCTCTCAAATACTGAAAGGCAAGGTCACACTCTTCATCAGTGCCCATGGTGTGACAAAAGATCTTAATCAAACCCGTTTCTGAAACAGACATGAAAACACGTCTGATGATCAGACGTGTTTTCATGTCTGTTTCAGAAACGGGTTTGATTAAGATCTTTTGTCACACCATGGGCACTGATGAAGAGTGTGACCTTGCCTTTCAGTATTTGAGAGCTATGCTCCGTTTTTAAGATCTTCAAGATCTAGGATTTATTTATTCATTTTTTTTTTTTTTTTTTTACGGCGTTCTTCTTCTACTGATTCGTTAACTTATTATCATCAAGATGCCGAGCAGACCAATTTTCTTATTACGTTTCTGTACTGTGTACATTTTCTGCTACTCTTCCGACTGTTGGCGATGAGGCCCTTTTCAGATTCACTGTTTTGGAGCCGGAGATTTGCCATGTCATCTTGCAGTCATGACTACGCGTCATTGGATGCGTCACTATGGACACTGTGCGCTACCTCCATCTGTTTAGCGCGGTGACTTCTTTGAAAGGTGAGTTTCAAAATCCGTCTGCCCATGATCAGACGTGTTTTCATGTCTGTTTCAGAAACGGATTTGATTAAGATCTTTTGTCACACCATGGGCACTGATGAAGAGTGTGACCTTGCCTTTCAGTATTTGAGAGCTATGCTCCGTTTTTAAGATCTTCAAGATCTAGGATTTATTTATTCATTTTTTTTTTTTTTACGGCGTTCTTCTTCTACTGATTCGTTAACTTATTATCATCAAGATGCCGAGCAGACCAATTTTCTTATATATATATATATATATATATATATATATATATATACATATATTCATAAATATATAATCATATATAAGCATGTATAAATATAATTATGTATACCTAAATATATATATATATATATATATATATATATATATATATTATATATATATATATATATATATGTATATATATATATATTGATAGATAGATATATATATATATATATGTGTGTGTGTGTGTGTGCGTGTATATCTGTGGTTATGAAACTAAATAACTAAACAAAGTAAACGCGGTGAAGGAAACAGCTCATAAAAATTAACAAACCTTAGGCAGATTTTGATGAAGACGTATACGGAACAGCAACGTGACATCTTTTTAGTAGACATATCCGAAAAAAAAAACGTCTGAAACACATTGACAGTGTTGAGAAATGTAAATGCAAACCATGTGAAATGAGAAAAAAGCGATTGCATCCACATACAAACTACTTAGAAAGCACGCACACACACACATACACACTATCTCTCTCTCTCTCTCTCTCTCTCTCTCTCTCTCTCTCTATCTATATATATATATATATATATATATATAATATATGCTATTGTGCATATATTTTTATATAAATACACAGTAGTTTATATACATGCAGGCGTTCACATAATGTCTACAGGTATTCATAGCTACATGGCAGTCTATATGCATAAAAATTGAAACATGTACAGTTAACAACAAAATTATTCATACCCCTGAGAAATTATTAGTGTTGAGCAGATTTCTTACAAGTGAAGGATGGAGTGATGGTGATTGGGTGTTAACTTTTTACTCTTATTTGTCCTCTATAAATTGACAGTAATTCCAGTTTCACCTCATTTGCATGACAATAGAAATGTTGAGATATAACAAAAAATTTCCCAGGGGTATGAATAATTTTATTGTTAACTGTATATAGGATTTACGTTTTAAAGGAATGCACTCATCTGTTAAAATTTAACGTGTTTAATGTATTACAAGCAGTTAACTGTGGAATAATGACAGTATTTTTGCCAGGAGCAGAAAGGAATATAAATAAAAAAAAAATGAGTGCTGGTGACTGTTTACTGTTTGATGTAAAGTTAAAGATGGAACCATTTACTGAAAGAAGTGATAAACAGTTATTGTATGTAATGTATAGAATTGTAAATAGGACCATGCCACAAATTGTATGTAATTTATTTCCATTTAAACAGACTATTTACATACTGAGAAAAGGAATAATGAAACTAGATGTTCCACACCCAAGAACTAATTTCAAGAAACGTAGTGTAACATATCGAGGCGCTAAATTATGGAATAATTTATCAGATGAGCAAAGCAAAGTGTATCTTTTTCTATATCTAATAATAAGGTGGATAAATTATATACGTAGTAATTGTTTGCATTGAACTGTAACATTATGCATCAATCTTTTTTTTTTCAGTATCTTAATTCCCATTTTCTTCATGTAATATGCATGATTCTGTATGATTTGTTTTTGTGTGTTTGTTTGTTTGTTTTTGTTTATTGTTGTTTTTTTGTTGTTGTTTTTTTAACGTTTCCTATACTATATACAAAATGTTGTACTTCACGGACTCACAGAAGAACAGCCATTGGCTGAAGTGAATGACCCGTGGTGAAATAAAATAAACTCAACTCAACTCAACTGTGTTCAGTTATTTTGAAGGCTTCTTGGCGCATTAAATTTGGAAATACACAGATAAAAATGAAAAAAAAAAAAACACCCAAAAGTATTATCTGTTCAGTAAACGAACTTTGCCACCTCTGTTTTCGTCAGTCTCAATGCTGGCGGTATTTTTCTAATGTAGTCAGAGGTTTGATAAGCGATCCATGCTACCGAATAAAGCAATAAAGAATATTTAGAAATAAAGAATAAAGAAATTTAAACGTAAAAATATAAGTATTTGATACTTTGTGAAAAGTTGGAACCGTGAAAATATTGTGACCTATTGTGAGTACTGCTAATCAACTGCAAAGACTAACACTTTTTTATTGGAGCTTGAATAATATAGTGAATATGCGGGGTTAGGCGGAGGCTATCCCTGTGAAAACAGTATAGCTAGAGTTGATTCGTTTTTACTCCATTTTTTTAAAATCTTTTCATAAGTAATTGTTAGTCGTATTATTATGAAGCGCATGCATAATCTTTTCCACTATTCGGCTTCCACTCAAGGGAACCGTCACGCTAAAAATGAATAAAAAATAAATAAATTAAACGTACTAAGTATCATGATAACAAAAATAAAGTAATGATAGAAATTGCAAAATAAACTCTACAAACAAATTGTAAATGGTATCAGTTTTAACTCAAGACGGCTATACACAAATTGGACTATCACACTTTGTGCAAACCACTCACATGGTTAATTTTTCCCTTTTTTCCCCGCTTACTATGAGATGAATGCGACCGCCATTGCATTCACGTTTGCTCAGAAGCAGAAGGTTGTTCACGGTAAAATGAAAAACGAAGTAATGCTTGTACACCAATTAACCCAATCAACGTGTAGCCTCGCTTGCTTTTAACAAGACTTCAAGCATGTATCCGAGTATTGGTATTATCAAGTAGTGATGAACAACTTCATTAGCAGATTTCAATATTGACGGTCCACTAATTGTCAGTCCATTAGAAATGAAAACATTTCGTTGGGTCCAGGCGCAGTCACGAGTAATTGTTCTCTCAAAATGGTAAAACACGATGCATTTTTTTTTTTCTGTCCACGGGAATTTTTAAGTCTTACATAACTGCTGATACATTCACTTCTTATAAGTCTTTTCCCCATCTTGTCTCACCTATTGCAGTTGCATACTTTCAAAGCTGAATTACGTTCAAAGGTGACTTACGTGGAAACGCGATCTCCCGAGGAGCTATTTTTATTGGTTCCCCCGTTGATTTTAAATCTTCATGATAATCTTGTGGTGGTTGGGGGGGGGGGGGGGGGGGGGACTCAGAGTGCGTAGTATATCATCCTCAGCCTCCGAACCAATCTCGCTCTCGATCAAAATGATTAGCAAAGATTAGGATAATTTTCTATATGTCTGTTTTGATTTCTCTAAAAAGGTTTACATTTTTGAACTAGCGATTAAAGAGGAGGTGAAAATCACCAGGTTCGTTCTGCAACCTTATTCATTTGAGAAAATTAAACTTACTTTGAAAGTGTGTGAGCAAGAATGAACTGAGATATAGTCAGATACATATATATCACCATATACATTATATATTACATTATGAATGCTAATAGTAAAAAAGTTGGTTTTTTTTTTTTGGATCTCCTTTCTATGAGTCAATGTGCTCAAATTTCACACACATTCCTAAGAACATGACGTTAATGTGACATACGTGAGGGTTTAAACTCTTGAACGTGAAAGCAATATTGGTAAAAAGACAAACAAACACGAATATGTATAAAGGAATCATCTACCTATCAGTCACTTCACAGCAAAGAACAGCTAAAAACTGGAATTTTCGGTATAGTTTTGTGTCAATTGTGTAACAATTTTTATTCAAACGGGATACAAAAAGAGGTTCGAGAATACGATATTTATTTTGTGGTTGCTGTACAGTCCGTACATATTACTCGAATTTTGTTAAATATTGCTATCTACCGCAGGTAACAGCGCAACAGTAAATGTCACCTTTACTTTAGACATGGCAAAATGCTTCGTTTTGTGCTCATTGTTCGGATAAGTTTTCACTACGTGAACTGGGAGGTATCGATCCACTTTTTTTTTGTGCCCAAGTTATCGAAGATTTGAGGAATCGTTGCTCAAGATCTACACTAAATATAAGTCTTCCAGCCGTGAAATTCATTGTTTTTTATTCCAATTCATGAACGTGAGGTCAAATACACGTTGACTCTTGCCAGCGAAAATATTTGGGCTTTCAAATTCAGAATCCGATAGATAGAATTTTTTAAAGGACGCTTTTGTTTTCTTTGAATTTGAATTTGAAAGCCGATCCAGTGCAGCGAGCGTGACATTGAATGCTCGGATTATGAGCTTCAATGACAAACTTCCGAAATTGAAAAGCCTGCATAACCATGATAACAGTACCGGAGTTACGAAACACGCAAGTTCTAACGACCGATCAACGTTTGAATTTCAAAGACATCGGAGAGTTATGCCGAATATCAAATAAACATCACACTTAATTGTGATTCGTCAACTACATAGCTACGACATGCTGCTTTCCCGCCAGATTTTTAGGCGATCGCGCCAGTTTGCCGGACATCTTCGCATAGACGCAGGTCGCGTGTCCGAAGAGATCGCACAGTTCCACGATGGTGAGGATGCTGCCGCCCAGCCAAAGACCCAGAGAACCGCCAATATCACCTAGGATACCACAGTAAAACGGAGAACAAAAGAAACTTCACTTTGGAGAACTATAGGCGCCAACATAGGCATAATAATACGGATAGCATGATGCGAATGCCCAAATTCTGTTTGTAGTCAAATAGTTTCCCCTTTTTACAAATCGATTATCATACTTCTTACATAAATTATTGTTAGACATTCTCTGAGCGCATAGTCTATATCAAAATGAATTCATTTCTGAAGACCAATAAGGTAGCGCTTAAGGAATTATAGTTAAGCTACAAAGGGGGTTATTGGCTTATGCCTTTTCTGAACGACCAGACGGGAGAGATTGTCTTGCTTAAGGTCACAATTTGAACGGAAACTGCTTGTAGACTTGAACCAAGGACCTTAAATAAGGCCGAGAGACGGTGCTCGTGTTATCGTCCGAAACAACAGTTAAGGTGTGGTACTCGTGGAGATGAGGATTAGGCTTTTAAATTTTTGCGAGATACGTGTACCAAAATTAAGAAACCACTCATGAAATGATACAAGGCATATCATAAGAGGAATTCAAAGTTTATTTGATGGAAATTGGTTTTGGTATGGGTGAAACATCCAAAAAGAGAGTAAGAACAAAGCGATCCGAATAAAAGTTGGGTCGCACCTTTTATTTTTTTTTTTAGGGATTTTTTAGGATTGCTCTGTTTTGGTCTCAGCCATTTTGAAAACCAATTTTCATCACATAAACGTTGAATCCCTCTTGGAATTACATGATCTTTCATATAAGATGTTTCTCATTATCTCACCAAAACAATGTTAGAAATCTGAAGTTACGTCTCAACCGAAACTATACGATCCCTTTACTACTGTTTTGTTGACTCAAAGAGTACCGCAATATCAATGTTTCAACAAGATCAACTGCCCTGAAGAGAAAAGACTCCTGTTTGTCTGCATTTTCAATATCTCTCGAGCAATTGAGTCATATACTATTAAAGAAAAATTGTATCATGATCGGAACACGAGCCCGTCTCTAATTTGCTTGTTTTGTTTTGTTTTGTTTTTGTTTTTGTTTTTTTGTTTGCTCGTTTCTTAATGTGGTCGATGACCCTTGACCTCTCCCTCTTTTTGAAGGGGTTAAAAATATATCCTGTAATACCTTATTTCACCTTTCTTTGCTGAAGTACTATATTTGATACACACACACATACACACACACACACCCTCACACACACACACACACACACACATACACGCACAAGTAAGTCCTATAATAATACTTCAAGTATCTCATAATGATGAGAAAAAAAAAGTATCAATCAGACTTACAAAGGAGGGAAGTGAATGTATATGCTTGATATTCAGACACTCGATGTATGCTCATTTCTCGGAAGTAGATGTTGAGATAGCACATGTTGTTCCTGGAATAAAGAATAAAGAGTTAACTAAGATGATAATATTATAATCATGCAAGTTATTTTTCCAGGGAGTGAAATCATACCATGTTTGCTGTTAAGATTTGAAAACAAAATTAAAAAAAAAAATCCCCTCTTTCCACATTTTCCCCATCCACAGACTTATATTCCTAAACTAACGACACAAGATTGAGAGCTTCTGTTGGTAAGGCAAACCCTTCTCAAACGCAAAAACTGTAGACGGAATTCATCCTTTATATGCACACATAACTTTTGCAGTCGTAATTATCAATGCCTGATTAATTTATTGATTTGACAGAGAGGTATGGGGGCATTGAGTTCTGAAGAATGGTTGCATCTGGGAAGAAACTTTTTGTTTAGTGGGTCTAAAATACTTATGCTCTTGAAAATGGTACCTGAAGTTTCTGATCATGGCCTTGCTTCTTTGTAATGGAGAAGTGATTCAGTCAGAACTAGCTAGGGGATGGATGTCAAAATAATCTTCACACTCTGCCGTAAATGTTCTGTTGCTTTGGGACATACCCGACTTCACTTCCTTCATGGGCAAACTTACTGGAAGTGATCATCTGGGAAGTTGTTCTCGAACTGCGACAAGTACACTTTGTTCAAATGATTTTGCCAGAAGATTGACGGATAACTGGCTGCAGAGATGGTTGGTTTGTAAGTGACGGTGGCACACGGTTGAGGGCACGAGCAGGTTGCATGCGATGATGCGTAATCTGTGAATCAATACAGTGTAACAAACTAGAGCGCCCACGTGGCCAGACGATTGCACGGAATAGTGCAGGAAGACACAGAATGTAAGAAACTCCCAAACCGATTCAAATCTGAAAGATTTCTTCCATTCTTCTCCTGCATCTTATTTTCACTGTCTTTTATAGATCTAAAATATTACACAATAGTCATAACAAAGTCTACAAAAAGGTGGTGTCTGCCAGGAATGACTTAGAAACGTCTAATTAGGAATATTGTATTAAATCATGACATAGCGAATAAGAAGAAAATAAGAAAAGAATACCACGTATTATACTCATATACAATGTATAAGAGACACCATATTGTGAGACTGAAACGTCAGCAAAAAATTGACTAGCATGAGTCCAGAGTTCAAGCTACAGATATCTTTTGAACTCTGGATTGAATTTCATGTAATTTTTTGAGAGATGAGGGTCATGTAATCATCCCATTTCACACTTCATTCCGGAGACTAAGCATGGATTGATAAAACAAGAGACGATCTGATTTTCTTGAATAGAAAGCTGAAACCAGAGATAGCTATAAATAGATGTAGTTTTGAATTGTGAAAGAAGTGTTGTTCCACTTAGTTCCAATTATGAGACATTGTCATCATAACTCACAATGTAGACCTTTGGCGCACGTAACGTATTCCACCGGGTTACATACTCTAGCCGGTCCTAAATAAATAAACGACCAAAAGGGGAAAAAAAAAACAGAATCAAACAACAAATTTAACCTTGAAGAAAAGAGAATTATACATTTTTTTTTTTATTTAACGGTTGTTTTTCTGTTTTGTGTACGCAAAAATCAGGTAACAAAATATTGTATGTGATGATTGCATAAACATAGTCCTAATGGATTTACCAATATGTAATGTTTGCGTGTTTTGTGTGAATTATAATCCCGTAAAAAAAAAATGTTTTTAGGTAAACATTAAAGTGAACATTATGTCACTAGTGAGGAATACGTATTAAACCAATTCACTGTGTGCATGGGTTCACACCACAATGGATTTTTCAAGAAAAGAATTTAATTTCCACAACATCTATACTCCATACGGACATTAGAGATTCACAAAATGCGCGTACTTTTTGTGGGAAATGCCAAACCAAATACAAACATTCTGGTTTTTATAGAATCTTTGAGCAGAAATTGAACCAAAAGGCGGGGGGGGGGGGGGTAAAAAGGTTTCTTTTTTTTTCCAAGTGGACCAAGAGAAAAGCTTCACAGAACAGGACAAACACGAAAACAACAGAGCAAAAACAAAATATGAAATACACAACAAACAAATAAATGAAGCAAAAACAAACTGAAATACACAACAAAGTAAATGAGGTTAAAAAAAACCGACCTTGTTTTGTTAATTTTTGTGGTTACCTTTTGTTTGTTTGTTTTGTGATAGATTGAACAGGCGACTCAACCCTCCATACGAAACACGAACAAGTATGAATTTTTGCATGGTTGCTTGCTGGTTTTGCATTTTTTCCTATTTCTGTTTTGAAACTTCTTGTTAAGGTAGGGCCTGTTTAAAGGGAAGATAAACCCCAAGAGCAATGTGGATTGAGTGAAAGCAGCAACATTAGTAGAACACATCAGTGAAAGTTTGAAGAAAATCGGACAATCGATGCAAAAGTTATGAATTTTTAAAGTTTTGGTGTTGGAACCGCTGGATGAGGAGACTACTAGAGGTTATGACGTATGAGTGGACAACAATACTAAGAAAATATAAAGAAAATTCTACAAAAATCCATTTTTCATGAAAATTACAAATTCCATCAACTTGATATTGACATATGTTAAGGGTAGCAATTATTCCCCCTGCTTTCTGAAAGAGGTTGGTCCATTGCTCTTTCATGATTCTAGAAAAGTGAATTTTTGTTGAATTTCCTTTACATTTTCTTTGTATTGTTGTCCACTCATACGTCATATCCTCTAGTAGTCTCCTCATCCAGCGGTTCCAACACCAAAACTTTAAAAATTCATAACTTTTGCATCGATCGTCCGATTTTCCTCAAACTTTCACTGATGTGTTCTACTAATGTTGCTGCTTTCACTCAATCCACATTGCTCTTGGGGTTTATCTTCCCTTTAAAGTTACATAACTCTGTCACTCGTTTTACTTGCCTGGCATGTACGCCCTCTTACAGCCGCAAACTGTCACGATGATGTCAGTCATACATTCAGTCTGGCATTCAGCGAGCCCGTACCGATCGTAATACTTCAGTGGCTTATCGGAGCACGACCCGTAAGGTGGAGGTAAGCTATGCGTCTGAGAAAATACACAACAGATTGAAAGAAATTCATCCAGACAGATTATGATTTATCCAGTGTGTGTGTGTGTGTGTGTGTGTGTGTGTGTTCGATCGTTTTTTGTGTTTTTTTTTTCAATCTGGTCAAAATAGCAGAGGGATTGGGAGACGAACTTAAACCAGCATTCAGATCGGTCCTCGGCCAAAAACTTAAGTCTTGATGATCCGAGCATTCCCGAGTGTTCCCATAAAATACGACTGCCCAAATAGTTCATAGAAGAGCTTAAGAAGCGGCATGGATGACAATATCAAAATCAGTCTCATTAATCAGGCTTAAATGTTTATTGAGCTTGCGCTGTTTGTGCAGCTAGTTAAAAGACTGATAATGATACAAGCTAACAGTGAAGGTGTATCTAAATTTGTGCGCACAGTCAATGCTAGCGTACTACCTTATGGACACTGATTTTAACGTCATGAGACGTTAACTATAACTACATGAGACTGCGCTAAAAATGAACTTATAAAAACCATTATTTTGTACGCAATATACAAGACTAACAAGTGAAGTGAATTAAAATGATAACATTACACTAGTAGCTAAAAATGAGCAATACTTGAGCAGTATAATACAGAAACATGAGATGAGATATATAGTATTTTCCAGTAAATAACAGAGATAAGTAAATGCAGGAGACCGCCATCGTGAGCGATTAAGCTTAAAATGAATGGGGCCTGCGTTCTTTTAACGAGATCGCAGCGTCATTGACAGTGTGAATTCTGAATGTGTACATTTTGGGTGTTATACACTTGAGTGGTTGAAACAACGTGCAAATATTTTTCAGCTCAAGTTTTACAGGTGAATGATGCCACAGCTGGAATATGAACAAAGATACTTTTATTAGCGTTCAAATTCGGCCGTTACATCGTACAACTGCTAACACTGTAACTGTTGCGTTGGAAAAATGGCCTAATCCTACCTCATGAAGTTCGACGCCAACCATGACGTTAGATCCTGGACTTATTGCAAATCCGAGGTCCATGACCATGGGCTCTGTTCCTTTTTCAAAGAGGTAGACTTGGAAACCAGCCGTTCCCCTGTTCATCTCATCGAAAAAGTAGTCGTACTGTTCCACGTTTAGCATGACTGTCAGACCGAATGACAGTCCTAATCACAGGAGAGAAACGAATGGGACTGAAGATATTCTGCTGACCAGATTCTTCAAAATGAGTCGATGATCAATAAACAATATGTGAATGCATCACCAAAAGTGTGTAATTTTCTCACAAATCGAGGAAGATGTAGGCCTACTTATTATGACCCATCATCGAGGGGAGTACTCTTCGTTTCATAGCGTTCCGGGTACTCTGGGAAGATCAGGGGAATGTCCAGAAGTATTTGTTTGAAATGGATGAGATATCAAAAAAAAAAAAAAAAACAATGAGTAAAACAAAGTGGTCTTAATAAAAGTTGGGTCCCGCCTTTTATCAGAACCTATTTGTTTTTGCATGATATCTCAGCCATTTCAAAAAATGATTTTGATTTTGATCAAGTAAACTATGAATTCCTTTTAGAATCGTATGGTCTTTCATATTTCATAAGAGGTTTCTAATCATCTCACAAAGAGGTGGAAACCAGAAGCCCCTCTCAACCAAAACTAAACCATCTTTTAAACATTGCCCATTATATACCTCTTATATAGATTCCTCTCATCTGATTGAGTCATGAAAATAGCTGTGCCCCATTTTTTTTTATCATAATGACGTCATGATTTACTGTGCCTTGTAAATAGCTTTGGAGACAGTCGCAACCCCGTACACATAGATCAATCACATGTACGCACCAATGATACGACCGCCGCCATGGCCGCGCTGTCGGTATCTATATTTCGGAATCTATATTTTTGGTATATAAAACAAATAATGACAGCTTGATATTCGGGGCACAGTTAAAATTATGTAGGCCCTCGGTGACGCCCAAACCATAACTATGCCCTCAGCTCCGCTTCGGGCATAGTTGTGGTTTTCACATCACCTCGGGCCCATAATTTTCACTGTGCCCCTCATAGCAGTCATTATTTGCATACTGGTAGACGGAGATGACACTATGATATTATACTCACACTTTACATAACCTATATACAGTATTACATATTATGCAAAGTTGAGTTGAATGATGCCATTGCCTTACAAATCATTATTTTCTAAACTTGCGCTAATATAATCATGCGTTTTATTAGGTCATAGTTGAAAAATCTGAAAGATTTCTAAACGTGATGCCTTTCCTGTAGAAGAGTTACACTGTTCTTGATTAATCAAGGAAACGTGAGACGACAATGTAATTATATCGCCTGGTCGTGTTCTCGGTTATGAAATTTGCGATTATTGGCAATAATGATAATAAGTAAGACATAGCGATCGATGAAAACGAGAAGCAGAAAAGATACAAAGAAGCTGGAGCATAGGAAAAATTTACGAGAAAAGAGAATCTAGGAATGCAAGGAAGAGGGAAATAAAAGAAAAACACAGAAAATGAGAAGCAAGCACCAGGGGAAAATATAAATTAGGCAAAGATTGATGAAAGCGAGAAAAGCAATAAAAGCTATATAAAAGGAGAAGAAAATGAAGAGTAAGAAGAAGTTAGAATCGAGGAGGAGAACACAAAAGAAGAACACGAGGAAGCTGAAGATTACGTAATTACCGGCTCCTTTCGCCATTAGCGGTTCTCGAAACACATCTTCTGTGTTAAACATAGTGCACAGTCCGAAGTCAGTTATTTTCATCGTGTAATTGCTTGCGTCGACGAGATCCCCTTGAAATCTGCCACTGTGGAAATAGAGCGGAAGACAGGACGTCTTTAGAGGAAATATGAAAAAAAAACAATTCCATCGTAAAAGAGATTTGTTTTCATTTTTTTACTATTTCTTTATTCTCTCTCTCTCTCTCTCTCTCTCTCTCTCTTTCTATACCAATCAAGCTCCCACCCAAATCTCACATCAACAACAAGCCACTCTGAGACCAGTCTTGTTTGGGTTTGAGAATGGCTCGCGCATTAAGGCTTACCAATTCGTTTCAATGCGGGAAACATTCGTGGCAGTGAGCGGTCAATGCGGTCAATTCTTAATGCGTGACAAAATGATTTTCAATAGGTTCAACACTTTGGTTGGCACTACTAACTTTTTTTGGCAACTTTCTTTACATAGACACTTCGTCAACTATGCACGACCTATATGCTTGAACTAGCTGCCCGGACTATATTATAGCTGTTCCAGCGCGATTGCCTGACAACGCGTGCCCATCGATCTCGTAGCATGAACCTGGACCCCATTTCATAAAAAGTTGATGTTATAGCAACTCTTGCTGGAATGACAATTGTCATAGTAACGACAAGAATCCAGCCTCCTGATTGGATGTTGCATTGGAAGTTGTCATTCCACCAAGAGTTGCCATCCTAACATCTTTTATGAAATGGGGCCCTGGTGAAACAAGTCACGTGACCAAAATAGAAATGAAAAGTGACCAACGCAAGAATGCCGAGGCAATTTTATACCAATGCGTAGATATGATGAAAACATGATGTGTCAATGGTTGTCCCGAAGATTACGCATTTCGTATAAACTATTCGACCAAATAGAGACTATATACGTGCAACTATCAACCTACATGTATTCTATATCAAGTCCCAGAAGTAATATAACTGTGGTTTGCGTGCTGCGTAGTTTTATTGGTAAGATTTATGATAAACTACATTTGAATTTCAGTTTTTCTCCCGAGAAGATTTTTCATATGTTAATTTCTAGCTGGTTTCCGCAAATCAACGAATTTCATCTTTATTTCATATCATTTGTTGTTACTTTCATATCATTTGTTTTTACTTTCAAACAAAAAATACGTCATCATAAACACAAGAAGGACGATGTGAATATAAAATATTTCAAATATTTTTCACTTGTAAGTTAGATATGATATGATATACGTATAGTAAGAATAAACATATTTAATATTAAATTTATTATATTTGTGTTAAATCACCAAACCATCATGGGTAAATTGGTAGGCTGTAGACCCCTACTATATTGTAGCTCTCGCAGGGGAAAATCTCAGAAAACCTTGTCATTCATTAAAAAAAAAACACCACCACCACCACCATCAACAACAACAACGACAACAACAACAACAACAACAACAACAACAAAAAGAACAGCAAGTGTAAATAATTCGAGCGATTTGGATGTGTCACAGACAGGAAAATGTGGAATCAAAACGTAATCTTTGTACCATACAAGATATACTGTAGGCCCTAAATAATATATTCAAGACAAGAATTATTGATAATAATCCTCGCAGAGATATTTCCCCAAGATTTGACAGGCTAAATTTAAGAGATGCCATTGACTCTGATCAAGAGGAAGACGTGGTAATGCAAGATGAACACACAGGACACAAACTCTTTGAGAGAAGTGAAAACAAAAAAGAAATGAGAACGGGAAATTTACTCACTAGAAAAACGCTGTTTTCTGATGTCCCATATCAGAGACGATCTCATCCATACCAGTGTTATTCAGAGCTTCGTTAAACCTAGTGTAGTCGCCCACTGTGTAGGGATCATCAACAGCCGCCGTCATAAGATCCTCAAAAGGCGTTCCGCTGATTTTGGACTGTCTACAAATAAAGGAACGACATTCTATGTTAAGACCTCGAAAGAACGTCAATAACCACGACCCCAATGATGTAGTATGGAGCCAAAATTGCACGGGCATCACAAAAAATTCCATCTCCTAAGGCCCGGTCCCACTGCACTTACGGATGCAAAGAGGATGTAAAGCGTACAAAAAATCTTGCCATCCGTTGGAAAACGCTACGAATCCGCTGTGTACCCATCGCATACGTGTTTCATCCGCTCTATCCATCGAGCATCCGTCCACTGTGATTTCATCCGCGCAAAAAGTTTTAAAGGCCCGGTCCCACTGGCCGACGGACACAAAGCGTATGCAGAAAGGACACAGCGGACGAGCAAAATTTCGGGGATGGCTTCATCCGCTTTCATCCGCTCCAGAAATTGACAAAATTGGCGAAAATTGGCGGTAACAGAACGGAAATAGAACGGACGTGGGTAGTATGTAGCGGGGATGTTAAACGGATGTTCATCGGAAGCCTAGCGGATGAAAGCGGATGGAAGGGGATGACAGCTCCGAAGGGGTTACCGGAGATAATTGCGAAACGGACGCATAGCAGAAAAAGCGGATGCAGAGTGGATGCAGAGCGGATGCAGAGCGGATGCAGAGGGGATGCTTTCGAAATGCTTTATATACGAGATGCATACGCTTACATCCTTTCTATTAACGTGCTATTAACGCTGTAAAGACGTTCCACGTACCATATCTTTCCTCCCTCTTTCCGTTTTTAGCTGCAGCGGATGTGAGTTGCGAGGATGCCCAGAGGATGCAGAGAGGATGCAGCGGACGTTTAAGGGATGCCGCACGGACATACAACGTTTGTTGCTCGTATGTCGCGGATTTACATCGTACACAGCGGAAAGTTCATCCGTTCTAAAAGTTTTAAGCAGCTTAAAACTTTTTGCGCGGATGAAATCACAGTGGACGGATGCTCGATGGATAGAGCGGATGAAACACGTATGCGATGGGTACACAGCGGATTCGTAGCGTTTTCCAACGGATGGCAGGATTTTTTGTACGCTTTACATCCTCTTTGCATCCGTAAGTGCAGTGGGACCGGGCCTTAAGCTGCTTAAAACTTTTAGAACGGATGAACTTTCCGCTGTGTACGATGTAAATCCGCGACATACGAGAAACAAACGTTGTATGTCCGTGCGGCATCCCTTTAACGTCCGCTGCATCCTCTCTGCATCCTCTGGGCATCCTCGCAACTCACATCCGCTGCAGCTAAAAACGGAAAGAGGGAGGAAAGATATGGTACGTGGAACGTCTTTACATCGTTAATAGCACGTTAATAGAAAGGATGTAAGCGTATGCATCTCGTATATAAAGCATTTCGAAAGCATCCCCCCTGCATCCGCTCTGCATACGCTCTGCATCCACTCTGCATCCGCTTTTTCTGCTATGCGTCCTTTTTGCAATTATCTCCGGTAACCCCTTCGGAGCTGTCATCCCCTTCCATCCGCTTTCATCCGATAGGCTTCCGATGAACATCCGTTTAACTTCCCCGCTACATACTACCCACGTCCGTTCTATTTCCGTTCTGTTACCGCCAATTTTCGCCAATTTTGTCAATTTCTGGAGCGGATGAAAGCGGATGAAGCCATCCCCGAAATTTTGCTCGTCCGCTGTGTCCTTTCTGCATACGCTTTGTGTCCGTCGGCCAGTGGGACCGGGCCTTAGAGTGTATGTCTACTCTGCTTCGGTTGCTTTTTTTGGTTTCTTGGAAGTGGATCCGACATCTTGTGATGGCTCGACTGCGTTTTTCAATATATCACTTTTGGACGGAAGAACTTCCTTCGTTCTCCTTTTGCACCATTCACCTAAAGCGTGGAACTAGAGGCTGGAGAGAATAAGAACGATAGGCCAGTTCTCTATGCCAACTCCGCCGGCGACGCACTCATCATTCTTGCGCATCTCTTTGCAATGCCCCCATTCCACAGATTTATATGTCGCGCGTGATCCTCATGATGTTGCCCCAAGGGATCACGCCCGACATGTCTGACACTGCCCACGTAAAGTCGGCCGACACAAGTCGGATGCATAAGACTGTGACCCGATACACTTCGGTTGGTGGCCGGAAGCAGCATAAACTTTGCTGCCGACGAGTTCCCGACGAGAAAAAAAAAATCTCTGTGTAGTGGGGTACAAGCTCAGACTTCAGTTCGCAACTGGATGCCATTTCCAATGTTATAGTTTTGAGTCAATCCGATATGTTAAACTTTTGTTGTGCGACTGCAGTTTACTCCCGTTATAACGAAATCCTCGGGATCGGGATTTTTCTTTCGTTTTAACGACATTTCATCATAACCGAACAAATACAGTATGAATACGCAAACCATGAGTATTGTACTATATTGTTTATTGAGAACTCATCATACCCCGAGAAGCTATGTCAAATGGGATGTTATCTCATTAATTTCGTTTAAATGTCACATTTGATAGAGAGCATAAAGTTGTTTGCACTTTCATGCCTGTTTTGAAAACACATGTATAAAAAGTGATGGTTAAGAATTCGGTTGCAGCTCGTCATTCCAAAGTTCGTTATTACTAAAGTTCGTTATCCCGGATAGTACTTATTCTGAAGGCTCCCTATTCAAAAGGTTCGTCATTCCTAGGATTCGTTATTCCGAAGGTTCGTTAATCCGAAAGTGACATAAAGTTTGTTATTCTGCAGCTTCGTTCTTCTGAAGATTCGTTATTCTTAAAATTCTAATAAGGTTCGTTGTTCAGATGATTCGTTGAACCGAAAATGAAATAAGATTAGTTATTCTGAAGGTTCATTATCCGAAAGAAAATGCAATAAGGTTGTTAGTCCGAAACTTTGTTAATCGAAAAATGAGAAAGGTTCGTTATGGCGAAGGTTCGCTTATCCGAAGAAGATATTAGGGTTGTAATTCACAAGTTTTGTTAATGTATACACCTTTTCTCTCTCTCTCTCTCTCTCTCTCTTAGATTACCGAAACTTATTTCATGTTCCGATTAACGAACATTATGGAATAACGAAAATTCCTGTAATTTTCGGATTAACAAATCTTCATAATAAGAACCTTATTTCAAGGATGGATTAACAAACCTTACGAATAACGCAACAATGTTCGTAATAACGAAACGGTACTTCATTTACGAATGAACGATCATCTAGGTAGATCAGAATCTGTGTTTTTCGTGATCATTTCATCTCGGATTAACGTATCATAACATATCACCCATATTAACCTAAGGCTGCGTTCGAGCGCTCTAAAGCGAACCAAAGCGAACTGAACCAAAGCGTACCGTACCGAACTGTGCCAGATTTGAAGCGTTCGAGCGCTCTGTCGAGAAAGCGTACCTCACGAGTTATTTTTAGAAAAGGCCACGCATTTTTGTAGCAAGAATGTCATCCACCTGGCTCTTGAACTACAAAGAGAATGATGTTTTTGCATTGTGACGTACGTGCATGATACGCGCATGCGTTACAGCGAACTTTTGGTACACTTTTGGTATGCTTTTGGAGCACCCATCGGGAAGTGGTCCACTTTTGGCTCGGTACAGTACGGTACGGTACACTTTAGGAGCGTTCGAGCGCTCCTCTGGCGCGGGTACGGTACGGTACAGTTCGCTTTAGGAGAGCGCTCGAACGCACCCTAAGTTCTCAGACACGATACGTGACACACCGAGCGAACGAAGTGATTTGAAGCATCCGCCCATCAGACGCTCTGTAAATGTTTGTTCTGCTATTTTTTTTTTTCGCAAGCGATCCGCATTTTTGTTATAACGGAACATATTTCTTTTGTTTTTCCTTATCAATAGCGCTCTGAAAAATTTTGTTATAACGAAATTTTGCTATAACCATGTTCGTTATTAGCGTGTTTTTTTTTTTATTACCATAGACTTTATAATGACGATAATTTTGGGGCCTGAACTTTTACTTTGTTATAACGAAATTTCGGTATAACCGTGCTCGTTGTAACAGGAATGCACTGTATCAGGCGTGTCCAGCCGACATCCTATGACAGTTTGTTGAGTTTACGCCGGGTCACCCTCGGTTTACCTTGATTCACCCTCGGTGAGCTGTGATGATAGTTTCTAGAGCTTGTCGGGTCAGTTTTGATGGGGGCTCCGAAATTTGTGCATTTCGGGGGTCAGATGAGCCTACGATGGTCAGTGGAATGGTGCCTTTATAACAGGGTTAATGCTTATTTGAAAGACGGAAGGTACACAGTGTTGCGTATGAAAGGCGACAAGCACGCATGACCGGATAAAATCTGTCGACATACGCGGAAGTCAACAGAATGAAAAAAAATTTCGGGTTGTTTTATTACGTCGATTTGTTCAAATGAAAAATAACACAACACTGAACTCTGTAATACGAATATTTGACTGTCTTCAAACTTTTTTTTTTCTTTTTACCGAAGAAGAATAAGAATTGATTTAAACTGTGAAACTGAAAGACAACAAAGATTTGATTTGTTATTCGAGCATACTTCTATCAAATAAAGCATTCTTCTTTGTCGCCCCTTTTTCCTTTTTTCTATTTTATTTTCATAGCTTGCATAACTTCAGTAAAAGGAATAAACATTTAAAAGATGACAAAACAACATAGAAATCATATACAATACAAAGTGTGGAGGAGGAAGGAAAGGCCATTGACCTATTAGGGCTTCGTCCGTAATAAAAGATAATTATTTAATTAGAATTGAAACCAAGGCAAATCAACACAAAACAGAGCAAAACGTAACAAAACGAAAACTATACAGGCATCAGGAAGGCATCATTACAATGTATATGATTTTACGATAGTATAATAATTATATTATTCTTTGTTTTCTCTTTCATTTCTATTTCATGGTCTTGTTCTTCTAATCGCTTCGCTCTACTCCAAGCATTGGACATTTTTCTTTCTGTCACCTTGTCCTTCTTTGCCTCCTTCCACCGTCTCTTATTTAGTTGTCTTCATCTGAAAGGCCCCAAGTAGGTACAGATGGCAGTTTGTGGATGAGAGATGGATGCAAGCAGCGAAAAGATAAAAAGAGCACGAACCTGCAATGTCAAATGTTAAAAAGCCCTCCCAAACACACACACACACACACACACACACACACTTATACACACTGAAATTCAAAATCGTTCCTTCATTCTAACCTGTATTTGTTGAAATTGCACACCGCGACTGTAGGGAAGGGGAGTTCGTCAACGTTTTCGACCACCACGTCGACGCTTTTGGGGTAGGTGGCAAAGTAGTGCACCTGCTGGATGATCTGCACGGCGGCTATAAGCATTGCCGCTGTGAGGATGACCGCCCAGATCCAGCTGACTCAAAGCGGGGCAAAATGAAAATAGGAGAGAAAAGTAAGCACTGATGAAAAGGACAAAACAGTTAAAGGGATTGTACACGCAGTTTTTGGTTGAGACCTACTTTCAGGTTTCTAACATTTTTTTTTTTTTTTTTTTGGGGGGGGGGGGAGGTGAGATAATGAAAAATCTCTTACGAAGTATGAAAGAGCATGTAATTCCATGAGGAATTCAACGTTTATTTGATAAGAATTGGTTTTGAAATGGCTGAGATATTCAAAACAGAGCGATTCTAACAAAATGTGGGACCCACACTTTTTTTTTTTACGATTCCTTTGTTTTACCCGATTTTCATCAAATAAACTTTGAATTCCTCTTAGAATGGTATGCTCTGTACTATTTCATAAGTGTTTTCTTGGTATCTGGCAAAATGTTAAAAGCCCAATTCTCATCTCCACCAATACTGTACTATCCCTTTAACAGCTTCATGCGTATGTGATTTTTGTTGTCTTTGTTGGACAGATTGTATTTGATACAGGCATGGTATAAGCGGTCATGCAAACAAACATGTTCTCTGTTGCAGTGTATATATTTATATGATTATATGATGATGATGATGATCCACAGCATTTGTAAAGCGACATATATCTGTTATAGAAACATTCAAAGGCGCAGACTCCTCCAAGACAGTCAGCAATCACTGAATGACTGGTGAATATATGTCATGTATTCACGTTATTAATATATCTATTATTGAGTCTATCTTGCCATTTGGATAAAACGAGGAAAATTTCGAAACCTACCTAGGGGGAAAAAAAAATCCTTAAAGGACTTAGCTGGGATTTTTTTTTAATTATCGTTATAATTATCATTATTATTGTTATCATTATCATTATTATTATTATTGTTATTATTATTATTATTATTATTGTTATCATTATCATTATTATTATTGTTATTATTATTATTATCATTATTATTATTATTATTATTATTATTATTATTATTATTATTATCATTATTGTCATCATCATCATCATCATCATTATTATTTGACTAGCCAAATGAGTTGCCCATTTTACATGTACCAACTTGACCATTTACCTATTACGAAATATGCACGTGCGTAACATAGTCATGATAGTCTCTCTCACAACAGTGGGCTTTGAAGGGTGAATACAAGAGGGAGTAATACCATTTTAAAAGAAAGAACGGAAATCATGGTGTCCTACCGCCTTCCAGAGTTCTCCCGAGCAGTGACAGCGTATTTTAGTCCCGCCACTCCGATGGAACTCGAGGCCGACTTCGAGAGCACACCCAGCCATGACACACGGTCAGAGTAACGGGCGGTTTCTTTCACCCTCGACATCGGCATGGCCACCTGTGCTCCACTTATGGTCGATATATCGAAGCCATTGTCGCCGATGACCGTGTCGGCAAATGTAGGTGCCTTCTTGATAGAGTCTTCAATGACGTACGATGTCGGAATAGCTTTCGGCTCATCGCTCGGTGAGACACTGATTCTTTTAAGGGGCATTTTAAGGGGATTTATGCAATCGTAATTCCGGGGAGTGATTCAGTGCAAAAACATCGCAGAACGCAAGACTAAGAGCGAGTTACTTTTATTGAAAACCTGAAAGAGAATAAACCTCTTACATTACACGTAGTGATACGTATAACAATGAGACAAGAATTCAACAATACAAAGTGTGCATGTCGTATGGTGGCTGTCAGCTAAAATGGTGAGGGAGTTTTAGCGCACAGGTTTCATTTGTGTCGCTATACAGCAATATCAATCAAACTAACACAGAAGCAAGAAACGAACCAATAGCGCCATTGTTACACAATGTTACACACGCTAATTCAGCTCAACGTCGGTCAAGCTATTGACCCTCGGAAGCCTTGTATGTGTTTTTCTCTTTATTACGAAACTGTTTGCTCTGTCCTCGTACTAATTAAAAGAACTGAAGATGACGACATAAAATAAAGATTAGATAATCAATTTATCGCTGCACTGACTCTCGAAGATGATTTGGCGTCCATTAGTGGATGGGTAATTATCCTGTAATTGGAATCTGTAGAAGATGTGGTCAATTAAAAGAGACGAGAAATATGGGCTACAAATCCCAGCGTGTTAAGAATATTTCTCAAAGCCATCTTATAACAAGCGAGGACATCCTCGAGACTTCTTCACTTTCTACGACTAATGGTTTACTAAGTAGTCAACAAAGCAAGGTTGTAGTTTTAGGACATTTTAAGTGAATGAGACGAGCTATTTTGCTCGAGGCACTTTCATCTCAAGAGCACTTAAAAGCAGAGTGCTTATTTTGCATTTATTTATTCAAGTCATTGTTCTCATTCAACTGTAGCATGCTCTGAATGCTTTACGAATGATAATGCTTGTTTTAATGGATTAATGCATTAAGGAACTCGGGACATCAGCCATGTCAGACGGACAGGTTTGGAGGTGCAACTTCGATAGGCCAAAGCTAACACATGCCCTCGAAGTAGTAGTAGTAGTAGTAGTAGTAGTAGTAGTAGTAGTAGTAGTAGTAGTAGTAGTAGTAGTAGTAGTAGTGGTAGTGGTAGTAGTAGTAGTAGTAGTAGTAGTAGTAGTAGTAGTAGTAGTAGTAGTAGTAGCAGTAGTAGTAGTAATAGTAGTAGTAATGGATGGCTTTAAGTGCAATTATCAATTTTTATACAGACTACGAGCTCTGACTGTAATCCCCATGTCATCACCCCAAACGACATATATTCTAGCTCGCATTCACCTAGGATCGAAGACCTACCGAATGCTAAAAGCTCTACTAAAAAAAAAATGAATAATTTCTCTTGTTAACCCTACTTTTATTTTCCTCTTTAAATCCTCTTCATTTTCTCCATAAGTGCTAATGTATCTTTGTGCTCACATGCAGTTATGGTGAGATGTGGGCTTACAAACACAATGTAGTAATTTGTTGAATCTGATCTTCTCCATTATGAACTGCGTGAAGTTGTGAAGTAGGACGCAAAATGTAAGGCTACCTATAACTGCCACATGATGAGAGGGAAGTGAACAGCGCCATCACTTTCAGAGGACGCTCGTAATCATGTTGTCTATATAATCCGCCCACTATATCAAAGACCAAAGTCTAGTACATGTATAATTATGTCAATTTGCACAGAGCGGTATGAATAAAGGTTTTTACGCACAACGATTGAAGATCATACATAAAATTACTGCAGAAATCTCGCCGAGACGTATCAAACTTTGAGAGGATAGATTGCGGGACATTTTAACAAGTGACCCCAAGATGGCATGTCTTTTAAGGAACACATGTGGCCGACTCTTTCTCATTTCACGTCCAGTCAGCTTCGTCGTTGGGACCCGGCGGAGTCAGTCGACGATACCATTGGTTACGGCGTCACAGTGGTGGGAGAAATGCGACAAGGTCAACGTGCTGGGGGAGACGATGTCGTACTACGACTCGGACCCCGAGCAACGCGGCAGCGATCACGCTGTGGTCTTCCTGCACGGGAACCCAACCTCGTCGTACCTCTGGAGGAACGTGATTCCCCGGGTCGAGCCCGTTGCTCGCTGCCTCGCTCCAGACCTAGTGGGACACGGGCGATCCAGCAAGCTTGCCAACAAGGCTTACCACTTTCTGGATCACTACCGCTATCTCTCAGCGTGGTTTGACGCAGTCAGTCTTCCTGCAAAGGTAAAGCTGCAGGAAATTCTTTTGGATTTATCCCTATCATCTCAATAAGAGATGATAAGTGACAAACAATGAAAAGATAAAAAGTATCCTTTATCCTTACTTCTCCTTTTCTCTCCTTTTCTGCATCAAATCTGCGTGTCTAACAGTTTTATCGTTTGCGGTATACTAGTATGGAGTTTATAATGGTGTCCCCTATTAAAGCAGGAACATAAACGTTAGAAGATGGTACTAATACAGAGATAGTGGTAGTAGTAGTATTAGTAGTAGTAGGAGACGACCTAGTAAGAGAAGTAGTATAGTAGAAGCAGTAGTGCATGTAATAATGATGTGATAAATTGTTATGAAATGCTACGCATTTTTTGTTGATTTTTTTTTCATCGTATAAAAAGCCAGTGTTTCATACTTTTAATGTAAAATAAGCACCACTGCAGAAATCGGTAAATACGAAGCGAGCTCGCCTAGTACATGCTTGTAGGCTTACCTCCTTGATAGGACATAGTACTGCATGAGAATTGTGTGAAAGGTGCATCTATTTTCTGTAGATATTCATTACTTTCTCAAGAGCACCAGACACACTAGAATTAAAGAGAAATAGGAATTCGGAATCATATAGCAAAATTCTTAAATCAACAGGTTATCTACTATGGCGTTCGAGGTTCTTCATTCTAAACTCTGAAGTAAGACTACCGATCATGATGTGATTGCGGTGTAATTTCTTCGATTCAAAATTTCCGTAATACCCATAAAATTGAATACTGAGACTTGCTTTGTTTTAGAAGATTTCTGTGAACATCAGATTCCTGATGTACCTCCAGTCACGTCAAATATTTGATCCCAGCAACTTGTGACACTCCCGATCACGTGACATGATGCAAAAGTGACACTTACCTTTCTGAAATGTTTTCAGGATATTTCTCATATATATATATATATATATATACGTATATACATGTATATATGTATATATGTATATATATACATATATATATTATATTATATATACACGTCACTCTCTCTCTCTCTCTATATATATATATATATGTATATATTATATATATATATATATATATATATATATATATATATACATGATACAATCTATACAGACAGTAACATTCATATTATTCACCTAATACACGTGGTTTGCTTTTACGATAACTCATTTAATTTCTTAGGCCTATAGGCCTTTTAATCACCTTTTGTTTAGATTTCTCTTGCTTGTATGCATTTTCTCTCGTGTTACAGAGGTTGTATCCTGATAATGAGGGAGAGGTGGGGGTTCGTTTACAGTTGGGCTACAAGTGTGATTATGAATAATACTTTTTACACACATTGCGGATTTCGTCTCTTAGCAATGCACTGTAACAAACACGCGATATTCAATTCATTCTACTTTACATAGGTTAGCATTGTGTGCCATGATTGGGGTTCCGGACTAGGCCTACACTGGTCCAGTGAACACGGAGAGCGCATGGAAGGCCTGGTCCACATGGAGAGTTTCGTGGGTCCCATTCCCGGTTGGGATACTTTCCCTGACATCGGGCGAGAACCACTCCAGGCGCTCCGCAGCGAGGCTGGCGAGCAACTTATCCGAGAGGGGAACGTGTTCGTGGAGCAGTTCTTATCCTTCGGCATCATGCGCAAGATGAGCGAGGAGGAGATGGAGGCGTACCGGGCACCATTCCGGGATCCGGACGACAGACAACCGACGCTCACCTGGCCACGATTGATTCCCGTCGTCGGCGATGGACCGGACGATATGATCGCCATCGTGGCTGCCTACGCCGACTGGGTCAAGACGAAGTCAGCCAATCTACCCAAGCTCTACATCAGCGCCAAGCCGGGCGTGCTGAGCCCGGTCTTCGAGAAGATGGTCCAAGAGTGGCCGAATCAAAAGATAGTAGAATGCGAAGGGTTGCACTTCATTCAAGAGGATTCCCCGATAGAAATCGGAGATTACATAAAGGCATTCCTTACGGAACTGTACAAGTAAATCACAGTACTGTAGTATGAAGTAATGAGGACTTGTCGAATGTGGCATGAGATACCATAGCAACTGCCTTGTATTCTAATGCTTTGCGGTACACAGTCACAATCTGTTTGCAGATATTTTTTCAAAAAAGAAGAAGAAAAGAACAAACTTACAGATATAAATTGTAGGCCTATTCCAGCCTCATTATGACTGTCACTTACTGACCAAGAGACTCGAGCATTTACATTGACAGTATCTCACGCTCCCAATTGAGAAGAAACGATACCAATCCTTGATCAGAACCTGACCTGTTTGTGTCTACTCCTCGCTTCGTGTGTATTGTTGGCAGCCCATCAGAGTGCATCATTATGTTAAAGGGGCTTTCCAGACGATTTTCATGATTTCACATCATACAGTACATAAATCCACAGCTCCATAGACTTGTGGAATTTATTGTGGCCCTTGAGCAGAGAAACCAATAATCCGAAAATCGTAAACAAATTACACTGAACAGAGTTGATGACATAGTAGGAGCCTCACATACACGTACTCTGTATTTCAGAAAATATGTAGCAGTGTAATTCCATTACAATACCGCTGGCTTGACAAGTTCACCTGTATAGAATCTATGCTTGCCTTCTTTTGTTTTGCTTCCTTGAGCCCATATTCATGCATTCTTATGATGAGGGTGCCATGTCATCATCCCTGTTCATGGCAATTTGTTATAAATTTTGAAAAAAAATATTCCCCATTCCAGTCACTATAAATTCTGAAACTTTGTACTCAGTATATTTGAAACGTACCCTTTAACCATTAACATTAAGACTTGTGTGTTTGTTGAAATAAAGTACACTGAAACATGATTTAATTGTATCATGCTTCAATCATTTCAACCAAGCCGAAGATACTTGAGTCGAGTATCTTAGGCCCTAAGCCCCATATATCGTTGCCTCCAAAGGCGAAAAAGTATGAAACTTTATCATTGTGTATGGCCCTTCGACTATCATTTATCATTACGATTTATCATATTACGATAACACCTGTAGTCATCGATTAATTACCCTCACTCACGTAAAATAGTTAGTCGCGTAGGCCTACTTTGAAAGAAACGCTCATACGCTGCTGTACAAATAACCAAAGATATAACCTATTGCAAAAAATCCTGTTATCTCATAATCAGCGTCTAATATACTTTGACACTTTGTTCTAGAAACGTACGCAATGTCGCAATTACAAGCTGCAGAACATGAGGTATATACTGTGTCATGGGGTGTATGTTGTGTATGCTGTGTCATGATGTATGCTGTGTCATGGGGTACTAGTTTTCTGTATATGATAACCTTCATAAATGACACACGTGATTGGCGATGGCGTTCATTAGAAAAAAAAAACCCTGCTGCAATTAAGATCAAATGTGTAATATTCATTGACAGGAAAATGCTATAGCCGACCATAAAGCACAAAATCTCACAACTGATTTGATACATGTACGTAAACATGACCGTCCGTATGTAGACAAAATTGAAGGCAATATCGGCATATTCCGGGCTTCTAAAGACGAATTTCAATAAAATTCGAATATCTTCTAAAAATTGCTTTCACCATGGTTTCTACAAGACAATGATGGTACGACTGTATAAGGTACGCGTTCCTCCCGTGTGCCCTTCATGAATATTTGTCTCCAGGGTTTCAGTGAGATCGAATGTTTTATTTGCGTAAATCTTCCATGAAAGTGTCAGTCGATGTCCTTTTACTGTTGGTCCACTGAAGATTTGTCCATATCTGTTACCGTTGCCTAACAGTGCAAGAATTTTATCACACTAGATCTACACACTGTTTAACGAGACTATGATTTGCCATTTTGAAGCAACACTTTTGTTGTCTGTTGTCTTTGGGCACGCACTTCCACTGAGATTTATCACTCGTAGCAATAATGTAGCAGATAGCTTAATCGAATCACAGTGAAACATTTCAGGCTCTAACACCTCAGCTAGAATAAATTGAAGTAGTTATGATGCTATACTCGAGCCATTAAAATGTGCACGATCTTGGCGATGCTATATACATGTATTTTCAGAATAGTTATCCAGTCTCATCAGCCGCTGTCTCACGGCCCTCTCTAGTAAATATGCACATCTATTTCAACTTACATGATTATCGAGAATTCTATCGAACAGACTGGAATATTTACAGCTTCTTTATTGCCTTTTTGCCGATGACATGAACCTCTGCAATCAAAGGAGGTCAGTCGGTGCAGGGAGGTGGAAGGAAGATGCCTTACTCTATAGTACTCTGACGATTGAAGAGCAGGTCATGTCAGGAAGGTGTATGGCTGGTGCGTGCAAATGATGGTTGTGCACAAAGAGGTTCTATATATAGAACCTCTTTGGGTGTACAAGTTGATGTGTCGTACCAGGGAGGTGGAAGAAAGAAGTTTCTGCCACCTCCCTGGTCATACACAATGCAATGGTATCCAAACGTGCCTGGTGCCTACGCCTGACCTTTGTCCTCGTACGGAGAGAAAGAACGCCCTGGGCTCCTCGGGTCACGCAACTCTGGAAAATCCCGAAGCAGGCAGCCTCTCAGCAGAGAGCATTGCATGTACCTCGAATGTTTGTATCGATTACGCGTGCGAAAGCATTTTGCTGCTACAAACCAGGAAATCGGTCTCACTCGAGTACGAAGATGACCGACGATGCAAAAAACAGGCATCAAACAGTAGTCAACCACTTTCACTTTCATTTTAATTTAAATGAAATTCATTCATTTTTTTTTAATCATGAAGATCAGTAAGGCTGAGCGATGCAGCAAAAGCACATATTGCAGTGTGGAAATTACGAAAATTTCCGTAGTACATGTATAGCGATGGAGCTGACAAACTTTCTCGGAGCCTATTATACATGTAGTAAGAAATGAACAATAGTCAATAGTTTTTTTTTTTTCAATCTTTCTACACTTTAAAGATACCATGATACTCGTGCGTGCTCCATTTTTATGACCGGGGTTTATGCGCAGGGTTCACGTTGTTGATGGACTGTACGTAGCATGTACGCAGCACATACATACCAATGACAGTAATGCCAGTTAATGACAGTAATGACAGTAATGACAGTAATGACATACAATATATTCTCATGTTACCCCATTAGGGTATTGGAGAACACAATTACAACATACTAACATGAAACATATTTACACTTTGATGCAGAATTTATTACACTTTTTTTTTACACTTTCACACATATTTACACTTTATCCAGTATGAAACTTATTCACACTGTAAGATGAAACATATTTACACACAGGCTTATCAACAGGAAAAAATCTGAATATTAGAGATCAATTTTTGTAGCCTTAGATAAGAAATAATGTGACATCATTTGACGATATGGGTTAATACATCTAAAGGAGAACTTTAACAGTAAAACAGTGATGGGTAACAAGGCACCAGCAGTAAAAGAAACGAAAATATTGTAACATTTTGTTCATTATATACACGACGAAGTATATAGTAAAAAAAACAACACTAACTGTTTGATGATCATTGAAGCTATTTTGATTAGTCACATGAGTAAAAAAAAAAAGAATTAAAAGCGAAGCATAATGGTATTGCAATATTTAGCAAGATTTAAAAGTGTGCATGAGTTGGTTGTGTTGAATAATTTTTCCATTTTAAAAGTATTTGGCCTTTCCGTGAAGTTACTGTCTAAATACAATTTTCTCGCCGTGGAAAGCGCCGGACAATAATGGCAGGGATAGAAACCAGATTGATCACATCATGATTAATGGTATGTGGAGACGATCGCTTCAAGATGTTACATTCATGAGAGGGGCAGATGCTGCTAGTGACCACCATCTAGTGTAAGCAGTGTTTCAATTCAAGCTTCGAAAAACAGGAGTTAAGAAAGTAAAGCAACCAAGATATGACGTTGATAAACTTAAGGACCCCAGAATTAGAGGCATATTTGTGTTGGAGCTGGTTATGCTTGCTTGTCTCGCTACATGTATACCCTCTGCTGGGCCTGCAAACTCCTATTTTGCCTCAAACAGGCCGGATGCCTTCATTCGCTCTTCAGTCCATCCTATCTTGAACAGATCATCTGGTGTTTCGACAACTTGTTTTGACCCATCATTTAGCATTCAATTGATCTTACCGTCAATTGTCCATACCCTCTGGGCCGTTGATGAATCTGTTCTGACTAACCTCAACATCTTTGATCTAAGTGTGGTCAAATCTTCAACAATAAACACCGCTTGCTTTTTCTCCTTCGGCACTTTCTTATTTCTCATTATCTCTGCCTTCCGCTCGAGTCGCACACATTTCGCGATGATCCCTGCAGACTTCTCCGTGTCCTTTCCGCCAGGAAGACGATGAGCGATGCTGATGTCATCTCTCTCCAGGGGGGCATTTCATGAAGCATTTTGGTCGGATATTTTTCTGACAAACAGTTACAAGCTACTGAAATCCTTGCATCTGACTGGCTGAGAGCAAATTTGTCCGACAATGGACTTTGCCGTACAAAATGCTTCATGAAATGCCCGCTAGCTTGACACCAAGTTTGTTGCCCAACTTGACTACAACATCCGTCGTGTCTTCGTTGACGCTCTAAGGAACACCATAAATCTTTATGTTCTCGCGTCTACCATATTGCTCCAACTTGTCGAGTTCATAGCGAAGGACTCGTGTACTCTGATCTGCAACGGGGGCAACAGGTTCGGGTCGAATAGCCTTGATTTCCTCCATCACCGATCTCATTAGCCGTAGTGACTAGGTTATGACAAGTTGGACAGCGTCGGCCAGTTGATCATTTTGTCATTGTTTAGAATGGAATTCGATTTCGGGTTCAAGTTCTCTTTCTTCGTTTGTTTTGTTTTTGGCTGGGCACCAGAAGCGGCAACAGCATAGCTTACTGCTTCTGTGATTGTCTCGTCTACGGACTTAGCATTAGCAGATATCTCATCATCCAGGAGGATGAACTTACAAATGTATTTGTAACCATTGGTGAAGTCCGTTAGTGACGTCACAGTGTAAACGGATGATAAGCCCGAACAACACACTGATGCGCGAATGATAACTCAGCTAGGAAGAGAATAATGCTGCTCAAGTTGCTAAGAGACAATGTGCTCTTTTGCTCACTGAGAGGAGGAAGAGAACTTTATGTGAGTTGCTAGGAGACAGGTGGCTTATCCAACCAGATACTAGATGATACGCAGATTTGTTATTTCTTGCTGCTTTTTGCGCTAAGGCGGTACGCTGTGCAAGATTGTTTTGGTTGCTAATTAAGTTACTGGTGAAGATGAAGATGAAGTTCGAAGAGTAACTTACGAGAGGAAACGCCATTCACGAACGCTGAAAATTCTTGAATAGATCCAAAACGGTGATGATGAGGCACAAGCAGTGTCAAAAAGAGGTCCAGCATTGAACGAGCGATCTACCACTGTGACAAATATCTAATTCAAACAACAATATGAGCTGATGATTCTAGAGAGAGAAACATACGAGCAACCGAAAGATACGTCTTATCTCGCCAAGGTCCTCATTCTATACCAAAGGGTATAGAAGCGCACGCAGTGCGAGCACTGCGTGCGTTTCTATACTCTTTGATACAAAAACACCGTGTACACACTACGCGCTGCACTACTGTGAAGTCGACTGCTGAGGAATAGACACAGGTGGTGGAAAGCACGAAAATCACAATTTCTGCGATTCTAAGAAACAGCGAGCCGCCATTTCACACAGGTTAATGCATGATACCAAAAAAAATATATATATATATAAATTTGAACGTTAAGTCAAGCATGATGTCTATTCGAGCCGCAAGTGTTCTCAAATCCGTTGTCGTTGTTGGTCGTGTGCGTATGGGTCGGCTTCTCAGCGTGCAGCTACCAGCGACAGGTGTTCAAGCGCGACATCAATCCACGATACCACTAGTGACAGCCGAAGAATGGTGGGGGAAATGCTCCAAAGTTAATGTCATGGGTGAACAGATGTCGTACTACGACTCCGACCCCGATCAGCGTGATAGCGATCGAGCAGTCGTGTTTCTCCACGGGAACCCAACCTCATCGTACCTCTGGAGGAACGTCGTACCTCAAGTTCAGCCTATTGCTCGTTGTCTGGCTCCCGACCTCATCGGCATGGGCAGATCCAACAAGCTCGCAAGCCTGTCGTATCGCTTCGTCGATCACTATAGATTCCTGTCTGCCTGGTTAGACCGGGTAAACCTGCCTTCAAAGGTGTGTATTTGAGCGTGTGTTATGGTTGAAAAAAAAAACACCCCAAACAAAACGTGAGCAGTTGCCTAACTGATTTGAAGAGACCTATGGAGTTCACTAAAACACCTGACATTATTTACATTAATATCATATCTGTCCTTGTTTACCTTTGAAATGAAATCACCATGTGAAATTAAGTATGACATGATGTGATTGATTTGGATGATAGACCTTCGTTCAAAGGACCTATAGTAGACCATTTTAGTAGTATCCTTCTGCAACCTTTTGCTTAAAAAAATTGTTGAACACTGAAGGTGGGATACAATTTGCACTCGATACTCTTTGTGTAAAGGGACAAGACATATACATAATTATGTAGTAGGATCTATGTTAAAGGGATGGTACAGTATTGGTGGAGATGAGAATTGGGCTTTTAACTTTTTGCGAGATACCAAGAAAACACTTATGAAATAGTACAGAGCATACCATTTTAAGAGGAATTCAAAGTTTATTTGATGAAAATCGGGTTTGGAATGACTGAAACATCCAAAAACAAAGTAAAACAAAGCGATCGTAATAAGTGTCCCACGCGACACTTTATTAGAATTGCTCTGTTTTGGATATTTCAGCTACAGGTATTTCAAAACCAATTTTCATCAAACGATGAATTCCTCATGGAATTACTATACATGCTCTTTCATATATCATACGAGGTTTCTCATTATCTCACCAAAAAAAAGTATGAAACCTGAAATGAGGTCTAAACCAAAACTACACGATCCCTTTAAATTCATAATCATACACAGCACACAGCACTGAGAGAAATAGATCAGTTTCAGAGGATAAACAAAATTGTGCTGAAAGAGTTTTTCCATTGTCTGATTTGACGAGATTTATCTCTTGCGTCTTAGAGAGAAGGGGAATGTTTGTACAATTGTGTACATTTATTGATTATCCAAAAGAAAAAAAAAGAATTGCAGGTAACAGTCATCTCACTGTGATGGATTCATATGCAATCTCATCAAATGGACAAGTTGTTGCAATAAAAGAACAAAGAAATCATCGCAAATTTGATGTGGGTTCTTTATTCTGTTACACAGTTTGCATGTAACGACGATATGTAACTATGTGTACTGCAAACTTGCGCTTGCTAGTGTAGTCTATTCAACAACTGTGTAGGAATGAGTGGTTCCTGTAAGATACAAACAAGAAAGAAAGTTATTCGTATAACACGCCATAAAAATCACTATAAAAAATACTATTTCAACTATACATAGAAATAGTTAGACGATAATGAATATTTCCTCCCTTTTCTGAGTGAAGTAATTATGGCCAGAATATCAAAACAACGTTCATATCTATTCTAACTCACTTAAAGGGGTGGCTGTGTTGACTATTATCATGAGCACTGTCGTTATGTATCTGGTATAATCTACAAGCTGAATAAACATAATGAACTTTCAATATTCTGGGTAAGTCAGACAAATCATTGTCAGTTAAGCTTATTCAACAAAATCCATATCTTAAATCTAATGATTGTAATCGCACAATGCCACATCTCACATCAATCTCACTGTAAGACTTCTCGTCATAAATACTACATAAACAACAACAATTAGAATTTCCTCAGCAACCTTTTTGTGGTCTTAAATGAGATTATCCAGGAATCTACGGCTAGACATATCACCATATCTCCAACTTAAATATCCCTCCGCGTGCATGAACTTCGTTCGTGGAGTGTTCCTAACACAATACCATAATGATACATACGCGAAAAGATATGGTCCAACTTTAACGTTTTAACATGAGCAATACATAATACCAAAAACCCATTTGAAACTCCGGATTCACATCCACAATCCACAATCATTTTCGGACTGTTCTCCAAAAGGGAGAGGTCTTTACAAAGACCGTCCTAACGTTCATCTTATAAACACTATCCACACCACGGACCATGCACTACGCACGCTAGACTAAACGTTAATATTAAATGCAATTGAACAATGCATGGGACAATAGACGTCAATAC
Organism: Diadema setosum; assembly: GCF_964275005.1. Classification (NCBI taxonomy): domain Eukaryota; kingdom Metazoa; phylum Echinodermata; class Echinoidea; order Diadematoida; family Diadematidae; genus Diadema; species Diadema setosum. The sequence goes on from NC_092695.1 coordinate 34,014,889, forward strand.
GTAATACAGCATAATACATGTATGGATATACGACATTGATCATGACCATGACCTTAAACTTACATAACCTTGTTTCTCATTCACTGTTATTCCTCTTAACTCCTTGACCATGGAAACTTTGTTTATTCCTCAAAATAGTGTACAAATCATAGATGAACAATTTTAGACATATCTTGGATTGTTGCACTTCATTAGATTGTCCAAGAAACCCAAACTATAAGCAAATTGCTGTAACCAACCGCTGGGCAAACAGCTGCTCTTGTGGAACGGCTGACCGGAACTCTTTCGCTAACAGTTTTCAATTCAGACCCTAACTTTGAAACTCGTACTAAATTGTATAATTCCATGACACTCCCATTATAAAGAACTCCTCGGGACTGGCAGTTTTCTTTCATTATATTGACTTTTTTGTTTGTATGTGAATAAGCAAACAAGGTAGACAATAAGTTTGGGACCTAGACTTTTAATTTGGTGTAATGAGAGTTTTCTTTGACATTATTATTAACCATGTTCATTGGGAGTGCTCTGTATAAAAAATGTGAACAAAATTGCCTGTAAACACATTCCCTTCAAGGCTGCCATCTCCATGGAGAGACAGGACCTACTAGGCTATTGTATACATATGTCAATTTGCGACTGACATAAGCCTGCTTTCTCTGTCTATAGGTCAGCATCGTCTGCCATGACTGGGGCTCTGCGCTGGGCTTCCACTGGAGCAACGAACATCGCGATCGTCTGGAAGCCCTTGTTCACATGGAAAGTGTCATCGCTCCCTTTCCCGGGTGGGACAGTATTCCCGATACTGCAAGGGACTTTATTAAGACGCTGCGCTCCGAGGCAGGGGAGGAGATGGTTCTCAAGAAAAACATGTTTGTGGAGCTGCTCCTGCCTCGCCTCATCCAGCGGGAGCTCAGGAAGGAAGAGATGGATGCCTTTGTGGAACCCTTCAAAGTTCCAGGAGAAGACAGACGCCCCACCCTGACATGGCCAAGGGAGATCCCCGTCGTCGGAGATGGTCCCGATGATGTCATTGCCATTGCAGCAGCCTACTATGCCTGGCTGAAGGAATCAGCGGATCTACCGAAGCTCTTCGTCCACGCCACACCAGGCTCCATAAGCGAGGGCATCAAGAAAGACATTGAGCACTGGCCCAATCAGAAAATTGTTGAAGCTGCTGGACTGCATTTCCTTCAGGAGGATTCCCCCATAGAAATTGGGGATCACATCAACGAATTTTTGTCTGATCTTTACAAGTGAAAGTGTTTTAATAATGACAGTGTCTCTTTTGCAACTTCTTTGAGTGAGACATCTTGATAATCCCCGAGTCAATAATTTGCTCGTAAAGACGGTTAAGGTATGTGATATGAAGTACCTGTATTCATGAGCAATGATTTTCAGTTACATTTTTCTTTCCAAACAGATCTGAAATCCCTCAAAAGAGACTGCAATAATGATGACATGTCATGTGACCTTGATTCTTGAAGATCATTGCAGTTCCTCAGAATGTGTTGTGTTTAATGCACTCTCCGTTTGATGATGGAGCCAAAATGTTTAGTTGTTGCAGTTGATGGTCAATGTAGCATCATTATAGGACCTCTGACGTAAACCGCACTCAGAGGATAGTACCCGTCTAGATTGAATTTTCAGTAGAGATGGAGAAGTCTGCTTGCCAAGGTAGCAAAGACTTACAGCACTGGCTGCCAGTTGCAGAGCTGGCCACGTATTAATTCAATGGCCAAATAATAGATGTGTATATTTTTGGAATATGTCAGGTATTGAGAGTTTTGTGTATGGTACTCATATGCTATGAAACTGTAATGAATGGGATGTGTTCAATGACTTTTAACAGCAAGAATGGGACTGCCCAATCTGTCTGTATATAGATTTCTGTTCTCATACTTGATACATGATAATTTAGGAATGGAAGCTTTCTTGAAATATTTGATCAACTCAGCGCAGGCTAGATTAGGATAAAGTACACATGTCTGTCTATGCCAAGATGAATAAGTGATGTTGACTCACTGAGAATCTAGGTTCAAAGGTAGATGTCAAACAATTCTTGATTGTTTGAACAGCTACTCAAATATCATGTTCTTTCGTCAAACTTGGCACTTGTTTGTAGTACATGTTTGTCAAGAGTCATAGAAATATTAAAGCGAAGCGAGTTAAGTGGTGATTGCAAATTCATTTAATAACATGAAAATGTACAATACATGTATTGGACATAAATCTTATCCAATTTGCTGCTGAAAGTGGGCCTGTTTTTTTTTTTTTTTTTTGTCACTGAAAAAAAAAGAAAAGATGTGTGGCATATGTCAGTACAAAATCTTGATGCATGGAGGTACATGTAGTATGTTCGAAGCAAACCTCCATTGATTTTGGGCAGAATTTGGTGAAGGTCCATAGGTTCAAAAGCCTATTTGAGCCAAAATTGTGATTGCACAGATTTGTAACTATTCCACTCATGCAATACAGTTTTGAAGGGAATTGAATGATGGATCAGGCTTTACACTATTCAAGAAATATGTTGTGATTCCAATGAATTTGTGGTTTTTTAAAAGAGATTTATATCAATTCTAATCAAGATAAAATATGATACTGCATTGACAAAAGCAGTTATGTTTTTTTTTTATATATATATGATGTAAACTAATAGATTTATGATGACATTATGTGGAAGATGAATATTACACTGCCACTTATAAATGTTCAATTCTGAGTCATTCCAAGTGATGTTTTGGAAGTTAACAAATTTCAGTGTTTATTTCAAGGACTGAAATATTACAGTATGTATAACATCTGATGTCAATCTACCAAATTGGGTTGCTGTTCTTTCTTCTCTGTGTGAGGTATAACGTTCTGGAATAAGCTGTAAAGCATCCCCCCTCTCTCTCTACATCACTACGGTGGTTGACACACTATGTTTGTGTATGTTGTATGTGTGTGTTTGTCCTTCTTTTGTGTGTGCATTTTCCCACTGGGATATTTATCATTTTAAATCAAACATACATCATCTAAACCCATAATACATCATACTATTTCTAACAAAGCTCTTTGAAAAACTGGCAATGAAATGTGACTCAGACCATCATTTATTGTTGTCATACATATCAAGAATGCAGGTGTCCAAATAGACACCATTTTTCTGAAACATTTATGATTATTACTGCACTCAAGATTGTTTTTTTTTTCATCGTGCGGCATACTCCAGGCTTCTAAAGACGAATTTCAATAAAGTTCGAATATCTTCTCTAAATTGCTTTTATCATAATTGTTTCTACAAGAAAATGGTGGTACGACTGTACGGTACGCGTTCCTCCATTTGTGCCCTGCTACATGAATTTTTGCTTCCGGTGATTTCCGTGAGATCTAACATTTTATTTGTGTAGATCTTCCACTAGTGAAAGTGTCGGTCTGTTGGTCCATTGAAGATTTGTCCATATATGTTACATACTTAAGTTTCGTTGCCTAACAGTGCAACAATTAAGCATTTTATCACGCTATATCGACACACTGTTTAACGAGAATAATTTGCCATTTTGAAGCAACACTTTTATCGTCTGTTGTTTTTGAGCACGCACTTCCACTGAGATTTATCACTCCTAGCAATAATGAAGCAGTCAGCTTAATCGAATCACTATGAAACATTTCAGGTTCTAACACCTCAACTAGAATAAATTGGAGTAGTACTCGGCTATTAGAATGTGCACGATCTTAGCGATGCGACATGCATTTTCAGAATAGTTATCCAGTCTCATCAGCCGCTGTCTCATGGCCCTCTCTATAAACATGCAAATTTTTTTCAACTTACGCTAATGATTATCGAGAATTATATTGAAAGGACTGAAATATTTAGAGCTTCTTGATTGCCTTTGCCGATGGCATGAACCTCTGCAATCAAGGGAGGCCAGTCGGTGTGAGGGGAGTTAATAAAAGATGCCGTACTCTAGTACTCTGACGGCTGGTGCGTGCAAATTGATGTGCAAGTTGGTGCGTCATACGGTCATACACAATGCAATGGTATCCAAACGTGTCTACTGCCTACGTCTGGCCTTTGCCCTCTTACCGAGGGAAAGAACGCCCCGAGCTCCTCGGGTCAAGCAACGAAGCAGGCAGCCTCTCAGCAGAGAGCATTACATGTAACCTCGGATGTTATTTGTCGATGGAGTTTGCGAACAAAAAATTTGAGGCTATAAACCGTCTCACTCATCTTGCGAGTGCGGAGATGACTGACGATGCAAAAAACAAAAACAAAAAACAAAAACAGGCATCAAACAGAAGTCAACCACTTTCACTTTCATTTCAATTCAAATAAAATACATTTCCGTTTTTCGACAATAACATAGTACACATCTCACTCTCTTTAGTGAGAGAAATCATGAAAACAAAACAATATGTGGATTGAAAAGAGAAGAACAATTACAGGTTCAAGTAAACACCTTTTACGCAGATTATCTGTAAAAGTGTTAGTTATATACAAATCACAAACAACTCTTGTTTCAGCATTACTAAAGCTTTCGGAGGCACCATACTTCCAGTAAATCTAGACAGTTGTGAAGTCAGTATACTGTTTCCCTCAGGGGTAAGAAGTGAGAGATAGAGAGAAAAAAAAGAAAAGAAAGGAGGGCGAAGTTGCAAGTAGACATCAAACCATTGCTTCTGCATCAGACTAGTTGACAATTACATGACCAAAGACCCGAGACAGTGGATTAAAATGTACTCAGGTTTTGGAATCTAAAGTCTTTATCTTCTTGAAACAATTTCTATGACATGTATGAAATTGATTTCTACAAGAAAATGATGGTGGCAGGCGCAATATCGTGCTTTTTTAAGAAATTTGTGCGTTGCATTCGCGTTTGACCTTGGCAATGTTGATTTGCTCGGACATTTTGAATGCATTTATACATCCAGTCCCAGGGCTGTGTCTTGTCCACATCAAAGGTTCTTCGTAACAAGAACTGAAATGCTTAGAACGTCTCGGTTGTCGAATATATAGCTCTTAGCATGATCCTCTGAAATCAAGGCATGTGAGTTAAGTGTATTAAACTTGCATCGATCCGCCCAAAGAGACAAAGATCAGTTACAATTTCAGTTTAATTTTCCACGAATAAAACAAGAAAAGGCACAAGATGAGATACAAATACGAGAAAGTCATAAATCATACAACATACAATTAGAAATAATGTGGTGCTATGAACACAAGCAATGACAATGCCATTGATGGGGGAAGCAGCAAGACAGGAAAAAAGCCCGACAGAAGTATTTTCGCGTTTCACTGAGTGGATTTGTGTGGAGCATGGACAAGGAGCATGTACGTTCTCTATAATCGTAGTAAGTAGTCACGCAACCCTATGATTATAGTAAATATCGAAACAGTCAGCCGCTCAGCTTGTAGCATTGTCCCGAATGTTTTGATGTGGATGGTGTAGGCCTACATGAAAACATAATCATGACAATGCTGCGATAAACCAGTCAATCGTTTCTACTCGAGTATGAAGCCCAGGGGTATGAAAATGACAGACGAAAAACGAGCATCGAATAGTAGTCGACCACTTGCAATTTTGGACTCTTGGAGCTCAAGGACTTTCATCCTTGAGCTCCAAGGATGGGATCGGAATCGACGGCTGTAGGACTTAACTTTCGTTACCGGGGATAAATGATGGGGGATGTGTTGAAGTCCTCGGCGAGAGGGTATCTGATGATTCCGATCCTAGCCGACTGAAGAGTAGTCATGCATGACTCAACGCCATCTTCGGACTTTTTGTTTTCCTCATTGTTAAGGGGTTCATCAAGTTGACAAACCAGTCCTATCGCTTTGTCGACCACTACCGGTAGGCCTACATGTCTGTGTGGTTTGATTCGATGAATCTACCTCAAAAGGTATTAGACGTCTACTGCGATTTTATACGCAAGAATTTTAAAGCGACTGACTTCTCATGGGCACGTAAGAATGCAATTGCAGAAATATCGTTGTGCATGCATTGTGCATGCCTATTTCAAAATGGAAATCAAATAAAAGATTTTTTTCATAACTATGAGAAGCACAAATTTAGCCTAAAAGGTTCCGTTGCAGATAAAACAAAACCCAGCTTTAGTGCTTCAAAATAGTTCTTAAATGTGAGTTAGGGATAGAAACAACCAATGTAATCAGTATGATCATTGTCAAGTATTGTTACTGTTGTAAGCCGGGTTAATGATGACGCTGACAGTCTCCAGTTGACGTTGTATAGATTTTATTAGGGAAACAAAACAAATCAAACAGTCTCAGTCTGCCGATACATGTATAAACTCCGTATCATCCGCATTATCCTCAGCTACATGTCGTAATGAGTCTAGACTCTATACAGAATAACAAATATAGTCGAACTTTTGATTATTCGACATCAAAGAGCTCGCAGAGACTATGTCCACGTCCATTTGTCTCACAAGCCAAAGTCAAAGTCAAGAATCAATTAAATCTGCGTCATCTTATCCCATAAAAATAAAAGTTGCGTTGTGCCCATGCCAACGATGCCAACCACACGCACACTGCGCCATTGGCATGGATACAACGCGCATCAACGCATTGACGCAACAATAACAGACCGCATATTTCCATTTACCACAAACTTCCCCGCGATTATATAACACAACCATGGGTTATATAATCCCAATTACATCATATCATTTTCATAACATTGTACATAATAATACATAAAAAATTCCCCGCTCTTCATGTCAAATCATTATACACTTTACAGCAATTCCATATAAGAGCGGATTAAACAGCAGATAATTACAAAAATATATTTCAGGAAAGCGTGCGTTCCCCGCTTTTCCAGTCAAATATAAAAACGTCGAAACACTACAAAATTGAACTTCATATGAAATCTGCTAAGAGCTGAAACTCTTGAACCTTCCAAATTTACAGTAAATCATACAAACTCATATTTGTTACATGGCATAAACGTTTCGGGCCAAGAGAATAACACATCAATATGTTACAATTTTCTTCAGTTCCGTTTCGATGTAAAACTCAGCCGTCCCACATTGTCAGTTATGTACAGAGTATCCGAGAAAATAATGTATAAAAGCACGCCAAACATGCTGTAACAGAACATGTTCTACGTCGTACATAAAACCATACATTAATGTCTGTAGTAATTAAGATTTATATCGAGGCACAACATAGACAAGTCTCTTAATACATATGCAAATTGTACATACAACAACACGACAACTTCCCCGCGATTATATCATACGACCCGTATGATAATAATCTATTTTCTAAAAGTATAATTTCTCAATTATTCAATATAACACAATACATATCAGGAAATGCAACAATTAAAACAAAGTGAAGTCACGGAATGTTAGAATTCACTACTAACAAAAATAAGCTTCCCCGCTTTAGCAGGCATATTATGGTAACTTCCCCGCTTTATGTGTCATATCGTCACAGTCGACAATTTGCTCATTATCAAAAGTTTCTGACTCACTGAACAACCACTAATATTGTCAGAATGCCATGTTGTTCAGCTGCCAACAAAACAATTAAAAACAATAGCTATTATAGTTCCTTCGTTTTTCCACGTAATAGTGATTTCAAATACTTTCATATCACTATTCCAATATCTCATTAAAAACTTCTTATCAATCACATATCAATCAAAACAACCATATTATATTGATAATCATTTCTCGCATTGATATTGCATCTCAAATGCGCATAGTTCCTAATTCCATTGCTACTTGAGATGGTACACAAGTTTCAGCTGCAGTCATGAACGTATAATTATATACACTGTAAGCGAATCAAGTCACAACAAATTCCATGGACGGACAACGAATTTCTAACCTGCAGCGACCAAGCTTTCATGAAAATTCGGTCTCCAATTGGACTCCCAAGGCCCCCATACCGTTCCCTGAACATGACATCCATGTTTCCACACGTTACAGATAGGTATGCATGCCTCCCTTGTTATTACATCATTGACAACAATGTTACCATGAGTAATATTCCCCTCTTTTGAAATTGACCACTCCTTTGGCGCTACGTGAGTGCTTGGTGGCTGCACTTTTGCATGCTTTTGGACATCCTTACCTTCATGTGATAATTCGGGACCCCTCTTGGTACCCTCTCCCACAGGTTTTGCAATTAGAAGCACCCCAACATCTAAATCCTTTGCATCAACCTGTTCATCACATGACTCATGTCCATGTCCCCCAGCATCAATTTCTGCACCACCCTCATCTACATCAACGCAACCCAGAATCTGCGATCCCCCATCCAAAAGAGTAGATATGGCATCCTCCTTCTCCTGTCCAGCTGTATCTGAGGAAAGATCTAGCTGCTGAGCAACCGGGTCAGTGAACACTACTTGCGTTCCAGCATCAGCACTCCCAGTTTTCAACCCATCTCCCTCTAGCATACAGTCATCACGGAGAACTAATAGTGCTTCTCTCCTAAGCACTTCAAATCGGCATCCCCGATTTTTCATGTGCAAACGCCTCAACAAAATTTGTTCCCTCTCATCCCGTGTTCCACTGACAAACTGGCTGGACAGAGCTTCGTCTCTAAGCTGCCTCAGAGCCGCAGCTTCCTTCTCATCGTCTGCAGCATCTACCAATTTTGCATAAAGACGCATGAGAGCCCTACTGAAGCCTGCCAAGTCTTCATCATCACGTTGAACACGTTTATAGAACAAACACCGCAAATAGTGAGAATTCTCTCGACTAAAACACAGACGGAGAGCTTTTACAACCTCTGTAAAACTCCTCCGCTTCTCGTCCGACAGACAATAGCGAATCTCTTCTCTTGCTGGCCCTATGAGGTTGTTCACTAAAACTCTAGCCTTTTCCTCATCACTTAAATTGAAAGGCTCAACTGTGAGATTAAACATTTCCATCCAGTTAGAAAAAGGTGTTTCAGTGCCATCTTCACAATACCCACTAAACTTTTCAATTAGTGCATGGCCTAGAGCGAGATTTACACACAACCCTTTCATTGCCTGTCCAAATGATGTCGAAGAGAAATTATCAGTTCGCACATTCTTATTTGAAACAAACTGTTCACACATGACTAATTACGCAGTTAAACTGACCAATTAAGACACGTCATTTTCAAACATGAAACGTAATGCCATCATAGGTCCAAAATCTGCACGAAGTCCAATCGGTTAAACGAAAGTTCAGCATCATCCATTATTTCAGTTACCAAATACTTGCTCAGTGCGCGAGATGCCATATCGCAGCTCTGTAACCGTCGATTTCGCATCCCGATTGATGTTCAGCCGCCCCCGACGCACGCCAGCGCACTCCGACGTCCACAGCAAAACTCCCGACGGACCATCAGCTCCAGTCTCCAGCCCACCATCGACGAGCCTGATCATCATGAAGCTGCCTCACAGAGTAGTGCTGCTCTACCAGGGCTGATCAACGTAGATCGATCTACACCATCAAGATCAAGATCAAGATTACCCAGCACTCCTCCATACTCCTGTCTGCTATACAAAGTGTAGTCAAAACAGCAGGTCTCCTCGGAGCGAAACGTGGACCATTATTCCGTCATACTCGAGGCTGTTATTCGTCGATCACCTTTTTCAAACTGGATGAAGTGGATCACTCCGTCAGGCTGTCATCATCCCACTCCTGACACCATTTGTTGTAAGCCGGGTTAATGATGACGCTGACAGTCTCCAGTTGACGTTGCATAGATTTTATTAGGGAAACAAAACAAATCAAACAGTCTCAGTCTGCCGATACATGTATAAACTCCGTATCATCCGCATTATCCTCAGCTACATGTCGTAATGCGTCTAGACTCTATACAGAATAACAAATATAGTCGAACTTTTGATTATTCGACATCAAAGAGCTCGCAGAGACTATGTCCACGTCCATTTGTCTCACAAGCCAAAGTCAAAGTCAAGAATCAATTAAATCTGCGTCATCTTATCCCATAAAAATAAAAGTTGCGTTGTGCCCATGCCAACGATGCCAACCACACGCACACTGCGCCATTGGCATGGATACAACGCGCATCAACGCATTGACGCAACAATAACAGACCGCATATTTCCATTTACCACATTACAAAATGTGAACAATAGTTATAATAAAACTGTTTCTAGAATGAACCGTTTACAGTTATGGTTTATTAAAAAAAAATAGTGATATCTCCGTGTATTTTAGGCATAATTGAGAAATTTGTTTATTATGGTAGGATGTTTTGGGATACAACTGACGTACACATATGCATCAAATGTGATAACTCATGGTATAACAGTTCTTTAAATCACTGCTATCAATGGTAAAAATAACATTTAAAGGAAACCAAAACCCAGAGAGAAATGTGGATTGAGTGAAAGCAGCAACATTATTTGAACACATCAGTGAAAGTTAGAGGAAAATCGGACAATCGATGTTATGAATTTTTAAAGTTTTTGTGTTGGAACCGCTAGAAGATGAGACTACTTGAGTTTATGACATCATGTGTGAACAACTATGATAAAGAAAATTCAACATGCTTTCACTTTTCTAGCATAATGAAAGAGCACTTTACTAGCTGCTTTCAGAAAACAGGGGGAATAATTGCTATCCTTAACCCAGTAAAGCCCAATTTAAATTTAAACCATAATTTCCATTTGCCACTCTACGCCCTTTACCCAATTTCAACCAGATTTGGTGACTTTTCCTAAAAATTGTATTGCAAACATTTTGATATCTAATCTGTTTATCTATGTCCGATATCGCTGGTTGCCATGGCAACCATAAACTGACAACCATGTCAGGCAGATTTTGCTTTTTTGTTTTTTTGTTTGTTTTTTTGCTCCAATTTCACTTAACAATGGATCAAATGGGGGGCTTCTTTGCTGTAATTTGCTGAAGGACCAAAATGTGAAGTAATTATGGTCCTGAAATACCTTGAATTGGTCTTATTAATATTTTCTTTATTTTATATGAAATAAGTATCAAACAATGAATGTTATAGATATCATTGAAAATACAGCATTTTCCAAAGACTACCGTTTATTTTGTGTCATTTTCACACAAGTTTTGCCTGTAGTAACATTTGTTAATCATATTATCAATCTGCAAACTAAAAATTTCAATATTGTGAAAAATATGAAATGTAATACCAAAATCATGTACCTATCCCACACTATACATCATATGTCTCATGTACTTGGTTATATTGTAATGAATAGCGCCCCCATTTGTTGACCATGAGAAATTTTAACCATAAAAAGTAGTGAAGTTTGACTTGATTTTCCTTTGTGGCAAATATAAAAATGATTGGTATGAACTAAAGACATACATGTATATACTGGGGATAAAGAAATATACAGAAAAAGCATGACTTTAGCATATTTCTTATGTATTTCTTTATATTTTTGGTAAATATCGCCCTCAATGGGTGATCCTGATAAAAGTTCAAATATTGCGTCATAATGAGTTGCTCTATTCATGTGCCAAATAACCTATGACAGCGATACTTCATATAATAAACCCCTTCCAGGCCCCTTGGGCCTGGAAGGGGTCAAAATAGCTTGGGCTTTATAGGGTTTTAACGGATGTCAGTATCAGGTTGATGGAATGTGTAATTTTCATGAAAAATGAATTTTTGTGAAATTCCCTTATATTGTTGCCCACACGTGACATCATAAACTCTAGTAGTCTCCTTATGCAGCGATTCCAACACAATAGCTTTAAAAAATCATTAATTTTGCATCGATTGTCCGATTTTCCTCAAACTTTCACTGATGTGTTCTAATAATGTTGCTGCTTTCACTCAATCCACATTTCTCTTTGGGATTTGGTTTCCTGTAAAATGGCTGCAGAGTGTGAAATCTTGAACATGAAACATTCTTTACAGAGTTCAGATAAAAAAATAATTTCTAAATCAATTTAGATGGGAAGCTTTCTCAAAATACATGGGCATTGAATAAACCATTATAGTTCGGCAACGTTTTAGGAAAATCAAGACAATGGGCTCAAAAGTAATGAATGTTATTTTTGAATTTCTGGTGTCGCCATCGCTGAAAGAACGACAAAAAAAAAAAAAAAAAAAGATAATGTATGGGGTAATTCCACCTGTTTTTTTAAAAAGGGAAGGTCTCAAGTCTATTACTTTGCATTATACAGCTGTACTAGAAAATCTAAAGTTTTTCAGAATTCTTTTTTTTTTAATATGTTTTTCATATGTTCGTTATGCTGCGACACCATTTAACTGCACTTATGGTAGTCTTCTCATCCAGTGACGGTGGCACCGAAACTTTAAGATTCATAACTTCCGAAGGGATTGTCGAATTTTCCTCAAACCTCGCTGGTGTTTTTCACTAACATTGTTGCACTCACTCAATTCTCATGTATTGTGGAAAACCTTCCCTTATGGTTAGACCTGTAAAAATCTCGGGGGGGGGGGGGGCATTGAAAAGATATAATAACGGAATTGAATGACTAGTGTGTGATATGCCCCCGAACACCCTCCCCCCCCCCCAAAAAAAAAACAAAACAACAACAACAACAAACAAACAAACAAACAACACAAAACAAAACAAAACAAAACAAAACAAAACAAAAACTAAACAAAACACACACACCAAATGAACAAAAACAATGACACATTTAATGGTAGTGCTAATGTGTCATGTTTGGGAGGGCTTTGTTGTTGTTGTTGTTGTTGTTGTTGTTGTTCTAACATAGGAATGACAAACTTTCTTGGGGCCTATTTTAGTGAGAAGTGAACGATAGTCACAACGCTCCTTTTTTCTCAATCTTTTTACTCTTTAAAGATACCATGATGCCCAGGGTTCCCATTCTTGCACTGCTCCGATCCGTCGTGTGTAGTACGCAGCTAGCTAGGCTACATAATAATGTACATACGCACTGTACTGCACTACTGTGATGTCGACTGCTGAAGCGTAGACACAGGTGGAAAGCACGAAAATCACAATTTGTGCGATTCTAAGAAACAAGTTAATACCTGATAGCCAGTGGTAGTGGTACAATCTAAAAAAGTATAAATTCGACAGGCATGATGTCTATCCGAGCCGTAAGTGTTCTCAAATCCGTTGCCGTTGTTGGTCGTGTGCATGTGGGTCGGCTTCTCAGCGTGCAGCTACCAGCGACAGGTGGAATTCGAGCGCGACACCAATCCACAATACCGCTAGTGAAAGCCGAAGAATGGTGGGGGAAATGCTCCAAAGTGAATGTCATGGGCGAACAGATGTCGTACTACGACTCCGACCCCGATCAGCGCGATAGTGATCGAGCAGTCGTGTTTCTCCACGGGAACCCAACCTCCTCGTACCTCTGGAGGAACGTCGTACCTCAAGTTCAGCCTATTGCTCGTTGTCTGGCTCCCGACCTCATCGGCATGGGCAGATCCAACAAGCTCGCAAGCCTGTCGTATCGCTTCGTCGATCACTATAGATTCCTGTCTGCCTGGTTCGACCGGGTTAACCTGCCTTCAAAGGTGTGTACTCAAGGATGTGTACTAGAAATATATGTTTGGGAAAAGCAAATAGTGAGCACTTGCCTATGATTTGAAGAGACTTGTATGAACTGATGACTATACACAGCCCTGTCGCTGTAAACAAGTGTAGAGTTATCTAAGCGCACGGCGTCTGGTCGGGCTAATGAACTAACTAAAACACCTGTTGTTTTCATGAATATTTATCTTTCCTTGCCTTGTTTGCCTTTGAAATGAAATCACCAAGTGAAATTAGGTACCACATGATGTGATTGTCATTTGGATGATACTGATACTAGTGATAGACCCGAGTTCAAAGGACCTGCATAGACCATTTTAGTAGTATCCTACTCCAACTTGTTCAACACTGAATTGATACTGGATAGAGCTACTCTTTGTGGAAAAGGACACGTTATGTAAAAGGACCTATAAATTCGTAATCATACAGCACAGAGCACTGAGACAAGCAGATCAGTTCCAGAGGAATAAAGAAAATTGCACTGAAAGAGTTTGTCCATTGACTTAATATCTCTTGTGTTGTAGAGAGAAGAGGAATTAATATGTACAATTGTCTACCTTTCCTTGATATTGATTATTAAGAAGAAGAAAAAAAAAGAGTGCTGGTTACAGACAACTCCCCAGGAACTCTCGGGACTGGCAGTTTTCTATCATTATATCAAAATTCTGTTATGAATAGCTGAACAATAAAGTAGACAATAAGTTTGGGACCTAGATTTTTAATTTGGTGTAATTAGAGTTTTATCAGATTATTATCAACCATATATGTTCATTATTGTGCAAATGGGAGTACTCTACTGTATTAAAGATATGAACCAAATTGTCTGTAAACACATTCCCTTCAAGACTGCCTTCTCCATGGAGAGACAGGACTCACCGAGTAGCCTATGTCAATTGAGACTGTAACACAAGCCTGCTTTCTCTGTCTACAGGTCAGCATTGTTTGCCATGACTGGGGCTCGGCGCTGGGATTCCACTGGAGCAACGAACATCGTGATCGTCTTGAAGCCCTTGTTCACATGGAAAGTGTCGTCGCTCCCGTTCCCGGATGGGACAGATTTCCCGATATTGCACGGGACATTTTTAAGGCATTGCGCTCCGAGGCGGGGGAGGAGATGGTTCTTGAGAAAAACATGTTTGTGGAGCTGCTCCTGCCTCGCTCCATCCAGCGGGAGCTCAGGAAGGAGGAGATGGATGCCTTTGTGGAACCCTTCAAAGTTCCAGGAGAAGACAGACGCCCTACCCTGACATGGCCGAGAGAGATCCCCATCGTTGGGGATGGTCCCGATGATGTCATTGCCATTGCTGCAGCTTACTACGCCTGGCTAAAGGAATCTGCGGATCTACCAAAGCTCTTTATCGACGCCACACCAGGCTTCTTCAGCGAGAGCATCAAGAAAGGCATTGAGCACTGGCCCAATCAGAAAATTGTTGAAGCTGCTGGACTGCATTTCCTTCAGGAGGATTCGCCCGTAGAAATTGGGGATCACATCAAAGACTTTTTGTCTGATCTTTACAAGTGAAAGTGTGTGTTTTTTTTTTTTTTGGGGGGGGGGTAATAATGACAGTGCCTCTTTATGCAAATTTGTTGAGTGACACATCATGAGATGAGTAATTCCCAAGTCAATAATTTTCTCTTAAAGATGGTTATGGCTTGTGATATGAGGTATTCATGAGCAGTAGGTTTTATTTGTCAAGTTTTCTTTCCAAACAGATCTGAAATAATTGTTTTTGAGGAAGATATCCCTCAAAAGAGACTGAAATTATGATGGAATAAAATGTGATCTTGATTCTTGAAGATCAGTTCCGCAGAATGTGTTTAGTGTACTTTCTATGTGATAATGGAGTCAAAATGTTTAGTTGTTGTAGCATCACTAGGACCTCTGATGTAACCGTACTCAGAAGATAGTACCTTTTGGGGTCAAACTGTCGATAGGGATGGAGCAGCCTGCTTGACAAGGTAGCAAAAATTTACAGCACTTGTTAATCAGTTGCAGAGCAGACCACTCATTAATTCAATGACCAAATGAAAGTTTATTTCTTGCAATTTGGCAGGTGTATGGAGTTTTGTGTATGGTGCTGATATCCAGATATTCAAATTGTAATGAATGTGATACTGTATGTTCAATGTCTTAAACAGCTAGAATGTGACTGCCCAATCTGTGTGAATTTCTGTTTTCATACATGCTACATGAAAGCTAGTAGAAGTTTTCATGAAATAATTGATCAGCTCAGTGCAGGCCAGATTAGGATAAACTATTACATGTCTGTCTATGCTGAGATGAATATGTGATGTTTACTCACAGAGAATCTAGGTTCAAAGGTGGAGGGGATATTTTTGCATGTCATTGTTTGAACAGCTACTCAAATACATATGTATGCTCTTTCATCAAACTTGGTACATATTAGAAGTGCAGTTGTACATATATGTCAGAGTTATGGAAATATTATGGGGTTGGAGTTGAATCTAATTGCAAATTTAGTTTACACATTCACACAAAAATGTTCAACATTGGACATAAATGTTATCCAATTCGCTGCTGAAAGGCCTGATTTTTTTTTAATACTTAAATAAAAGAAAAGATGTGTGGTATTTGTCAAGATAAAATCTTGATGCATGGAGGTAATAGGTTCAAGGCAAAACTTTCTGGATATTCACCAGAATTATAACGAAGGTGACTTCAAAATACGTAGGTTCAGTGTGTGAGCTTAATATATATTATAAATTAATCAAATGCTGCATGCTACATCTCAGCATATCAGTCAAATGCGTCTGGCTTGCAAAATTTCCATGTCTTAGACTGAGTTTTTTTTTTTTTTTTTTTTTTTTTAATGTACTGCAACTGTCTTGTGTAGATATGTGACTACAGTATTTCACTCATTGAATACTGTAATACAGTCTTGAGGCTTGTTGAATGATGGATCTGGATTTATGCTCTTTAAGAAATAAGTTGTAATAATATTTTTTTAAGAGATTTTATATCATATCTAATCAAGATAAAATATTCTACTCTATCAACAAGAGCACTCTATGTTTCCATGTTTTTGTTTTCCATGATGTAAACTAATGCCTCTGGAAGATTAATGTGTCTAAATGAAAAGCATCACAGAAAAAGAATGTGATTACAGTATTAGAAACACATGAATGCTTAAAGATGTTCAATGCTGAGTCATTCCAGGTGATGCTTTGCAAGTTTACACATTTCTCTGTTTATTTCAAGGATTGGAATATTACAGTATGTATAACATCTGTTGTCAATCTACCAAATCGGGTTGCTGTCCTTTTTTTCTGTGGAATGTATAATGTTCTGGAATGTGCTGCAAAGCATTCTCTCTCTTTTTCTATCCCTCTACTGTGGTGTACACACTTAGTTTTTGTATGTATGTTGTGTGTTTGTGTGTGATTGTACTTTTTGTGTGTGATTGTACTTTTTGTGTGTGTTTTTCCCACTGGGATATTTATTATTCTAGATCAATTATATATTCATTTCAACAAATTATACATCATACTACACATGTATTACAAACAAAGCACTTTGAAAAACAGGCAATGAAATATGACCTAGACCATCACATCATACATCTCAAGAAAACAAATGTCCAAATACACACCATTTCTCCTTTAATACATACAGTACTTGACGGTACTCTTTTTTTCTTTTCTTTTTTTTTCATTGTGCGGCTAGCTTTCTTTAGCAATTTCGTAAAAAGGTTGTGTCATATAAAGGTTTATGAAACCCCCTTGGGTTTTCTTTTTGTGTTTGATTTTGTTTGTTTTGGTCTGTGTGTGTGCTCTGCCAAAAAAAAACAAAACAAAACAAACAAACAAAAAAAACACATTTCTTATTGGGTGTGTGAGTGATAAGGCACATTTGGATTGGCTTGATTAGGCTGATCAAAATAGCTTTTTCTGAGAATTATGCAGAATTTCATGTCATTTCTCTTATAAAAACAGGGTATGATTTGGTAAAAAGACCCAAATATATCGTACTGTATGTTTGAAAAATGATTTAGCAGCACAAGAAAGAACAATACAGCTGCTTTTTTTTTTGTGGTGGACATTTAATGTTATTGTTAATATCGATTTGATATTAAATGAAACTCAAATAAAGAATATTATATATATATATATATATATTATTATTATTATTATTATTATTATATATATATATATATATATATATATATATATATAGTGTTACGAATTCTGTTGAGACATAATTCATGATATAGCATTTACATCGTATGTTCTGTATATTCCATATATATTCATTTATTTTTATGTATTGTTGTATAGAATTGCATTTAAATTGATATTGAAAGTAAACTGAGTTCTATATCAGGCCTTGCTTCTCGTCCTCGCTCTATCCTTGCTTCTCGTCCTCCCTCTATCCTTGTTCTTTTCGTCCTTGCTCGACGATCGGCCTCTGTCCTCGTACGATCCTTGCTACTTTCTCCTCGAAATGTCCTCTCGTAAATTTTACTTGTCTCAACTGCCTGTAGCCCTCCTTCTCGTTTTCTGCTGACTATTATTTCTAACCCACGCTATCGTTTCATTTCTGCTTGCTTGCACTTTCATCTCACCTTCCCTCGTGATTTCTCTGACCCTGCAGCCTGCGCGTCCGCGAGCAGTGGCCTCGTGTCGTAAAAAGCAAGGATGCCGCATGCGACCTGGTATTACGTAACGAGAGGACGCGTCCGCATGCGACCCCAGCTAAGGACAGGGTCGTGTGAGGACAGGGACGCGTAAGGACACGCCCTCGTCCTCGTAGTGATGGACGGCGACAGCTGTCCGTAAGGTCAGATTGCTTGCTCACAGGAAGGCCACTCTCGCGGCCGCTAACAGGCGAACTCAGTATAAATAGACTTGTTTATGCCAAGTTGAAGAGCTTGTTCGTTTAGGAGTTTCAGCATGTAGATCATAAGTTTTTCGTTGTAGTTTTCGTGGTGGACATAACTTTCTTCACAAATAAATTGGACAAACTCCATATGATGCCTCCTGTGGTCTTTGTGACTTGTGACTCTAGTATTTCTTGTTCCGCAATAGCTTACAATTAATTACATGATTTCCAGTACACTGGCTACCAGTAGGCACGCTTACCAACCACATAACGGATTTTGAGGAGAGTAAACGAGGAACGGAAACTAAGTACCCTCAGTATACCGATCGCCCTCTCCATACCAAAATTTCGTTACACTGGTGGCAGCGGTGGGATCTGTACTTTAACACGCACAAATAATCGAATCATGGCACCAAAAAGGAAAAAGATTGAGCTGGAACAAGAGGTACATCGCCTTGAGAGAGAACTGGAGTATGCGAATAGGCAGATTCACGAGTCCCGGGCGAGTCAGGGGTCTCAATCGCAAGACTACGTAAGAGAGAAGCCGCAGCGAGCTGGTGCTACTGACCGTGCTCGTGTAACAGTTAGTCTTCCTCCACAGGAGCACTACAACGGCCATGACAGACCATGGGAAAGTTTCATTTTCTCATTCCGGAGTTTAGCGGCCACATGCGATTGGGATGAACGGGAACAGCGCTTCCGTCTTCTTGCCTGTCTTCGCGGGGACGCCGCCGACTTCGTCTTTCAGCAATTGAGCGCCGAGGTCGTCAACAATCTCGATCAGCTGATCGCTGCCCTGGAGAGTAGATTTGCTGCTCGGAGAACCCCCTCTGCCTTTGTTTCCCAACTCGAGGCTCGTCGGTTAGGAGCCAAAGAATCAATCCCCGAGTACGCAGCCGACATCCGCCGGCTCACCACTTTTGGGTATCCAACGGCAGACACAGCCACGCTGGAAACAATTGCAACAAGACACTTTTTAAGGGGGCTTGGAGACAATAGCATGTCGATGGCCATCGGTATGCAGGAGCCTAAGACTCTCCAGGAGGCCAGGGAGATCGCTGAGCGGTACCACCACTTGCGAGAGGAGGCTAGCAGGAGTAATCCTCGTGGAGTCCGCTCGATCGCGTCTTCGGTCGTGGATAACGTAGTGACGGAGGAGCGGCTCGTGACATTTGAGCGACGGCTGCTGTCAAGCATGGACGACAAGATAACTGAACTTTCCCAGGCTATCAAAAAGCAACTCCAGCAGCAGGGAGAGCAAGGACCGCGATACAGGCAGGGAGTACAGCGTGGTCGACCACAGGGTCGCCCCACGCATTGCTACGAGTGTGGGGAAAACGGGCATTTCGGGAGAAATTGCCCCCTTCGATTATACCAGGAGCAAAATAGAATGAATCTTCCCTACTCCAACAATCAAAGGGCTGCATGGGAGCATAACCAGCTACAGCCAAACTGGGTGTCACAGCAACCACGCCCGGCCCAACAGCAACAAGCTCCTCCACCACGCCCCCAGCAGCAACAGCCGCCTCACCCTCCTCATCCAATGGACCGTGGGTCGGGAAACTAGTCGGGGCCGGCCCGGTCGACCAGGACCCGGCCCGTGATCATGAACCAGCGCCAAGGATTATTCAGATTAATGAGTGCACTGGAGTAGCGGCGTACGTTAATGCATGTGTGAACGGTGCTACATGTAAGTTATTGGTCGACTCAGGCGCAGCGGTGACGGTTATCTCCACAAAACTGTATAAAACAATGCCAGTTGAAACGCGCCCTGAACTAAACTCCCCCTCAGAACACATTCAACTGCAAGCGGCAGATAGTGGATTACTGACTGTACACGGGGTCGTACAAGTAAGTGTAAACATTGAAAATGACAATTTCATATGGAATGCATATGTTGCGGATGTGTGTGATGAGGGATTATTAGGCTTTGATTTCTTACACAATTTCAACTGTTCCTTGGAAGCGAGGCGTGGACTTCGTATTAGTGATCGTCTCTATCCAATCGAAATCGAGAGTAACTTTGTAAATAGTGCTGTTTATGTCAAGCATGATGTTGTTATACCCCCCAAATCGGAATTCATTGTCCCGGGGACCATTAACAAAGTTAACTGTGATGGCTATGATAGTGCGCCGCTGGCAATAATTGAACCTTGTCTACAAAGAAGCGGCTCACACGAAGTCCATGTTGCATCGTGCCTCATCGATGCGACGCGAGATGACATTGACATGCCCGTTCGCGTTGCAAACTTGTCGAATGAGGAAATTAAATTGTATGCAGGCACACGGATCGCGACTTTGAGTAGGACTATAGACGAGGTTTATGAACATCATGGAGATGATAATTCCTGTAAATATGTCGACATAAATGTCCGCAATGTGAAAATAAATTCGAGTGGAAACAATAACCCTCCAAGTGGATGGTCGGACGATTTAAAACACCTATATGAGAGATCGTGTGGTGACATGGACTCAGATGAAAAAGAGCGATTGTTAGCCTTATTCGAAAAACATAAATCGACTTTTGCCTCTTCACCCACCGACCTCGGGCGGACCTCGATAGTCCAACATTCAATTGACACTGGAGATGCAGTGCCCATAAAGCAGCGACCTCGACGCCCACCTCGAGCCTTCGTCGACGAGGAGGATAAAATAATAGATACCCAACTCAAGGCAGGCATCATCCGCGAGTCAACGAGTCCCTGGTCGAGTCCCCTGGTCTATGTTAAAAAACGCGACGGAACGACTAGACCATGCGTCGATTACCGGAAACTTAATGAGGTGACGAAAAAGGATGCATATCCTCTTCCGCGAATCGAAGACTGCCTTGACTGCTTGAGTGGTGCCAAAATTTTCTCCACCTTAGATTTGCAATCGGGTTATTGGCAGATCGACATCGACGAGGAGGATCGCCCCAAAACGGCATTTAGTACTCGTACTGGGCACTATGAATATGTCACCATGCCATTTGGATTATGCAATGCCCCTAGCACCTTTGAAAGGGCAATGGAGCTCATCATGAAAGGGCTCCAGTGGCGAACCCTCATCCTCTATCTCGACGACATTATCGTCATCGGATCGACATTCGAACAGCACATTGAAAGACTTGACGAAGTACTCGGGCGTCTTGGGCAAGCGGGCCTTAAGCTCAAACCGAGTAAGTGTCACATTTTTCAGTCGGAAGTCGCTTATCTCGGCCATATCGTCACTGCGTCCGGCATCAAACCCGATCCCGAAAAAGTAGAACGAATACAGAATTGGCCTGTACCGTCATCAGTGAGCGATGTGCGATCTTTTCTTGGATTGTGCTCATACTATCGTCGCTTCATTCGTGGATTTTCGACCATTGCTTCCCCCCTTAACAAGCTCCTCGAAAAATCACATAGATTTCAATGGGACGAGCAATGCCAAGCTGCTTTCGATCAACTGAGGGGCGTGCTCACCAGCGACAATGTCATGGCCTACCCCGACGATCACGGGATGTTTATACTAGACACTGACGCGTCCTCGACGGGGATTGGGGCAGTTCTATCTCAACTTCAGTGGGACGATGTTAATCAACGTGAGGTCGAGCGGCCGGTAGCTTTCGTGAGTCGATCTCTCACTCGAACGCAACGACGGTACTGCACGACACGACGCGAGTTACTGGCGGTTGTCTCGTTTGTCCGCCATTTTCGTCATTTTCTTCTCGGGAGGAAATTCCTTATTCGCACGGACCACTCCTCTCTTCGTTGGATAATGTCTTTCCGCGAACCGACGGATCAAATGGCCCGATGGATAGAAATACTTTCCCAATTCGACTTCGCAGTCGAGCACCGCGAGGGAAAGAAACACGGTAATGCCGACGCGATGTCGAGATTGCCGTGTGATCCCGAGAAGTGCGACTGCTATGACAAGTTCACCATATTGGAGGATTTACCATGTGGTGGATGTTCTACGTGCCAAAAGCGACACCGCGAATGGTCGGATTTCTTAGACGAGGACGATGTCGTCCCACTTTCTGTGAAAAATATCCGACCAACGCGTGAATCTACTTTGCCTACTGGAGACACGATGTCTTCCTCAACAGGGGGCGACTATGCTGAGAACGAGGGGAATTATTACAAAGGATTATCATACAATGTGTTGCCGATGATCATAATCATTGTCGGTCTCGTTGCAGCCACGATTATTGGTCTATTGCGATGTGATGATTTAATTGTGATCGGTTGCATTGTCGGAATTGTCGCGATTATGAGTTATGTGCATTACAATGCGTGTTCTGTGAGAAGGGGAAAATGGCCACTCCCCGATGTTTCTACGTCTAAGTTGAAGTATTGGATATCGCGTACCAGAGCATTACGTCGCAAACGTGTGCTCGATGTCGCTGACGACGGCAACCTGCCCTGCACCTCCGAAACAGGTGCCATAGCTGGAAATCTCTCCGGGCAGCAGGAAGTCCCAGTCAGTAATATCAATCGCGAAGAATTAATCAAAATGCAACGAGCGGACCCCGACATCGGGATCGTGATCGGATGGCTGACCACCTCGGGGAGTAAACCTGACCGCGGCCTCGTGCATGACAAGAGTCCTGCAGTGCGCAATCTGTGGCTAGCCTGGTCACAACTTCGCCTGGTGGACGGCCTACTTTACAAGCGTCATGACACGAACAACAAATTGACGTCGAGACTTCAACTAATTGTCCCATCCAAACTCCAAGCAGAGATCCTTCAATCGAATCACGCCACGATCATGTCGGGGCACTTGGGGGTAAAGAAAACCCTCAGCCGGATCCAAAGGAGTTTTTATTGGCATAACATGAAAGAATCGATCCGACTTTTCATCTCCAACTGTGTGGTATGTGGTGCCAGAAAACGACCGCCAACGAAGCCGAGGGCGCCACTTGGAGAATATAACTCGGGCGCCCCTATGGACCGAGTCGCCATCGATATCATGGGACCCTTTCCAGTGAGCTCAAATGGAAACAAATATGTTTTGGTCATTGGTGACACTTTCACAAAGTGGATCGAAGCGTATGGTATCCCCGATCAGTCTGCCCGGACCGTGGCCGACGTAGTCGTACGGGAGTTCATAGCGAGGTTCGGGGCCCCGCTGGAAATTCATTCGGATCAAGGGAAAACGTTCGAAGCCAATCTTTTTCAAGACGTGTGTAAGCTCTTGGAAATTACTAAAACCCGAACTACCCCTTACCACCCGTCGTCAAATGGCATGATCGAACGATTTAATCAAACCCTTGTCAATATGATTTCATCATTCGTCGATAAGAAACAACATGACTGGGATGAGAATTTATCATTGTTGACTGCCGCCTATCGAAGCACAATTCATGAGAGCACTGGTTTTTCCCCCAATTTTCTGATGTTGGGTCGCGAACTTCGAACCCCTATTGAGATAGCGCTTGGGATGGACCGGCCGGACATCGACCAGCGCGACTACGACGAGCACGCCGTCGACCTGGTAAAGACGATGGGGGACGCATGTCACCTAGCTCGTAAAAACTTAGCGTCGACTTGCGCAAGACAGAAAAAGGATTACGACGCCAGGCTTTCAGTCAACACATACAACGTGGGGGATCTAGTCTACCATCTAGACACGACCAAAAAACAAGGGCTCTCACCAAAGCTAAAATCAGCGAACTGGATTGGGCCTTGTGTGGTAACGCGGAAATTCAGCGATATCATCTTCGAAATTCAGTCCCAACCAAAAGGAAAGCGGAAAGTGTTACATCATGACCGGTTAAAGCCATTCGTAAGCACAACCATTCCCTCTTGGGCGCGGGAACTGTCCCGAAAAGCTGTTGTCGGCCTTTCCCTAAACAATAAACGACAGGCTGGGACACAAACTAGCATCAAGGACGCTCTTCCCCCTCGCCGATCAGCTCGCACCTCAAGGATGCCAAATCGTCTCAAATTGTAACCCCCCCCCAAAAAAAAAAAAAGACAAAAAAAAAAAGGAAACGACGAGGGATGAGTGCTGACGCTAAGAATTGCTGAAGACTGCGTTTTCTCGGATTGATGGGGGCAATAAAAATTCTTCACTGAATTCATGTTGCCTCCCTGATGTTTCGTCATTTGAAACGAAACCCTGGTATCGCGAACATTGTCTAATACCATACGATTTTTCTTCTCCCTCTCTGTTAATTCGAAATTATCGAATTATCATGGCGTTTAACTACTTTCTCCCTTCCACCGCTGGTGCTGGACAAGGGTATATTCCACTTAATACCCCCACCACGCCCTTGCTCGACGAGGAAAACCCGGGCTACTCCCCACCGATCACCGGGGGTGATGTCGAGAGAGGCGACGTCGGAACCGAATTTACATCCACTAGACCAGGTCCTTCCCTTCCACAAACGAACACACCACCGGTGGCTTTTCAACCGAACCCTCTGCCGCAAAGGAAGACCCAGCCCCCACGAAAAAGAAAATACTGCACTCTTGGTGAAGACAATGAGACCCGACCTGAAACTCCCCTCTCTGAAACGGACCGCATCATCCGGGCCATATCAGCGATGGAGCAAACACTCAAAGCGGATATCGCATCGCTTCGGTGCGATATTGCCAGCCTCTCGCACGCGGTCGCCAGGCTTGAGGAGAAGGTCGATTCCGAAGGAGACGATGCCCGCGAGTACGCCCAGCACATTCAAAATGACCTCAAAAATGGAATAAATCATCTGTCTGGGGTTCTCGGCGGACAACGGAACAAAGTCTACCGGGCTTCGTCCATTCTTCAGGACCTCCTAACGACGACCTCAACGCCGAGCTCATCATCGCTGTCGGATTAGCAGTTAGGTGGCTACGATACAGCTGGGGAATCTGAACGACCCTAAGGGAATACAGTCATCAAGAAACGACTTTTTTTTTTGTCCTTATTAATCCGGCCGAGTTCGTGCCTTTAGTTGATTTCAGTGTAAAAGAAGCCCGGCCTATAACGGCACCTTATATGATATATGCTTTTGGATTCAACTTTGAAGAGAAAAATTCCCGTGCGCATTCCGTATCACTTTTATGCGTGGACTGTTCGACTTTTGCCACGGGATGATGTAGAAAGGAGATCTGATTTATAACACGGGACACAATTATTGCCTCCTTTTGGACAATGAACTGAGTGTGACCAAAAGGGACACTAAAAAAACAAAATGTACGTATGAATTATGGTGTTCATTTCATTTATTTGGAATCATGCTTTGATGACGTATATACTTTTCTGTCGCAATAGGCAATACTTTTCTTGGAGTTTTGATTTACCTTTGCGTCCAATATACCGCACTCTCGTGTCTCTCTTATGACATGTATGATGCGTTCGAAAACTCACGATGTCTGGATTTATATGCAATTGTGACATACTAGAACTCTCTACTTTATTTTTCTCTCGTCTTTTTTCTCTTCTTTATGTTTTTCCTTCTTCCTCTCTTCTTACTTTCTTTATTCGTTGCATAATTCGTTTGAATAAGACGCATTATATATTTTTTTTTTCTCAGTCATGAAGTTATAATTTATCATGCAGTTATTTTTGTGTTTTCGCCAAAATATGTCCTTAAATAGTTGCTGTGAGGATTTATCGTTTACACATTTTCATGATGTATCATTACTTGTACATAGATTTTTTTTTCTCCTTTCACGCATTCGTCCCTTTAATTATGGTAGCGCCATTACTCGCTGTTGAATTTCTTATATCCATCTACTTTTTTTTCTTTCTTTCTTTCCCTCTGGCCTGTCACACCCCTGATCCTCTTTTACTCACTGGTTCCTTCGTCTGGCTTTTCTCTTGTTTACACTCTCCCTCATTTCACTTTTTCACTTCTCCGTCTTTCTTTCTTCTATTCATCGTCGATCCTTTCTGAGGAGTACCTCGGGCTTCTCGATTTCTTACATTTTTTGTTTTGTTTTGATGTTGTCTTTTCCGCTAGTGCTTACTATACGTACATTTTGATTTAATTTGTTTTAATTTGATTTGATTTTATTGGCGCATTTCGAACCACGAACAGGGTCATGATATTGTTTGTGTATATTATGTTTCTGCATTTGGGAAACGCTCATTTTTTTCGCATCATTCTTTGAAAGTGTTAATTTTCGTTGTTCTGGATACGTTTTTGGAATCTAAATAAAAAAAAAAACAACAACAACAAAAAAATCCTCTACTCAAAAAAAAAAAAAAAAGATGTAGCAAACAACTCGGCCATGAGAATCATTTGGGATAGTAATCATCTCCTGGACGGGGGGACTATACACCCAACTGGACTGTCTAGCATTTATCTCGTTATTTTAGTCCGTGTTACGTAAGGAAGAATGTATCCTTGAGTGTAGTATTTCTCAAATCTTGTCGGCGAGCACGTGTACAAAGTGTAGGAATTCATTCCTTCGCCTTCGTAACTTTTCCGATGTAAATACCACTTTGTAAATAGCTGGATTTATTTCGTAGGTCTGTTTTTTTTTCTCTCGAGCTTTGTGCACAATGATGGACTTGTTCAGTACAGACACGTGCTCTTGTCATGACGACTGTTTGATTTGCCGCAATGATGATGATACACTTTTGAATTTGAGTTGATTTTCATGCTATTTTTTTTTTTATTGCTGCGTTGTTAGTACATACAGTAAGCCTGTTACCGAAGTTGCTTTAAGTTGTTAATTAGAATCGATTCTCCCATATCACTTATGTGCCCATCTGGTTCTTCTACTTTGTTTTCCTTGCCTTTCCTTATCTACTCGTCTTTACATCCTCATTGTCGGCACCTATCTTGGTTCGCTCTCGCGATTTCATTTTTGATTGTTTAGGCTTTATTTAGCTCTCCGTTTCCTCAATTTTTTTCTCCTCTTCTGATTTCTCTAAGTTCTCTGTCATCCTGCTAAATGTATTTATTCCATCTCTATCATTGCGATGCTCGTGTATATAGAAGTTCCTTTCGTTTAAATTTTATCTTACAACGTCATTGCTGAGGACAGCAATATTTTCGAAGGAGGGGGATGGTGTTACGAATTCTGTTGAGACATAATTCATGATATAGCATTTACATCGTATGTTCTGTATATTCCATATATATTCATTTATTTTTATGTATTGTTGTATAGAATTGCATTTAAATTGATATTGAAAGTAAACTGAGTTCTATATCAGGCCTTGCTTCTCGTCCTCGCTCTATCCTTGCTTCTCGTCCTCCCTCTATCCTTGTTCTTTTCGTCCTTGCTCGACGATCGGCCTCTGTCCTCGTACGATCCTTGCTACTTTCTCCTCGAAATGTCCTCTCGTAAATTTTACTTGTCTCAACTGCCTGTAGCCCTCCTTCTCGTTTTCTGCTGACTATTATTTCTAACCCACGCTATCGTTTCATTTCTGCTTGCTTGCACTTTCATCTCACCTTCCCTCGTGATTTCTCTGACCCTGCAGCCTGCGCGTCCGCGAGCAGTGGCCTCGTGTCGTAAAAAGCAAGGATGCCGCATGCGACCTGGTATTACGTAACGAGAGGACGCGTCCGCATGCGACCCCAGCTAAGGACAGGGTCGTGTGAGGACAGGGACGCGTAAGGACACGCCCTCGTCCTCGTAGTGATGGACGGCGACAGCTGTCCGTAAGGTCAGATTGCTTGCTCACAGGAAGGCCACTCTCGCGGCCGCTAACAGGCGAACTCAGTATAAATAGACTTGTTTATGCCAAGTTGAAGAGCTTGTTCGTTTAGGAGTTTCAGCATGTAGATCATAAGTTTTTCGTTGTAGTTTTCGTGGTGGACATAACTTTCTTCACAAATAAATTGGACAAACTCCATATGATGCCTCCTGTGGTCTTTGTGACTTGTGACTCTAGTATTTCTTGTTCCGCAATAGCTTACAATTAATTACATGATTTCCAGTACACTGGCTACCAGTAGGCACGCTTACCAACCACATAACGGATTTTGAGGAGAGTAAACGAGGAACGGAAACTAAGTACCCTCAGTATACCGATCGCCCTCTCCATACCAAAATTTCGTTACAATATATATATATAATATGTGTGTGTGCAATGTGTCAGCGGATTGGGGAGAGAAATGCCGGGGAGCAAACAATGTGAAGAATGGAAGTCTTTTTCTTTCTTTTTTTTCTTGCTTGTCATGACCCATCATCATTGGGTTAACCTCTTCCCCTTTTAGCAAAATGCTAGATCCGCTCCTGTCGAATAAAAGCCAGTTGGAACTCCATCTTTTGAATCTCCTTGGTCGGGCTTAAGGTCCTACACCACTGCAACTGAAGGAAAATGAGCAAGTTCCTTGTACTATGCGATGTGATGAATTCATTGAAAGTAGCCGCTTATGAAAACTAGGTGAGGATCGAAAGCATCCGGAGAGCACAGGTTTCTACCAAGCAACTACACCATGTCTTGTCATTTTTAATTTTTCCTGAAATTTACTCCAAATCCGTTCATAACTTTTCAATAATTTTGCAAACAGACACACAAACTACTAGCATTGGCGGAGGTATAAAGGGCGACAGTAGGCTTAGGGTGGGATTTCACGGAGCACGCGAACGATTTGCGAAGGACGCGAATGGCAAAATCCAGCATTCGTATTTTAGTCTGCAAAAGTTCGCCAAACGAACGTGAGGGTTCCGAAGCGTCGTCAGTTGTTCGCAAATGTCGTTTTTACTTCGGCGAGAATTTCAAAAAAGTTTGAAATTTTTTGCGAACCTTTTCCGCACACTTGGTCGTGATTTGCTCGTGAATTGTTCTCGAAAGTGTCTTTAAAGCCTCGTCATATGCGCAAGACCTTCGCAAGACACGCGCGATGTTCGCAAAATGTTCGTGAAACCCCAAACAGACTCCGAAACTTTGGAGAATGTCTCGCGTATGTTACGCGAAATCTGCGAAGTTTTTCCTATCATTTTACGACGTAATCGCAAACTGTTCGCGTACCTTTTGAGACATTCTCGCGAACGTTTAGCGCACGTTTGGGGGATGTATGACTTATACGTTTTCTACAGATAAAAATCGTAGCATACATCTAAACATCAAAGAATTATTGACAACTATAATAAAAAAAGAAATTAAAGACTAGCAAAGAGAAAGAAATGTTTGATATACAAAATATATAGAGATTATGTGTTGGAGGAAATGAAAAAAAAAAATCAGATGCTCGTTTCTAGTGGAGATAGGTATTAGGAAAAAGAATATAGGCAAGCACACGATAGAGAAATGAGAGAAAAAGAAAGGAGAAATAGAGGAAAGAAAAAAAAAATCAACTCAAGACAGCTTCCACCTCTCCTTGGGTACATTTTCTCCCATGATTATTGGAAATGTTTCGTTGTTCGCATTTCCGTCGCATGTTCTTCGTGTACGTAACATGCTGTACTTTAGCAATGATACACACGACATTCGCACAAACGTCGTGGAAACTTCGCACAAAATGCGCAACAATAGTTTTCGGCTTCATTGTCGGAACACATTCGGAGAAAAACTTTTCCGAATGTTGGATTTTGTCATTCGCGTCCTTCGCAAATCGTTCGCGTGCTCCGTGAAATCCCACCCTTACTGCGCCTGGCCTTAAATTTTTTACGTTGACGGTACAGCTAGAACGCCATCAACCTGCTGCTGGCGCACAATCAGATACTAGTACACATAGGGGTCGCACGTGACATACTTGAGTAGTAGCCAAACAAACAGAAAAAGATAGAGCTGCTGTTGTAGCTGTCTGTACGTGCGGATGACGTACATGAAGTCATAGGGTTGCGATTTAATATCATCAAAGATCGTACTGCGATCTTTGTTATCATTCATTTTAGAATCTCGAACAAGAAGATGGCAGACGATGCGATAAACAGGCTTCAGACAGTAGTCGACCACTTGCAATTTGGCAGACTTGCACCGTCCAACGGGCGCATCGCTGTACGGCAAGTAGCCGAAACGGCCGGGTCGGCCGTACCTCTCGTTACTGCTGATGAATGGTGGGGAAAGTGTAGGAAAATTAAAGTCCTCGGCGAGACTATGTCATACTATGATTCCGATCCGAATCAACTGAATAGTAGACATGCTGTCGTATTCTTACATGGGAACCCAACGTCATCTTATCTCTGGAGAAATGTCATGCCGCAAGTGCAGCCGTTCGCCCGGTGTTTGGCACCTGACCTCATCGGGATGGGGCGGTCCAGCAAGTTGGCCAATCACTCCTATCGCTTTGTCGACCACTTCCGGTACCTGTCTGCGTGGTTTGATTTGATGAATCTACCTCGGAAGGTATAAACGTCTACTGCTACATAATACGCAAGAATCTTAAAACAACTGACTTTTCAGAGGCATTAAAAAATATGAGGTTTAGGAATTACAATGACAAGAAAATAGAACAAGCATTTGAAAAAATAAGTTAAAGGGTTAAAGGTGAGAATTTAGCTCTTAATGTTTTGCGAGATATTCAGAAACCACTCCATGAGATGTCAAAGAGCATGCAATTCTAAGGGGTATTAAAAGTTTATTTGATGAAAATCGGTTTTGAAATGGCCGAGATATCCAAAAGCAAGGTGAAACAAAGAGATCCTATATAATAAAAGGCGTGGCCTGTATTCTTTTATTATTATCACTTTTTTTGGATATTTCAGCCATTTGAAAACCAATTTTCATCAAATAAATGTTGAATCCTTCTTAAAATTACATGCTCTTTCATGTTTTATAAGAGGTTTCTCATTATCTCACTTAGGAATGTTCAAAACATGAATCCCCACCTCAACCAGTACTGTACAGTCCCTTTAAAAAGTTTTGACTATCAGAAACACAAATAAAGCTTTAAAATTATTGCAGGGTCTGGGAAACTTGTATTTGGAGGTTCTAACTTGGAAATGTAATAGGAATGGATATGAGGAAATGGATGTACATTGAATTTCAATGATTTGATATTGTATTTAATCTCGATCATTCGTCAAATGGCCGTCTCACTCAAACAATTCTATTACACAAGAGAGACAAATTACTGCCATAAGCCCATTTTCCCTTGTTTCTTTCATTGAACCTTTTCTGCATTTGAAACGGCATAAACACTACGATATGGAACATTTGTGTGTGAGCTTTGCAAAATGTATAATTAGCATGTAGGTTGTGCACTTTGATTTGCTTTGAACTTTTCAGACTCAAATAATTAACATGAAAAAATATTTTTCAAATTTATTTAGCCTGTCAAAATACAAGTTTTACTTGAAATATTTATGGTATGTTCCTCTAGCTCAACCTGTGCAGCCTTTGACTTTGATAAATTCCCTTTCATATATCTACATGTTAGCCTACCTGGTAGTATGTAGTACATAATACAGTGGACTCTTGTTATAACGAAATCCTTGCAACTGGCAGCTTTTCTTTCATCATATCGAAATTTTATAATAACCGGACAAATAAACCATAAAATACGTAGAGTGGATGTTGCAGCCTGAATTTTCACTTCATTATAAGTGGAATTTCGTTTTAATTGTGTTCATTATAATGTCGGTGCACTGTATTCTGACAATTGCATATTATATCATGAAAAATTACTAACAAAATTGATGCAATGTATTTATGGGTGCATGCAATATGATAATACACCCACTATGAAGTGTAATAAACCAACTGCAATTGCAAAGCATTTCTTCATAGCACACTTCTTTTGGCAAAAATGAACTTTTAAGTAGACCCAGGTGTTGTACATTGAAAGTAGCAATGCTGATTTCTTTTTGCAGATCACAATAGTCTGCCATGACTGGGGCTCTGGCCTTGGATTCCACTGGTGCCACAAGCACCAGGACCGTCTCCTTGGTCTTGTCCACATGGAGAGCATCGTGGGACCTGTTCCCGGCTGGGACAGCTTTCCAGAGGTCGCCAAAAATATGTTCCAGGCAATACGCTCCAAAGCCGGTGAGGAGATGATCCTGGATAAGAACCTCTTCGTGGAGCTGCTCCTGCCCCATTCCATCCTGAGAGAGCTGCGGCCTGAGGAGTTTGATGCCTACAAGGAGCCGTACACAACTCCAGGAGAGGACCGCCGCCCCACCCTAACCTGGCCAAGGGAAATTCCTATCGTGGGTGATGGTCCCGATGATGTCATTGCCATCGTCTCTGCATATCATGCCTGGCTCAGAGAATCAGCCAGCTTGCCCAAGCTTTACATAAATGGCAAGCCAGGGTTTTTCAGTAAGGGAATCTTGCGTGGCACCCAGAATTGGCCGAACCAAAAGGTTGTGGAGTGTGCAGGATTGCATTTCCTGCAAGAAGATTCACCCATAGAAATTGGTAACCACATCAAGGACTTTGTGTTGGATCTTTACAAATAAATGGCTCACTGTTAGTTGGTTTCATAAAAATGCTGCAAAACCCACATTCCAACATGTAAACAACTCTTCTTTGGGGTAAGAAAAGTGTAGGGAAACGTCATCATTGACCTACAAGATTGTGTAATGAGAGGAAGACAGTTTGTCAACTCATGTTCTATACACTTTTGTGTTAATGCCTTACTTCAGTGATTAGTACATAATAATGCTCACAGCAATGTGGTTGAACGTTATCACAATGAATAATTATTTTCTTTGAGTAAGGTATTTCATTGTTTAAAATTTAATGCCCCTTAATGAAGTGTAATAATTTAATGTCGTGTTCATTGTTGAATTTTATATATTTCATAAAAGTTTGTTTGTTTTTTATTTCAGGCATGCATGGATTATGAATTATGTAGTATTTGTACTTGTATTACATCAAAGTTAATGTCTTCCAAAATGCTGTTTGGTGGTCATCAAAAAGGTGGGGGAATTGTTTGCGTGTCTTCATGTGAATTGATCTTTATTTTATAAGGAGTGACCAGTTCATGTACAATTGTAATTAAAGAAAGGATACTATTTGAGCATGTTCATGATAAATTGTATTAAATACTGTACATGTTGCAACTACCACAGCAACTAAAATGCTCATAATTGACTAACTGCTGCCAAACCAATGCTAAGTATTGCAAGTACCATTGTAGCAGTCTTTGTGTACTCAACAGTACCTTACAGTACAATGTAGTAACTATAGTGTATATTCTACATGGTAGATCCTACAACAACATCACTTCATCTAAATACAGTAGTGGCATATGGTACACAGCTGTATTATCCATATAAGTTCATATTTCTGCAATCCATTCCATGATACTGAGATCAAAGTATCAGCAGTGAGTTACCTGTACTTCTTACCACACCTTATGCTGAAAAACCCCAGACATCAGCGAGTGTGAGCCTGGTTGGGATAACACTATAACAAAGCAAAAGATACTGGCCTGTGCATGAAAAGATTATGATAAATGTGTTAAAATTGGATTATGACAGTACACTGTATAGGAATAATGTACAGGTCTGAGTGCATCAGGTGTACATGCACCGTAAGGTAACTCTGGAACTGTTTACCGGTAACCCACGAGGTGCAACAGAGTTGTTTTAAAACTGCCAGTAGATTCCATAGTTACTGCATGAACTTTATTCCTACTGATGAATGAAAAGACCTATGTGTCCAATCTTTTTTTTATAGAACAGTGAACAATGCCAGAAAATCCATCATTTTTATACGTACAATGTATTTCCAATAATTACTGATGCTTGGAAAATTTGTGGGATCAATTTCCTCTTGGCTTGTCGTAGATGCGAACTTTTACACAGTAATTCTGGATGCATGGCTAGCCATCTCTTGCTAAAGTGCGCGAACTCTTTGCCCATGCACTAGTGTGCAACAGCACGTTTATAGTCATATGTCTGTTCGCCAGTGATCGCAATGACACTTTGATATTAAATGTGCTGCCAATAAAAAAGATGTATGGTCTGTGTATGTATGTGTGTGTGTGATGCTTGTAATACATGGTACCAAAATGCCAGTATTCATTATACATTTGCAATGGTTCTAATTAGCATACAAAGTATGCACAAAATTGCATAATTTTTGTTCAGTGTTGATTAGCTTGTGTAAATTGTCCAGAATATGGTGATGATGGGCATGATCATGCAGTAACATTTGTCACAGCAAATTCTGGCTACATTGCGCAACCGTTGATGTCATTCTTTGAGAGATTCCAAGCAGCTGATTTGTTTAAGAATAGAAAGAAGATTCAGTGAAATTGCAGCTCAAGTGTAGTGAGTATTAAGTGGAATGAAGTTTGAAATGAAATAAATGACTCAGAACTGTACATAGCTTGTTTTTATTTTTCGTTTGTGTAACATCTAAACATTTAAGAATGAGGGTGTTAGATTGTTATTAACTTTAATCTGATACCACCTTGTTTTAGAATACCAGGGTAATACATGTACATTTCTGGAGTATTTATTCTGTAGTGTACACACACACACACATACACACACACACACACATTTGTGCAGGCAAAGTAACATGTATCATTCTATCAATACATTCACTACAAATGAAAATACCATTGTATGAAATTTTGATGAATATTTTTTTCTTTTTCACTCTTAGTCATACACATGTATCATAATATGTGCTTACAGACTGAAGGCACTGAAGTGTTTTAATGATTATGCATTATTATATACCTCATATATAGAATCCTCTCATCTGATTGGTTAAAAGTGGAGTCATGAAAATAGCTGTGCCCCATTTTTGATCAAAATGACGTCATGATTTAGTGTGCCCGGGGCACAGTTGATTAACTGTGCCCTGTAACATGTTAAATAGGTTTGGAGACAGTCGCAACCCCGTACACATAGATTGCTCATATGTACGCACCAATGATATGACCGCCGTGCTGTCGATCAGCGTTGATTACGAGTGCTGTAAAAGAGACTAGCGGTCACAGGTCGCGAT
Source organism: Diadema setosum (assembly GCF_964275005.1). Classification (NCBI taxonomy): domain Eukaryota; kingdom Metazoa; phylum Echinodermata; class Echinoidea; order Diadematoida; family Diadematidae; genus Diadema; species Diadema setosum. Next base: position 34,049,968 of record NC_092695.1, read on the forward strand.
GAATTTGACCTTTCATTCACGTTCGCAGACGATCGACCTTCGCCACAGTTCACATACAGTGGACTCCCGTTATATCGAAGTCCTCGGGACCGGCAGTTTTCTTTCCTTATATCGCAATTTCGTTATAACCGAACAAATAAACAATAGAAATACATAGAGTGGATGACATTGCAGTCCAAATTTTTACTTCGCTATAACCATGTTCGTTATAACGGGAGTGCACTATAGAAGCCCATTTGTTTACTACATCTGTCAAAATAGCGAGAACATGGCTGAAAATCAGAGATTTCACCTAGTGGATGATGAGGAACTCAAGGCAATAATGGATGCCGCTGCTAGCAAGAGTACTAAGCAACAAGTGAAGTACGCGGTGAAGGTGTTTGAAGATTACTTGAAGCTTACTGGTATGGATTTAGCAATGGTAGTTGCACTGCCAAATTCTGACCTGGATGATATCATCGGGAAGTTCTATCGTAGCGCACGTCAACAGAATGGTGAATTGTACTGCAAAAAGACCGTGCAGGCAATCCGTTTTGGGCTCCAATGTTTTTTCATCAATGAAGGTAAATCTGACATCATCCTGCATGCTGATTTTGCTGGATCATCAAGAATCTTCAAGAGCTTCTCAGCAACATTGAAACAGAAGGGAAAAGGATATGTAAAACATAAAATGGCAATAGCCGAGGAAGATATGAGCATCATTCAAGATTCTCTGGATGTATCTGATCCATTGGGCCTTCAGAACAAGGTATTCTTAGATTTCATGTTGTAATTTTGTAACAGAGGACGAGAGAATCTGCGAGAAATGACACGTGATAGTTTTTAGGTGAATGTGGAGTTGCGCACTGGAAAGCGATACATAACTTTTAACGATACACTCACAAAAAACAACCGTGAGGATGATCTTGAAAAGAGCCAAGGTGGTGTGATGATTGAAACAAATGATGCGAGATGTCCAGTGGCTTCTTTCTTGTCATATGTGGAAAAGCTAAGCCCAGAGTGTCAATGGTTCTGGCAGAAACCCAAGCCAAAAGTGCCAACGTCAGGTCCATGGTACTGCAAATCTCCACTTGGGAAAAATAAGCTTGGTGATAAGATGAAGGAAATTTCCCTGAAAGCTGGAACCTGCGTGTATACAAATCACCGTCTGCGTGCCACTAGCATCACGTTTCTGAGGAATGCAGGTTTTAAAGACAGGGACATAATGTCAGTGTCTGGTCACCATTCCGAATCCAGTTTGAAGCACTATGCAAGAACCACTGAAAAGAAGAAGGAAGAAATGGCCCGTGCCATTAGTTCAACAATTAATCCAAACCAGCAACTCCAAATCGCACATCTGCGGGACCATCAGCTACTGACATCCCTTCCAACTTCCTCGGTTGCTGATAACATTCCTGGCCATGTAAATCAGGATCTTGACCTGGAGGCAATCTTGCGTGACATTGCTAATTCACCACGGGTTACAATGAACATCCCTGTCTATATAACCAACACCAGCAGCCAGGAGAACAAACCCACCAATTTCAATTTTCACAACTGCGTGGTGCATTTTCATCAGAAATAACTTCAGAAGTATGAAATCAGCCACCTGTAAATTATGTTTAACTGCTCTTGACTGTGTTAAATTATTTGTGTTGGAATAGTTGGATTGATGGATTTCAAATGTTAATCCGTGTTGGATTTTAACTGTTAATGACTCTTTTGTGGAACTTGAACTTTCTGATTTGGATGGATCGACACAGTAGAAGAGGGCATAATTTTGGTAAGTTCTAACAATTTTATTACATTTCAAAATCAAAGCTGATGCTATAATTTTAAATAGCTTTTAGTCCTTGTTTAATTCAGGTAACCTTTTAACCAATCAGATAAGAAGATTCTATATTTTCGGTATATAAAACAAATAATGACAGCTTGATATTCGGGGCACAGTTAAATCATGCAGGCCCTCGGTGATGTGAAAACCATAACTATGCCCTCAGCTTCGCTTCGGGCATAGTTATGGTTTTCAGATCACCTTGAGCCCATAATTTTAACTGTGCCCCTCATAGCAGTCATTATTTGTATACTAGCACTCATTGGCATGATCCTAAATATGACAGATAAACAAGATTGATTGATCTGCAGAGGAAGACCACCCTCTTGAACTCTGCACTCCTGATAGCAACTGATACAAATGGAAACTCAATATTCCCGGTGGCTAATGGTGCGTGCTACCCAAACCCTGCAGTCAAACTTTTTTTGAAAGACCTGGAAGAAGTGATAGGCGTTATCATCAGGCTGATAATCATTGTGGGTGGGGAAAGGCACTTCACATGGCTAACTTCCTTCCTTCATGCACACGGTAAAAATAAAAATAAAATGAAACAAAACTGAAATCTGAGAACATGACACACAACACATACTGTATACGCCATATATTTTGCGAGTCTAAATTTTCACAAATCGAGACTTCCCAACGATTTCGCGAGTGGTGAATTTCCCGACCGTGGAGTCCTTTACTGAATGGAGAAATGTGTATGCGTACATTCCATTCATATCGGGATCAGAGTCAATATTTTCGCGTCTTTAATTTCGCAAAAATAAAAACCTTGCGAACTATTCGGCGCATACAGTATTACACAACTTAAAATCTAGCAAACTTGAAAGGATAAGGTTTTATTAAACTGATTCTCTCTATCAAAGAGAGCTACAATTTGTTTTTGTGGGTTTTTAATGTTGAGATTTCGCTTTCCTTTTGAAATACTGAACAAGTTTTCAGGAACATTCAAAGAGACATACAGGTATCCTTGCTGTTTCAAGTGACTGCTTCCAAAGTACGCAAGTCAAAAAGTAATTCACAATCACAATGAACATGAACTTTACATACGGTAATACATGTACTGTATTTCCTTTCATCTCTTGTTTTGACAAAAAAAAACCTGAAGTATTTGAAAATAAAGAACATGGGAGTGTCTGACAACTTTGCTTTGTTGGTCATGGATCTTACAAATTGCCTGTCTAGCAGGAAATTAAATTTACATGTGTGGTTCCTCCATCCAATGCAATAATCATTTGATCAACAGTTATGGCGTAGACAATGAAAAACCACTACTGTAATAAACTGTTTTATTTCGTGTGGAAACATTGTGACGTGACTGTGTATGGTATGAAGCATATTCCACATATGACACAAGTTGTCCAGTTAGTTTTGGTACCAGACCAGAGGCTGACAAATTGGGGAAGTGACAATGTCAGATTTTGTTAGAAATACAAGGAATGAGTTCATGTGGTACACCATCCCATAAGACCAGCAAACGAGTATTCCTTATTGACTATCTTAGGGATGGCGGAAAATTAGCAGGTAGTTCTAGATCAGTAAGGACTAAAAAGATTGAGAAACTCCTTACATTTTTGGAGACTTCCAGATCACATACCGGCAGGGAGGTTGCAGTGCCACTTTCTTGAGTGGAAGCAGAAAGAAAAGAAGACCAGCAGAGACTAGACAGTGGACCTGCAGAGGTTTCTATGATAATTATACAATGAAGTACACAAAGTAATATGCAAACCAAGAGGCAATATTGATAGAGCAATTCTTCAAATGCACTGAAGACCTTTACCTGAGGAGCATCCTCTGAGATATGCATGAACTTATGCCATCTACGTATCTCATTCATAGAAATAAAGGAATTTGCAATTGAGAGGGAGCAGCAAGAAGAGGCAAGGTCTAGATCCAGCTCTTCAGATACGGCCCACCAGGCTGCAGTGCAGATAAAAGTTCAGCCTCCAGATGCAGCTCCAGATGTCTTACAGGCAGTTAGGGACATGGCTGATTGACTGAGTTGATGGAGCTGTACAATGTGTAAATGACCTCGCCTAATTCTTATACCCATCTCCAGGCCAACCAGGGTAACCAAGACAACCAGTCCATATAGAGGTCCATGCTACCACTGTGGAGCCTTTGGCCTCCTTGTGTGCCATGGTCCACATGGACGTCAGGGTTGGAACTCGAAGAGATTTTGGAGGGGGCCACCTGATGCATGATACGAGGGGACAGGAGTCTGTATAGGCCTCTGCTGGTGACTTCTACCCTGATACCAGTGCTTTTCAAAGTCAGCATAGCCGATATGCTTACCCTGCTGGCCCATCTCTGCCTCACCAAGGGAATTCAAGAGATGGACGAGTGCAGGGTTCTGGGCCACATGGAGGGGGAGAAATACTTCAGATAGGGTCGAACCCCCTCCGTTCTGGACCATCTGGAAGGGGACAGATGGATAAGGACACCAGGCGACAGCACCAAGGACATACTGTACGAGCTGAAATTTTCGCGTACAGATATTTTCGCGAATTGGTCCTTCAAGGACATTTTCGCGTGTTGTTAATTTCACGGTTGCGAGGGTCTAACTGAACTTACTTATTTGCGCGTTGTTATTTTCGCGTGTTGTTATTTTCGCGATTCAAAGGCGATTCGCGAAATTCACGAAAATAAAACCACCGTGAATATTTCAGCTCGTACAGTACTCCTGTAACTGGCCAGATGTCAGAGATCAGTGCAGTAGTGAGCCTTAACATAATGGACAGCTTTCTGTGGCTGTGGTAAGGAAGAGAGACTGTGGCTGTGGTAAGGAAGAGAGACTCCAGCACTAGGTTGTGCATGGATTACCAACACTTGAATAACATGGATCGCTGGGACTCCCTCTCACTTCTGAGAATAGAGGAAACGCTTTTGCTGCACCCTTCAGAGTCTACAAGTATACCCACTTCCCTTTGGATTGCATCATTACACTGGTGTCCACTCTGTTGTCTATTGCACTTGTCAGTCATGGTGCATACAAACAGAGAGAAAACTGGTCAGTATGAACTGGAACTTGCATTCAAAACAGATTACTGATGTTGCAATGGCTAGGGACCAATGTTTAAGAATTTTGCCCATCTTCAAATTGGCTTAAAACTTTTCCTTTTAAGAATGGGAGCCAACTTTGTTACTTCCCCTTACAATAGCTTTGGCCCTTGATAAGGGAGACATGGTATTTCTCTATTCATTATAACGTCGGTTGAGAATGAGAAGGGCGTTAAGTTGCTTCTAAACCCATAGTGTTCGGGACAACTTAGCGCCCTTCTCATTCTCAACAGACGATAAATTAAAGTAAACTTAAAAACTTCAGTATAAATAATAGGAACAGTTCACCTATGTCATCATAAATAATGTCTGATATAGATTCTCAATGCTAGATTTCCCTGCTCATCTGAATTTTACAGTATTCTCAACTATAATGTCAAATCAAAAACTTTCAACAACAAGTGTCCTTGCTTTGACACTAACAATGAATGGATAAAAAAATAGGTAATGTTAACTAAAATTCAGGTCTACTTCTGCTTGAGACCTCCAGGTCCTGTCTCCCTCAGCTTTTCTGTCTGTATCCCTTAAACTGGCGGACGGCCCCAACTGACCTCAGGCAGGAGAGACACGTGCACATTACCACCTCCCACTACTTTGTACAAACATTCACCTGTCCCAGCCACACTGAGCAACAAACTTGGGACAGACTTCAAAAGGGTACTAAAATTATGATGCACACCACTACTCTGGTGCCGGCACAAGGAAGTTAATGACACAATAAGAAAAACATATTTCTTAAAAATGAGCAAAACATACTCTGTCCGTTATTTGGACACACGAACAATGCTAACAAATTTCGACTTTGTATATCTCAAAGGGATTACTTTTCTCTGCTCACAGCTTGATATCCAAGTAGACCATACAATACTTGGTTCAATCTGCTATCACAAATGATCAGATTTTGAGGATATGTTACTTGCTTCCTTCTGCCAGAGTAAAGTAGACTAAGAGTGGCTGTGGCTGTTTACACACAGTTTAAGCTGAAAATGACTGAAAATGGAGACCATGATAACTGTCTCATCATTGTACATATCTGAGACTTGCTTGTTGCGTACACATGAAGTGCATGTACAGGTGAGAGTAAATAGATCTTGAACACTTTCACATTATTCCACGTCATGGCTAGCTTCTTGCTTCCACACCACTGCTCTGTGTGTCAGTCTGCTGTTTGTCTGGCCTCTTGTCCACAAAGAACTGTCAGGAAAAGTAAGGAGAAAGAGAAGAGTAGCAATCAATACATTATTATAGAAGGAACATTTCATGCACACCCTTCTAAAAAGTAGAAAGCCACAGAAGGCTTAATAGCATATGGGCTTAGTCTCATACCCCAGCAAATACTTACCGGCAATCATGAAGCTTTTTTTTAGAGAATTATCTTGAAGAAATGATTATTGTAGTTTCAATAGTTTTAAATGAATGAACACTTTCCACTTTATAGACAATAAAATAAAATAAATGAAATAAAATGAAACAAATGAAATGAAAGCAATCCACAACCTAAAAAGCAAACACACTAAGAAACAATTCAGAAAGTTTCCTTTTTTTTTGCTTTCCTATGGATGACATTTTCTTGCCAGTATTTTTTAGGCTAGATGATATGTATAGGATTGGTAAACGTAAAAACAAAATGTCATTCATTCATGCATTCATGGGCAAATGATTCAGACACAATCTTACAGCAACATACGTCATGAGTAATTAATACTCATGACACAATGCATGTAACAAATGACACAATACATGTATCACATGCATTAGTTGGCATAATCTACATGTATGGCACTGTTGAAAGAATATGCATGAAATGATGGGTAGATCATCCGAGTCTTGGTATCAAGGGCACAATTCATCTACTGACAAAGTGGTAAGTCTAGGGTTCAAGGGTACCCTGTTGACAGAAGCAAAGGCTGGCCCAAAGCGGGAGGCTGTCTGAAGTCTCTCGGCTATCCAGCCCGGTAGCTTGGCCTTGATAGAAGGGCGCGTGTAGCGGTGATCCAGCAGCAAGATGGTGGCATAGTCGCCCTTGTGTCTGATGGCTCTGCCTGATGGACATAAAACGAGCAAATGTGCTTAACCCGTTGAGGACAAGTCCAAAGTATACTCGGGCAGGTGTCTAAGGGAAATGCGTGTTGTAGCAAAATCAAACAGTCCTCAACGGGTTAAAAAGCTCATACCATGCAAATAGAAATTACAAGAAGCTGATAGACATGGAGACAAGGTAAGAGCAACAATTACATGTACAGGTAACACTTGCTGATGAAACCAAACCCAAACCCTATGGCATCTAAATGGCCTTCCAGTGGGATTGTCATATCAATTCTCCAAGTGGGTTTGCTCAACCCTTTGGGATATTTAGGGTTAAAATTACCCTACTGGCAATGCAATCAATGTTTTGTCAATTTGTGGAATCCATTATAAACACACCACATCTGTTACAAACCAAGTGTGGTTAGAAAGGAGATAGACATCTCCAACTACAGTTATCAGAAGTAATCGTATGTCAAGGCTCGTATCTACTCATATCTCATAAAAGCCATATCTACACCAACAACCTAAGCAAGGCGGGTCAAATTTTTGAATCCTTTACCTCTGTGATGTCATAATTCCCAACAGATCTAATGCATGGTGTGATCTGGTTAGCCCAGTAGATGGCTAATGATTACATAATAAAGGACATTTTGATGTGCATGCCACATAATAGACTGTGATGTGATGACATCAATATAGAAACTGTGCAAAACTCCAGGTTCTCTTGCACATCAATACCAGAATCAAGAAAATGTGCCACAGTGGATTTCCCTGTCACTGTCAATCTGGGATGGATCAAGTCATCGGCTGTAAAAAAAAAAAAAAAAAATCAAGCCAGCTTGGGGTGGAGCCATCACATCTTTGGCATTTACGTCACTGAATGAGCATCAGCTGAAAATTGCTTTGGGTTTTATAACTAGGTGGACATAATGAGTGGACAAATACCATTTGGAACCTCTATACAATGAGACCTAATATTAAGAATGACATAGATGACCACTCACCTATGGACTGATTGACCGCCTTCATGCAGAGATTATCGTAATGAACTTGACCTGCACTCCGTCCATTGATAGGAGGCTGGTAAAACAAAACAAACAATTCCAAGAACTGTGTGATCCTCTATGTTCACACAAGGTTTTGTAAATCATGAAGCAATATGAGACAAGACAAAAGAGTTGACCTGTGACCCACATGTATCACCCCAGGCCTCTTGGACACAATTCCCCATACATACACATGTGCATACACACAGCAAAAACAAAACAAAAAGCAAAAAGAAAAAAGGAAACAACAACAAACAAAAACAACAAAAAACAACAAAACCCCAAGCTGTGCGTAATTGTAAGTATTAAGGGCATATCTCAATATCTAATGCAATTCCTCCAATTAATATAAGAGCGTGTCAAATCTAACGATTTGTTTTGTTTTGTTCTATTTCTTGCACTTGGAATCTCTCTTTAGTCCTCTTCATCACTTCAGTGATGCAATCTAGTGCCTTATATCAGGGCTCGACACTAACGGTGGCCCGGTGGCCCGGGGCCACCAAAAACGCACATTGGGCCACCAAGATTTCAGAAATGAAGATATTGGTGGCCCGATCAGGCCACCAAAAAAAGTCGGATGTTTGCCTTTACTTTTGGAAATGAACAGCAGTAACAATCGGCTCCGTAAGATGCTAAAATAAATGTCAGATGTTTGCTTTTAACTTTGGAAATGAATAACGGGTAATATTTGACTCCCGTATGATACTAAAATAAATGTCGAATGTTTGCTTATATAATTGGAAATGAATAATGGTAAGATTCAGCTCCGTAGGTGCTAAAATCAATGTCAGATATTTGATTTTGCGTTCGGAAATGAGTAAGGATAACATTTGGCTCCGGAAGATACTGAAATAAATGTCGAATGTTTGCTTTGATGTTTGGAAATGAATAATAATATTATTCAACTCCGTACGATGATAAAATAAATGTCGGATGTTTGCTTTTACGTTCGAAAGTAAATAGCAATAACATTCAGCTCCGAAAGATGCTAAAGTAAATGTCGAATGATCCCTTTGACGTTCGGAAATGAATAACAATAATTTTCAACTCCGTATGATGATTAAATAATTGTCGGATGTTTGCTTTTACTTTCGAAAGTAAATAGCAATAACATTCGGCTCCGGAAGATGATAAAATAAATGTCAGATGATTGCTTTTAGGTTCGGAAGTATATAGCAGTAATAGTCTGCTCCATACGATACCAAAATAACTGTCGGATGTTTGCTTTCAGATTTCGAAATGAGTAACAGTAACATTCAGCTGCGTTTGATGGTAAAATTAATGTTTGATGTTTGCTCTGACGTTCGAAAATGAATACAAATAATATTCAACTCCGTAAGATGATAAAATTATGTTCGAAAGTAAATAGCAATGACATGCAGCTCCGGAAGATGCTAAAATAAATGTTGAATGTTTGCTTTGACGTTCGGAAATGAATAACAATAATATTCAACCCCGTACGATGATAAAATATATGCCGGATGTTTGCTTTTACGTTCGAAAGTAAATAGCAATAACATTCAGCTCCGGGAAATACTAAAATAAATGTGGAATGATCCCTTTAACTTTCGGAAATGAACAACAATAATATTCAACTCCGTACGATGATGAAATAAATGTCGGATGTTCACTTTTACTTTCAAAAGTAAATAGCAATAACATTCTGCTCCATACGATGCAAAAATGAATGTCGGAAATTTCCTATCACATTTCGAAATGAATAACAGTAACATTCAGCTGCGTTTGATGGTCAAATAAATGTCTGATGTCTGCCTTGACGTTCAAAAATGAAAAACAGAAACATTCGGCTCCGTACGATGCTAAAATAAATGTCAGATGATTCATTTCACTTTCGGAAGTGGACATCAGTAACATTCGGCTTCGTACAATAATGAAATAAATGTCGGATGTTTGCTTTTAAATTTGGAAATGAATAATAATATTCTGCTCCGTACGATGCTAAAATAAATAACAGATTGTTGCTTTTACATTTGGAAATGATTGATGGTATCAATCGGCTCAGTTAGATGCTAAAATAAATAGCTGATGTTTGCTTTCACGTTCGGAAATGAATAAGGATAACATTCACTCAGTAGGATGCCAAAATTAATGTCGGTTGTTTGCTTTTACATTTGAAAATGATTAACGGTAACATTCGGCTCCGTAAGGTGCTAAAGTACTAGTAAATGATGGATGCTAAAATTAATGTCGGTTGTTTGCTTTTACATTTGAAAATGATTAACGGTAACATTCGGCTCCGTAAGGTGCTAAAGTACTAGTAAATGATGGACGATTGTTTTTACAATCAGAAATGAATAACGGTAACTTTCGGCTCTTTACAATGCTAAAACAAATGTCGGATGTTTACAAATGTCTGCAAATGCTCCCACTTTCTCATTTCAAACGTAAGTTTTGATCACCTAAATAGGCATCAACTTTTATAATAATCTATAAGCCTATTTGCTAAATCTTCGAACTCAGAATAACGGTAAGATGATTGACTTTTCTATTCATTATTTTAGACATGGGTGCATATCACTTCAGTAATGCTTAATATTTATTTTTCTATGTCTAGTAGGACCGATTTAGTTTTTCTTATGTTTTTCTTGATTTTTTTTCGGGCCACCAGATTTTACTTTCGGGCCACCAAAAAATAAACAGCAATGATTTTGGTGGCCCAATAGGGCCACCAAAAATAAAAGTTAGTGTGGAGACTTGCTTAACCATAGTGCCATGGTGATCTTTGATGCAGTCACATATAATTATTCTCCAAACATATGAAAACACATTCACATAAATTTGAATGTGCATGTATATAAACACACAATGATTATGACTTTACCTACTGATAAATACAGGATATGATATCAGATTTCCGTCTAGCTTTCTTTATCCCTAATGACAACGTAACCTCCAATTCCAAAGAGCTTGATCACTCATTTCATGAAAGGCTGACTGTAGTAGATAATAACAGCTACATGTAGAGGAATACAGTCTGAAAGGGTTAGGTCACTATGACTTACCACATTTGCATTCAAATACTCCATCTTCTCCTTGAGCTCAGGTGACTTGATGTTGGCATATGGCAATCCAACCATGACGACACATCTACATCACACACAAAATATATAGTATTTCCCTCACTATAGATGATCAATCATCAGTTTGGAAAACAACAATATGGAAAACAACAATATAGAAGAATAATGGGGGGGGGGGTTCATTACTGAAAATAAAATAATATGCAGTCTAAACTTCTACAGGAATTTAATGAAGGCATGCAAGGCCTTGACTCTTCATACAGTCAAACCCGTCTTTGATAGCAACCACCTGTTTATAGCGGCCACCTGCCATATACGACCACTAAAAATCAATTCCCTCCGAGAGAAAAAGCAAGTTAAAGAACCTGTCTATAGCGGCCACCTGTCTATAACAGCCACTTTTTTGTCTCCCTTGGGTGGCCACTATAGACAGGTTATGCTTCTAATAGCATGATATAGAAGGACAGTGGGGACCATTGAGATACATTTAACATCGCTAATGAATATTAAGATAAATGAGATAAATAGCACATAACCTTCTAATTGCCTATATTCAAATGTTTCCTTTCTCTCTCTCTCTCTCTCTTTTTTTCCCCCCAAATTTGTTACATCCTTGGTATCCAGCTTGTAATTTGAAAGGGCTTTGATTGATAAAATTCCTTACAATACTCAACAGTGAATAGTCTATGCAGCTGACTCCCATTATAACGAAATTATTCAAAATTCCTTTATTATATCCAAATTGCTTTACAACTCGAGGGAATTTGCACAGTAGATTTTATTGATAATAACTTTGGGACCATATGTTTTATTTCACTGTAACAAAATTTTGTTATAACTGTGTTCACTGTAACAGGACCGCCATGTACTAGTATTTATTTCATGCCAGGACCAGTATACAAACCACAAGTCAACCTCACCTGCCAAGGTTGTCAGAAAAGTTGATGCCTTCACTCATCTTGCCTCCCACAACACAGAAGAGGATGGCTCCATTTAGGTTGCCATGACAACTACTGCATGCTTTCTGAAATGCAGAACATAAAGGTACAGAACCTATGGTCTATGCATATTGTCAAAATAGTGAGCGCAATGATAAAGGGGGCAGGGTGCAGTGGGACAAATCATTGTATTATTCGTTAACCCGTTGAAGACTAGTCCCAAGTATACTCGGGCAGGTGTCTTTATATGCAAAATACGTGTTCTAGCAAAATCAGCCCATCCTCAACAGGTTAATAGTCCACTGCAAGTCATTATTACTCTCAGTACTAGATTTGGGAGGGAAGAGCTAGACGGTAAGAGCATTCCACCAATGCTTATATGTCTATATTGATTGCAAGCATTATTCGCATGGAATTACTATCATACTGATGATAAACAGAACAGCAGCAACTTTCATGACGACAAAACCCTGATCGACTCTCCCTCAAAAAATTACGGGCTCCCATATGTACAAACACAAGCACTAACCAGCAAATCAAACTGTGAAAAGGCAACTTTACCTTGAAAGTGCAGTGTCTGCCAATTTTCACAAATGTCTGAGAACCAATTGTAGTGGAATATTGATTCCCGTAATCCCTATTGTGTGACCATGACCTTCGTGTATAACTGAACTACTTTGCTACACCCGAGTGGGCTTGAAAATTTTACAACTAGGGCAAGTCTGGAGGGATTACTTCATGCCAATGAAAAAACTTGGCAGGTTATTTTAAGCTATAAAAGTGCCTACGCACATGAAGAGTTAAAGCTGTGATGCTGGACCAAGGAATGGCAACGTACCTCAATCACCGCAGAGTACTGGCCCAGTACCTGCTCTACTTGGTTGGCCTTTCGGGGCTCACGGAAGACCTTCTTCCGGTGGCCAAGTCTTGTGATAACCCCCTGGGATTCCCAGTAGGTGTAGATCTGTTTCTCGTAGTCATAGGAGGGGAAGAAGCATACGACGCCGCCCGGGATGATATTCGACACATTGACAAGAACTCGACCGACCTCATCCATCTGTGTGCAACACAAACAATTTAAACACAATATACATGCACTATGGTGGCACAGTCTACTGAGTATGTCATAATGATGTTAGGCTTGTATGGTTTTATTAATGCCGTTTTCTTACAACCAAAGACAATAACAATTTAAGAATATATTCATTCCACAACTTTGATTTCTGCAAAGTCAGTGATATGATGCACAAAAAGAAGAAAAGAAAGTGTACATTAAAACTAATAAAGGGAGAAAGAAAGAAAAGAAAAAAAGGAAAATTAAAACATTAGGCCTGCATGGTTAACAACGCTTTCCTGTCATGCCCGAGGAAATGAGGTATCACAATTTTAGGGCAGCATTCCTTCCATTCAATCAATTACTGCAAACTCGGCAACATGATGTAAAGAAATGGTGTATGATTACAGCATCAGGCATGTCAGCTCGAACACGGTTTCCCTCCACACCGACGAAAATAGAGGTATTATGATTTTTTAATTGTATTCATTCCATACAACCATTCCAGCAGAGTCAAGATCTGAAGGGAAACTGAGGTTTGGTTACATTATCAACAACATTAATCATAAATTACTGTAACTTGAGCAAATAAATTAGAAACAGTGCCATAATTATGATAGAGACACCACTTGCCTGAGGAGATCTTGTATAACTGTTTGTTTTCATAAAAATAAATAAGAAAAAAAAAAACTTAACAACAACAACAAAACACTTGCAGTTCATTACACTAAAAAACTTTGAATAAAGAACAGATAGCACAATATGCTGGTCTTTGTAGTAATGGATATCAAAAAGAAAAATCCTTGCAAAGAAAATGTTCAAATGATAACACAAAAGGTAAAATACATAAAGCAACAAAGTTTCAAAATAATATAACCAGAGAAGAACTCAGACAGCCCAGAGCTCCACCAAGCAGCTCATTTCCTCCCATATATGCATGCTGAGAATTGCCCAATTTCCCAATAAAGAAACCTTGTGTTAAGTCATCAGCTTCCAGATGCGCTGCACCTGGCCCAAGCAGAGCATGCACTTTAGTCCGCGTGTGCAAACCCCAAATACACGCAGTGCAAACTCCCAAGTTTATTGACCCTATTTGCCAAAATATCAAAAATCCTTCAAAAATTTATTAAAAATTCCCAGATCACTACCAAAATTTAATCACCTGTTCCTTGAGTCATTACCTACTTTTTACATCATAACCAAACATTTGAGTATACTAAGATAGCCAGACAATAAATTTATAATCTGAATTTTTACTTTGTAGTAATAAGATTTTCATTATAACCGTATTCGCTGTAATGGGAGAGCACTGTATGCAATCACCCACCATTTTGGGAGAGTCTCTGGACTGGAAGGTGAAATCAAGCTCAAGACCGGTCGGACCCTTGGATAGGGCTATTGGCAGAAGCTGTTCAGGGGGTATCACATGACCTGAGGTGGCAAGACAAGCAACAATATGCAACGAAAACTTTCAAGCAAATATTCCTTTCAGAAGTTATTATAAAAGAAACTACTGTCCTACAAACAACATACTGACAAGCATAATGATTCCCCAAAAGTTGGCAATGCAAAAGAATGGAAACCAAATGTATACCATGCAAGGGCACTATAAGGATTCATGATAGACAAATACATACACCGTAGCTCTGTTTGTCATTCGTGTTGTTGTTTTTTTTTGTTGTTGTTGGTTTTTTTTAGAGGTATCATTCTGCTACATAATGATAAAATTAAATGCACAAAAAAACAGTAATTTTGAGCTGTGCAGCTTACAACCATGTGATTAGAGTTACAGCAATTCTGAGCAACTGTTTATGCTCACATAATAATCAACATCATGCCTTTTCACTACATACAAAGCGATAATAGCATCACAAAATCTTTTAACAAGAATCTCGCATTAGGAGGAATGTTATCATCATATACACTGGTATGTGTCCTGATGAAAAAATGAAATGAAATACCTACCACAAGAGAACTCGGTTATCCTCTCTGGCAAGACCCCAGCGCACACCAGGAGCTGGTGCTTGAACTCCTCTACTGGTTGCATGGTTCCCCCGGCAACGATAACAGCCCTGGCCTCCTTGACAACATCAGTGAAGTGTACGGCTGGGTTTAGAAGCTGAAACCTGAGGCTGCATTGACTCAGCAGCTCTGGGCCATTGAGGTTTTGGAGAAAAGATATTGACAGATCCTTTTGGATTATATCATTTGAAACAAATATTAACATCATGGAATCAAACAATTATATTTCTTGCTGGCTGTGGAAAAGAGTTGGAAAAGTTTCATACGGGCGTTCAGGATGCTGTGACAGTAACTCATAGTCTAGAGGTTAAGTATGGGTGTCATTAACCCGTTGAGGACGAGTCCCGAGTATACTCTTGGGCAGGTGTCTATGGGAAATGCATGTTGTAGTAAAATCAGTCCGTCCTCAACGGGTTAACTCAGGGCTTGGCATTAACATTTTTCTTTAAATCTGAAATTTTGGTGGCCGGAAAAAGAAATGCAAAGGCCAGAAATAAATGAAAAATAACAATCCATTTTGAATATGAAGTGCTCAAGCAGTCCATCAAAAGAAAGCCTTTTTGGAATTTGATGGTCCGAGATCGATGTTTAGTGGCCCTTGGCCATCAGCCCAAAAGTCTTGTATACTACATCACAAGTGCCAGGAAGATATCAAAGAGTGAAAGAAAACCTGATCATTGTGCGGTGGTAGTAACAGAGCATTTGCATTATCGAAAATAAGGAGCTCTCAATTGAGGATGTGGATGTTAATTTTTGTGTGTCATGTGCAAAGTTCTGCCATTGGCATAGCTATGAGCTTGAAGTCCTGAGTCCTCTCAATTCTACAATGGTAGAAGGGCAGAATCACTGATGTAGCTGAAGGGAACAATGCTTTTTCTGACATAATACGCACATTTCACAATAGCAGGGCGCTCACACTAAAAGTGAAACTACACATAGTTTGCTCCGTGGTAAAAACTTTGAAGCTTGAGCTCACTGTCACACTACAAACGTAGGTTCGAATCCTGCTCGAGTATGTACGCCCATGATTTTTTATCATGGCTACTACTAAAAAAAACACTGATCAATTCAGTGCTTATTTACGTCGATGTAGGGCAATTTGTCAATCAGTTGCAATGAAAACTTCTCGACGGAAGAAATTCATGAATTTGAATAACAAAGCAGTACCCGCTGCATGCTATAAGGATTAGAACCAACACTTGCTGTCGGGCGAAAGCTCGGTGGTCTAGTGGAGATGACGCCTGTCCGGTGATCAGGAGGTCGTAGGTTCGAATCCTGCTCGAGTATGTACGCCCATGATTTTTTATCATGGCTACTACTAAAAAAAACACTGATCAATTCAGTGCTTATTTACGTCGATGTAGGGCAATTTGTCAATCAGTTGCAATGAAAACTTCTCGACGGAAGAAATTCATGAATTTGAATAACAAAGCAGTACCCGCTGCATGCTATAAGGATTAGAACCAACACTTGCTGTCGGGCGAAAGCTCGGTGGTCTAGTGGAGATGACGCCTGTCCGGTGATCAGGAGGTCGTAGGTTCGAATCCTGCTCGAGTATGTACGCCCATGATTTTTTATCATGGCTACTACTAAAAAAAAACACTGATCAATTCAGTGCTTATTT
Organism: Diadema setosum; assembly: GCF_964275005.1. Taxonomy (NCBI): domain Eukaryota; kingdom Metazoa; phylum Echinodermata; class Echinoidea; order Diadematoida; family Diadematidae; genus Diadema; species Diadema setosum. The sequence goes on from NC_092695.1 coordinate 34,066,597, forward strand.
ACGTCGATGTAGGGCAATTTGTCAATCAGTTGCAACTAGACTAGAAATGTCGCTATGGCGACTGGTATGCCTCCGCCATAATGCATGATTCTCCTAATAGGTCTATATTACACGTGGACAATGTGATTACATTTTCACAAAACTGGCAAAATATTAAAATGACAAGTTTGTCACAAATGTGTCGACTGTTCACCTTCCTTGACCTAAGTTTCATTGGATGAATAGGAGAGCATGTATTTGGGGATTTAAGGACTTTAACTTGACTTTGACCCATTCATAAGTTTATGCATTGAGCAATTTTCAAGGTATGGAGAAAAAGTGCAATTTCTGTATTGAATAGTAAATTGTTACCATTTTCATCTGGCCTTTGACCCTAAAATTCATAAGATAATCACTGTCAGGCAGAACATGCATAAATATGTACCGGTAGTAAGTTTCAAGCTAACTTGAGCCACTTCCGAGATATGGAGGAAAAAGTTAGTTCAGCACTTTCACTTGATCTTTGACCTTTTGACCTCTGAGGCAAAAAAGAAAAAGAAAAAAAACTTTTCAGAGAATCTCTATTAGGTTATACACTAATTGTATACATGCATACACCAAGTGTAAAAAAAAAAAATAATCCTGCTGGCATTGCATAAATATGAGGGAAATAGTAAAATTTTGAAGTGTTGCCCTTGACCTTTGACCCCACGAACCCTAAATTCTCTAGATAATCACTGCCAGTCAGTACATGTATATATATGTATATACTATGTTCCATGAAGATACCTTGAACAATTTCCAAGGTACGGAGAAAAAAGTTAAGTTTTAATATTTTTTCTTGACCTTTTGACCTTTGACCTTTGACATCATGACCCCAAACTTTCACCAGAGAATCTTAATTGGGTAATACATGTATACACTAAGTTTCAAGAAAATATCTTCAGGCATTGCATAGATATGGTGGAAATAGTGAAAGTTTACGTATTTGACCTTGACCTTTTGACCTTTGACCTTGAGCATGTGCACCCAAAAGTTAATAGGCACAACTTCACCCCCTAATACACATACATCCCAAGTTTCATTTGGATACCTCAAAAGGTTTTTTAGTTACGCTGTCCACAAAAATTATTACGGACGGACAGAAGGACGGACGGACAACCGAAAACATAACGCCTCCGGCACCAATTCGTGGCGGAGGCATAAAAAGCACTCTGAGAGTGCAGACCTCCGCCAAGCATGCAGCTCATTTCCACCACTGATCTTACTCTTCCGTAGAAATATTAGTGATTTCCACCCATTACGTATTTATAGCATTGTGTGCTGAAAGTCGCCCAATTTCCCAAAATATAGAAGCCTTTTGTTACGTCATAAACCCTCAGCTGCACGGCTCGCCTCGCCCTAGCAGAAACTAGAGCATGCACTTTAGTGCGCGCATGCAAACCTCAAATATGCGCAGCCTGAACTCCCAAGTTCATTGATCCTACCTGCCAAAATATAAAAAATCCTTCATAAATTTCCCCAAAATTGTCGGATCACTACCAAAATTTAATCATTTGTTACTTGTATCATTCTAAACCTTTCCTGCAAGTTTCATCCAAATCCGTTAACTACTTTTTGAGTTATTTTGCACACGGACAAACTAACAAACACACAAACCAAATGTAATGAAAACATAATCTCCTCCCTTGGCGGAGGTAACTATGAGTGGTTTCACAACTGCATGCATGAATTCTTGTTGTCAGTCATACATTTTTCATAGCCATGTTGAAGGAACAATACCATCTATAACGTCATATGTACATTTGCACCTGGGACAGTCCACTCAGCTGAGCTACCGCGTCGCACTCTTTCGAAAGCATGTGTAAAGGCACAACGGACAGAAGGACACAGACATTCCACGTTGGTTGCTTCCTGCGTCGCAGCTTTCACTGCATCCTCAATCAAAAGCTCCTGCATGAGTTAAGATGTGCGGGGCTATTTCATGTTTTTCAGTCCAAACAAAAGCACACCGGTTAGGAAGAATGAAATGAAACATGTCTTACCATCACTGAGAGGAAAAGTGAAAAAAGAGGAAACAGAAATGGGAAACATCATAATAAATACCTTGTTTGTTGACAACCACTCTGCCATCTTTGTTGGCATTCGTGAGGGCGAGAAGGAAGCCCTCTATGTGCATCAATGGAGAGGAGAAGAAGTGGGGCTCCTCCTGCTCTCTTCCTGCTAGGGAGTGTCATGGAACAGACATTTCACATAATGAGCTGGCCATATTTTGATGCACTTTGTGAATTTTCATAGGTAATGGTTCAATGGAGCTTATCGTCGCTAAGGAGTTTATGTATGCAATATTTTCCGTCCCGTAAGGTGGACAATCTCGGAACGGAAAAGAAACCAAGAGCGATCTCCGACAGCGATTTTCTCTGTATTTTGTTGTCACCAAATTCCCATGTTCACAAGATTCAATTTGAAATATCTCTGGACGTAAAGCACATCTTTTCTTTTTAACAGATTATACATCAAATTAAAGTTTAGAGACTGGACTAAGTAAATATCTTGTTTACATAAAATATGAAGAAACCGACTTGTAGCTGCTTTTGACGTGACGGGTCACATATTTTTACAAAAGGGCTGGAAGTTACCAATGACATACCTATACAGTGTACATTAATTGCATGCTTGAATTTGTCAAAATTAATGCATATCACCATAAGTTCGACTTGTTCTCTCTCTCTTTCTTTTTTTTTCTTTTTTTTTTTGCAAGAGGTATATTACAGCAGAATGCTAGACTCCAGAAAAAAAAAGAGGAGATTAAAGGTGTCTAGTACAGTACTGTGTCTGCTAGTATACATAGTCAATTATCAAAAGACACCTCTTTTGGTATCCTTTGCTTCATTATGACTATTTAACAACAGTGTTAGCACAGCTGATAGCATTTAATTTTTCCAAACTCTCTACCTTCAAGGAAACTATTGAAACTGCAGTGGAGCTTATCAGCTCAAGGAGTACATATAACCTTCTGTTATCATTTTCTGTTTGGTTTGGTTTTGTTTCATTTGAGTTGACTCACCTGAGCTTGGCACGGGCACTTCTTTGGCTTGGTCTTTCCGTTTGCTTATTTCTTGCAGGAACTGGGTCATCCCTGATGCTTTGGGTCTCTCTGGTACACTAACCTTGACGGCAGCAGGCTGGTACTTCTCAACATAGCCATTTAACTGGCAGGGAAAAGAGATGAATCTTCCAGTGAAAAATCCTTATCTTACCATGATAACATTCAATAGGGGGTCAAGTATATCCTAGAACGTGGGATGGGGCTGTTAATACAAGTCTTGAAATAAATGGTGACCCTGCATCACAAAACCACCAAAGAGTTGACAGACATGGATTTTTAGATGAGGGTAGATTCTGAAAGAGCAGACTCTAAGCTTTAGAATGATGTGTATTCTATACAAAGGAGTTTCATATAAACCCATCTGAATAATGGAAAGGAAGCACACACTCTGGAAATGCGTTTACTGAGAATCGAGGCTTTGAAATTTAGGGTCTATTCAAGCACTTAACCCTCACCAAGCTGTGCTCCAGGCAATGAATGGGACAAAAAACAGGATGTAAACTCCATAGTAGCCACAATGAAGGGATTATCTGATTAACCTGAAAGGTTCCACACTCTATGAGTACATGCTATTTATTACTGATACTAACTTTCAAAGCAGCAGCATCATCCATTCAAAAGTTTTTAGAGTTGAAGGGTGAGTATTAAGGGTGTTGAATAAATGAAAAGGGGTAATTATAACATGCCTAATCACACTACTCTACAATTAAGTATTGTAAAAAAAGAAACTGCAAAAAGCACAATTTCCCAGTTATTCTATGATCCCAAACTTATGTAGAAGCTTTCATAAAATATTAAAAACAAAACAAAACGAATATATTGACAAGTCTGACATATTTCACCTATTTTGAGTCCTCATGTAAAATCTGGGAGTGTGATTTTGTTTTTTGGTGGTTTGTGATTCTCAGTCACAAATGTAAAGTAACACTTTATAAGATAAATCAACACTTTACGTCATACAGCAATACCATCATTCTTCCTCTTTTTGAACACATTCTACTTGCCATGGTTAAAGCTTCCTGTATTTCAGTGTTGCCTTAATTTCTTTTTTTGTTGTATTCTTTTTATTCAGTTAGACTAATAAACAATCCTACACCCTACATCCCTGAACAACTTTGCAGTGAGAAACATTAGAAGCTATGTTGTGAAAGTGTCAATTCACATGAAACACTGCCAGTGGGCAATGAAGGAAAGACTTTAAGTTACACATATCCGGCGCCAATTCGACAAAAGTGAAAAAAGAAAGCACAGTGCGATTGCAAGTTGGTGTGCACAGCCATTGCGGCGATTACAATCCTGCCACATCACACACTATCACTATCTCGTGCAATACTCAGCTATTGAATAATCAGTGTGTGTGAATGAAGACACAGCGGTACTAGGCTATTGAATAGTGTGAGTGTATACACACTCAGTCATCCTTCACATGAGAGTCCTACACACAGAAATATCTTTCAAAACTCCTCTATGAAACGAAGTATGCATCAACCGGAAAAACTTCATATACAACTAGTCCAAGAGCATTAGGTCAAAACAGGCTTAAACCTGGACATTTTTGGTAACAAGCTGATTTTTTCAGGATAGATCCAGAAAAATGTCTAGAATAACATACTAAAAGTCCTCATGAATCCTCTTTGAGCGTTTTCCGCAATCCAAGATGGCGTCCAAAATGGCCGCCATTTCCAGAAATTCTTATAACTTTTCAACCAGAGAACCAAAATACAAAATTTAAGTGTCTAAATATATGTTTTGAAGCATGAAGAACTCAATAAAATACATATCAAGAGATTTTGATGCACGCAAGTACGGTAATCCAAGATGGCGTCCAAAATGGCCGCCATATTTTGAAATTCTTATAACTTTCCAGCCAGGTAACCTTAATACAAAATTTAAATGTGTAAATATATGTTTTGAAGGATGAAGAACTCAATAAAATACATATTATTAAGAGATGTTGACGGACATAAGTACCGTTATCCAAGATGGCATCCAAAATGGCCGCCATATTTTGAAATTCTGATAACTTTCCAGCCAAGTCACCCAATTACAAAATTTAAATGTCTAAATATATGTTTTGAAGGATGAAGAACTCAATAAAATACATATTAAGAGATGTTGACGGACATAAGTACCGTAATCCAAGATGGCATCCAAAATGGCCGCCATTTTCTGAAATATTTCAAATAGGCAACCAAATACAGAATTTAAGTGTTTATGTTTCGAAACATTTATAAAGAACTCAATGAAATACATATTAAGAGATGCTGACGCACGCATGTCCAGATTAAACCGCTCGAGCTCTTCCTAAAATGCAAAATGGCGTGCAAAATGGCTGGCAGTCACAATTTTATCTCACAATAATATAAATAAATGTCAGTATAGTATATAAGAAGCTTTTTATTTACAAATAGTTCTCATGAGTAAAGTATACAAATAAAACATTTGGCTGTTAAAATCAAGGAGTCGTCCTTGTTTCGATAGAAACATTCACCATCAGATATGTTGCTATAAGCAGAGAGCCTACTAGATCTTTTTACCACATGCTCTATTTTCGTCACCTCAAGCACATGAAATGAAAATTTAGTGCTAGCCCTTTTTTATTACCTACGCATTTGGTGTCTACCATGAGGTGAGTTACATTTGAAACTGTCAGTTATCACTCAAGAAGTAAAAACAATTCTTTCTGATGTCTGTGCTACATAACTGTTGAAAATTAGTGTCTTCATGTGCGACAAAATAATGTGTAATTCATCAAATGACAGTGAATCTCTTTGCTGCAGTGTATTGCTCCACCTTAAAACAAAGTGTCTAAATTATCTTAGGGTGGCCTATTCATTTCGTGTAGATTAGGTAAAATTATATTACAGATAGAAATCAGAGAATGTGGCACTCACAGTTATTGGTACATGGAGGAGGAATACTCCTCTCCCGCACGAGGGATCTTCTTTTTTTTTTACTCGAAAGTGAAACATATAGTGCAAACGTTTGGTAAGATATTGAATTGTTTCCATCAAAGAGTAGGAAATATATAAAGAAGTTTTCAGGGAAATGGGCAATATATGGAAGGGGGTGGAAGGGGATCCCCTCCCCCCAACATGAGGGAGATTTTGCATTTTCAGACTTGATATTCAGACATTGATGCACCATATTGGTGAAATATTAATTTTTTGTTTCCATAAAAAGGAACAAAAAGTTATGTAATCATGGAAGTGCGCAGTCATAGGGATGCCCGCTTCCGCACGAGGGCATAATTTCGTATTTTCAGATTTGAAATTTACAGATCTGTTGCACCTATTTGATGAAATATTTGATATTTGTTTTCTATTTAACGCTGGAAGAACGAATTCAGGAAAGTGTCGGGGAGGGGGAAGTGTGTGGGGAGAATACTCCTTCCCATACGATGGAGATTTCGGCATTTTCCCATTTGAAATTCAGAGATTTAGCACACTCTTTTGGTGAAATATCTGAGATTTGTTTTTGTCCTAAAAGTAAGAAAATATATATTACTAATGGAAATATGCAGGGGAGGTGTATAGGGTGATGCACCCTCCCACAAAATGGAGGTTTTTTTTTTTTTTAAGATATATGGGTTTTATGGTGCACAATGTTGATGACATACCAGATTGTTGTTTCTATTAAAAAGTGTAAGTATAGAATAAAGAATAAAGACTAGTATATCCAAGGCAATGAGCTAGTAGAGGATGGGGGGGGGGGGGGATCCCTTTCGACTGGAGGGAGTTTGGCATTTCTATGATCATCAACCGGCCTAGTGCACCTTTGGTGTTATATTGATTGTCCATCCTTAAAGAGTAGATAATTCGTTGTCTCAGTATCCCCATCCCCTCCAACTCCAGGGAGCTATTACACTTGAATTGAAAAGACAATAATTATATCATTTACATACATTCGATGCAATATTTGGGAATTGTTAATCAAAGGGGTATTTAATTTATATTGGGGAAGTGAGCGGTGGAAGGATTTTGTAGGAAGGGCAAATTACCCTTACTTTTGCATTTTGTAAGTGAAAGATCTAGTGCACACTTTTTGATGACAAATTCGGAAATTTGTTAATCTCAAAAGTGTACAAAGTCTATGGAAAGGGGCCGAGCGAGGGACGTTTTACATTTTTATGATTGCAATTCAATGACTTCAGGATGAATATTTGGAAAATAATGATTGTACAGGTCACACCTTTCCCCAAGAGGGGGGGGGGGGGGGGGGGGGGAATGCATCCAAGCGAACCTTTACCACCAGACCATCTGAGTTGTTGGATCTCGAACATTATGTTGAATATCTTTGTCTCGTGATAAACAAACGGCGGCCATTTTGGGCAACATTTGGTTTTCGCGAAGAACTCACGTGGTTTTATTTTTACTTACGTGCTTCAAGATCACTGAATAAGTATTTTGTTGGGTTCCTTATGTCTCAATAAGTGCGCATCGCGGTTACGTAGTTGCAGGGTTATGAGAAAAACAGGAAATGGCAGCCATTTTGGACACCATTTTGGATTTCTGAAGTGCTCAAATGCTTTATTTGTGTTTCAAAATCTCCGAATAAGTATTACATTTGATTCCCTGTGACTCAAAACGTATATTTCGACATTACAAGTGTGTACAGTTGAAATCTACTTGCAAAATTATGAGAAAAACAAATCAGGAAATGGCGGTCATTTTGGACGCCATCTTGGATTACGGTACTTATTGTCCGTCAACATCTCTTAATATGTATTTTATTGAGTTCTTCATCCTTCAAAACATATATTTAGACATTTAAATTTTGTATTTGGGTTACCTGGTTGAAAAGTTATAAGAATTTCAAAATATGGCGGCCATTTTGGACGCCATCTTGGATTACGGTTCTTGCGTGCATCAACATCTCTTAATATGTGTTTTATTGAGTTCTTCATGCTTCAAAACATATATTTAGGCATTTAAATTTTGTATTTGGGTTCTCTGGTTGAAAAGTTATAAGAATTTCTGGAAATGGCGGCCATTTTGGACGCCATCTTGGATTGCGGAAAACGCTCAAAGAGGATTTATGAGGACTTTTAGTATGTTATTCTAGACATTTTTCTGGACCTATCCTGAAAAAATCAGCTTGTTACCAAAAATGTCCAGGTTAAAACTAATGCTCTTGGACTAAACAAACATAAATTATTGTTGGATATATTTTTTGGAAAGATGGAATTTCTCATCAATGTGATGTGGAAAAGTAATGAAGTTTTGATATATTTTTTTCTGTTTTTCATCACCAAAGTCGGGATACAGCTTATCCGGCGCTACAACCTTATCGCTGGCAAATACGGTACTCCAAAAGTAAAAGACAAATAATATCATATCCCCTATGGCCCCTCCCCCCCCCCCCCATAATTTTCAAGTTCATTACAAGTTGATGTGTAACGAACAACCAATATCATTACCCCAACAATGCAGATTAGATTCTGAATGATATGCTATCAAACTCTTAACAACACCTTATTCTGGGAGGATGGAAGTCACTTTTCTCACCTTCCTGGCTATTTGGCTCTTCTGGCAATATCTCTGCAACTGTACATGAAATCAAGACAAAGAATACAATGAAAATTACATGTGGATTATCTGGAACATCCACCAGTAACACTCACTGTGACAGGAATCAATTTAGGATAGCAGGTGCAGTGCTAGATTGTGTCAATGTGGACTATGATTATGTCTAAAAACAAAAGTAAAAAATGAAAAAAAAAAATACACATAGGCATATATTGCTGTTGTCGTTTTTAAGTAGTACTTTGGAATGTATTCTCTCATTTATACTGATCGAGCTGCAAACTAAATGGCAAAGCAAATACGAGAGAAGGAGGTCCTTAACCCTAATCAGGCTGGGCTTTTTTGGCTATGCTATATCTGGGGGGGGCGGATTCCGCCCCCCCTTCAGATCTCACCTATGGAACGCGCGATCGCGCCGAAAATCGGCACACGCGACGCCCGCGATGTATTCTATCAAAATGTATGGTTGCTTTCTCCGAAAAATTATTCTTATATTTTATATTAATTAATTATTGTAATTTATGCATAAAATTAGTTTTGGGCTCTAAATCACTTATTAATGCTCCAATTAAGCTAATTTCTTTTTAAAAATGTTTCTTGTATCATTCTTCTGAGACATAGGATAAAAAAAATCTGTATCGAAATCAATTTCTTATGTATTTTATTGTTTTTTGAATTTCTTATATATTTCTTTGTTTTTTGACCTTTTGTTTTTGTTTGTTTTTTGGCTAAAATTTGTCACAGACATTTTTCGAAGCATTATTATGCTAAAATAAATTAATTTCGGCCATTCTAAGTGAAGATATGAATTTTTATGTGAATTAATTGAAAAAACACAATTTGCATTGGATTTGTACACAAAATCACGTTTTGGAGCAATTTTGGGGTTGACAAATTTTTTTCGAACGGGCCTCGCGTCAAAACGGTACGCGCAGGCGCAACAATTTGGGTCTCAAAAGTTGCGCGATACTTGAAAGAAAAAGGTCTTGAAACATCGCGGCGGGAGCTTATCGCGTTGCGAAGATATTGCGCGAAACGTCGAGGGGGGGGGCGGATTCCGCCCCCCCCAGCCTGATTAGGGTTAAATACTATCCATTCTATTTCCAAAATGCACTCTGAAAAATCTCAAATATATTGATAAAGCACAGCTTCTTACTATGGCAAAAACACTATTAAAGGACATTGTGTTGTGCTATAAATCCCTTTCATACAACCTATTAAAGGGGATGAATGTCTCAAAGTTGTAAACAAATGAAAGATATCAATAGAGATAAGACTGCATGATGTACTCCCATCATCAGGGCAGTTATTTCTCCCTCATTCAACAATGCACACTACCTTGAAGAGATTGATGTTGTCCATCTGCGTCTCAAAGAGAAAGTCGTTGATGGTGAAGAGGCGGGTGGAGCTGGATCCGGGCATCTTCTGGGAGTCCGGGGCGGAGTCGGTTCTGCCTCCCAGGTGGCGGACCCAGCTGGAGAGAATCTGAAGGAGCTGCTTGATGTACATGAGATTCTTGGCCAGGAGCCGGCTCCTGTGGTCGAGGATACATTTTAACCCGTGGAGGACGAATCCCGAGTATACTCCGGCAAGGATCTAGCGGGAAATGCGTGTTGTAGCAAAATCAACCCATCCTCAATGGGTTAATAGTCGAGAATGAGATGATTTTGCCATAATACATATTCCCCATAGACACCTTAAGGAGTAAACTCAGGAATAGTCCTTAATGGGTTAACACAATAAATGCACTGTTGGGGAGGGGGGGGGGTCTGGGCAATACAATGCATATCTGAGGGGTATCTAAATTGGTGTGACTATATATATATGTTGACCACATGCAGCATTGCACACAACCAGTTATGTATAACTGCTGGTTTAAAAGAAAGAAAGAAAATTAGCTGGCCAAACTGTTGTGGTCAACCCAGTATAGCAAGAGGATGGTTGTCTTGTATTGAAACTAGAAATCCAAACTGGCCTACCATCTATCTCTTTTGATAGAAAGCCAGTGTAGCATGAGAATGATTGTCTTGTATTAACTCCATTGGGCTACTACTGAAACTAGAAATCCAAACTGGCCTACCATTTATCTCTTTTGGTAGAAAGCATCAGATTATTGTGATTTCAGATGGTCCTTGCAGCCCCTGGAAGCATACTAATTGTAATAACAAATCAAGCTCATGCTACTAAATTAAATTCCTGACAAGTTAAGTATGCACTTTGTTTTCCATCAAAGAAAAAAAGTCATGAAAAGATAACTTCAAATCTGTTGCGGTTCTGGAGAAGTCACAAAATTACAACAGAGGGTGTTACACTGACACCCCGCCAATTAATATAGGGTTGAGGACAGTTGTAGCTTTTACTCACTTAAACTTCTGCATATACTGACTCAGCTGGGAGTGTGCTCTGCACAGCTGTCAAGACAAATCAGAACAAAAGAGTAATGATTAAGTTAGGGAGAGCAAAATCTGTATAATGTATTTCAATGCATGATGCTGGCTATGGCAGCTAGGATGCAACATTTCACAGGAATAACTCCTCATTTACATACAATTTCAAATATGGGATTTGATGTGATGATTAAACTAGTTGATTTCAATGCTAAATGTACAACAAAACACATTCTACACACATGTAGGATTGTTTATCAAATACACTGTAAGTCCTTCATTCTTGTGAGTGCAAAAAGAAGCAAAATATCTTATGATGGTCACACACACATCCCACCTGAAGTACTGTCAACTGTACACAGGTCAAACATCGAGCAACAGACGCTACAACAAAATGCGGCATACTGCTCTTAACCCATTGAGGACAGGCTGATTTTGCTACATCATACATTTCCCATAGACACCCGCCTCAGTATACTCGGGATTCATCTTCAACGGGTTAACATTCCCCAACAACTGGGAAGGGAGACCCCCTTTAATCTGTAACTTTTTGTTTTAATTTTTCAATTCATATAAAAGATGGCCTTAGCCTGATTAATTGACAGACAAGATTACCTGTGCTCCTGTTACTTCGATGCTGTGCACGTTGCAGATTGTCTCGATGAGGTTGTGGGCCTCATCGACGATGACGACATTACCCTTCAGCTTGATCCGGCATGCTTCCCGCGTTGACTTGTGCAGCAGGGTGTTATATGGCAGAACCACAAGCTGCAAGAAAAAGATGGATAGATGGGCTGTTTGAAACCTTATTGAAGCTGCTACAACCAGGCAAAGACATTACCACCAATACAATGCACTGGCTTGGGCAATACAGTTTAGGGCAGTGACATCAACTATAAAAATTATTACAATGTTTACATGCATTGCACAGTCATCTTAAAATCTCATTGGTGGCGGCAGTTTTGAGTGTTGCAGGTACTGCTCTAAATGACATGATTTTAGAAAACAAAGGACTGAAATGACACAAAGCGATTTAGAGAGAGAGCTCAGCACACTAGGAACTAAATCGCTTTCAAGGACAATAGTCTTGGGCAGGTTTGAGCACATAAATTTGCTCACAGCTGGTCTATCAAATCCTGCAACATGACGGGAATTGGTGTTTTTCGGGGGGGGGGGGGGGTCTCCTTTTTTTTTCAAATGAGTAGTCACCATGCAGAATGAAGACAAGGTACATGTATTATTGGTAAACCATTACATGCTCTCTCTTTGCACACACAGCAGCCTTTCTTTGACATATCTGCTGTTTGCCAACAACCCAAACTCCTACAGATTAAACATTATAGGAGTAACTGGGCAGTGTATTCTTTGTCAGCAGGAAGATATCATCCCCTCATAACCCAACGACAAGCAAAGCTCTTGTATAAGACACACTGCTCTGCTCTAAAGAATTTGAATACCAGGATGTTTTCTCCATACCTGCGCACTTGGCACAGCGTAGCGAGTACCATAGTAGGGGCAAGCTTTCAGCTCCTTTCCAACGTCCACAAGTTGCTCCATGTCCATTACCTCCACCGCTACCCGATCCTTGTAGAGAGCCAGCGGTCCTGCGCTGAAGTGGGGGCACGCCCTGGACTGCTTAGATCGCTTGCGCTTCGGCTGCATTGAATCGGTGTCACTCTTTGCTGCGCCTTGTATTGACAAGTCAGAGTGGGATGAATTATGACAGTTAGTCCTCTTACACCTGCATATGCACACATACATGGTCATATGCACATACAAACAAACCACACATGCATACGGTAATATATTTTCACATCAATGCTCACTCAAATACACACAAGAAAGAACATTTCTATTCTCAATGCTGTTCCACAGCCTACTGTTTAATCCTTTACAGCTGGTACTAGGGCAATCTGTATTTCACATTGCTGATAACATACTCTGTTACTTTATCCCTGCTATTCTTCATCTGTACTCTTCAATCTGCTTCATAATCAATTTCATATTTCAAATAATATTACAGGAGGCTATAAATCACACACACAATAAAAATCACATACAGGCTGTACTGTTGCAGTAGTTTACAATACCTACCAATTTGGGTAAAAACCCATACACATATATTTTCACTTACGTACTTAGCTAGCTGTCATGGACTCACTGAATGTTTTAAATTTGGTATGTGCTAGTACGTTTAATGATTACCAGTTAATACTGGCTCACATTTGCAGTGATTCACAGAAGATGGTTTCTCTATTTCACCTGATTTTGCTTTTGACTGCATCTCAAGGCATCTGTCGTTGATCAGGGTCAATGACCTCAGCTTCTTCACGGCTTCGTTGATGCAGAGATTCTGCCTTGAACCGAGGCTAACGACCTTGACGTTGTCACGGAAGGCACTCTTCTGTACCTCATGCACAAACTGGCTCAGCTGGGAGTGCGTTCTGCTGCAGTAAAAGATCTGCAAAGTGGGACATAATGTAGACATGTCAATCAACCTTATGGGTGTCGACTTTCCACTACGCAGCAAAGAGGCATATCACTGCTTTGTGGCAAAAACATAAAGAGCTGTTTTCCTGATGAATTCCCTTGAACTGATAATGAATCTATTGTTTCATTTCTTGGTCATGCTCTCTATATGCTTGGTAACATGAGCACTGAGATTTGAGCATCCCTGTAGGTATTTTGACCTTTAACCCTTACTCTCCTTTGCTCATGAACTAGCACATAGACCAGAGTACCCTCTTTGCCAATTGACAAAGATGTCTGGAAACTAATTGTCAATGAGCAGAGATTACCTACATATACCGAGAACCTGCTATTTTTGCATACAGATATTTTTGCAAGTGAGGGAGTCACAGACATTTTTCCAAGATTTCACACTGTGGTTATCATAATTGCACTAAGATACCAGTACATACCCTAGCATGTGGCAATAGTTTCGCGTGTTGTTAAATTTGCAGCAGAATTGTGATTTGCAAATTCATGAAAAATAAACCCTTGCGAAAACAACAGCTTTTACAGTATTCCTTTGATCCCTATTGTGTTCCCATGGACTTCCTGTTGGACTGTGGTATATTATGACACCTCAGTGGGCTCGCTAATCTACAACTAGGCCAAGATTGCATTGATTACTGAATGCTGATGAAAAAACTTAGAAAGTGAATCTGGGCACATACAGAGTAGAGTAAATTCCCCTTTAGTTTACATTTAAATTCTTTATAGAGGACAGATATAAACATGAATACACATTTTGTTGACCATCAGATCTCTGAAGAATCAATATCTTACAATTAACCTCAATTCTTCCAGAAGGTGTACACATAAACATACAGTGTAGTATACACACCTGATTATGCAAAATGCTAATAATTTGCAATTAAATGAAAGGAAGACTATCAAAAAATCAATGCCCCAAACACCTTTGGTGAACATGTACATACCAGTGACTGACATAGTTAGCCCCTGCCTGAGTTTTTCGTTTGAAAAAGTAGTATAATTATGAAAAATAATCACTTCACAAAATGGCAGTCTCAGTAATACTACTAAACTCACCTTTGTTGTTTCTTGCTCTTCGGGTTCATCATCCTTTTCATCATCAGACTCGGCCGTGTCCCCATCACTGTGGTAGTCGGCCACGAGGTGGTCATCGTTGTCGCCATTATTGTTGTCAATTCCTTCCATGACATCTTTGGAATTCGTATCTTGAATGTCGGTGGCAGGTGCCGCAGCGTCTTCAGTTGTGGACAATCTCTGTAAAAATAGCAGGGCATTTTGCTTACTGGCAACTCTACTTGGAGGTGAAGTTGGTATGAATGACATTGGTACAATCAATCTGAAGGATCAATGACAGTCTTAGTGAACTTGCAGCAGTGTCAAAACAAATATGTGAAATAAATGTCAGTGTATCATTTCCAATACCATTCTGATTGAATCCAAAACTGGCCCGCATGACCAAATCTTTAGTTAGGGAAACAGAAAGACAATTGTTTTCTTGTGCTTGTGATGGAAATAACAATCACAAGAGTTGGTACAGTATGAGCTCAAATTTTTGCTTAGATATTTTCGTTAACTGCTACTCACTGGATTTTTTTATTTTTTTTATGTGGTTGCGAGGGTCTAGTAATTGTTGCTTCACCTTACACAAAATATTATTGAGGTACATGTTCATTCTGTTTTAGCAATTAGCCAAATGCAAAGCTGACTAAATGGGGAAAAAACTTTTTTTGAAAAATATGTTGCATTATTGAATGAAATATCATGTGGAAGAGTGAACACGTATGTATGCAAACATACAAACAAAATGAAAGTGAATAATGCTCAAGGCTAACATGAGTGAAGAAAAAGGACAAAGCAAATCTCCATGCCTGATGATACAACAGTGCAGTCAAGAGCACTTTGAGACAATTTTGTACCTTGCGCTTGAATGCCGATCTGTGTCGTAGGTCATTCCTCAGTTGATCCAGCTTTGCTTCTCTCTTAATCTTTTTCTCTCGCTCCTCCTGATAGAAATTACAAGGCAGAATTATCATTACTTTCATGTGCACGATGCTACATCTATAATATAGGAGGCGGATATCATATCAGTTAACAAAGAAGACATAAAACATCATCTGGAATGGTTTAGCTGCAAAACACAACTACAGATATCAATAGAAACTGAAGTTTCTGTGATGGGTTTTGTTGTAAATTGATGGAAAAGACAACAGAGAGCAAAACAGAAATGAGACAAGACATAAAAAAGTACTTCTGATGCAGAATCTTGCACAGTCCAATTTATGTCTACAAGCTGAAGATTAATTTTCAATCATATCTATCATACTCCTTGACATAACCAAAAAAAAAATAAAAACATGTGTGAGTTACCATCAATTTTGTAGCTTTTTCTTGCTGTTCTCGCTTTGAATCAAACTCCATGACCCAGTCTGGTGTTCCAGAGTTTGAGACTGTCCCATTGCTGTGCAGGTCAACAATAGCAGTGGAGAGCAAATGGGAAGATAACAAAAGTCATCTTTAATACTCATTGGATGGATAAAATGTTACACAATATTACACAAATGGGATTTGCAAACTGTAATTCGTTCATCAGCTTCATCATTACATTTACAATTCATCTGTAGGCAACTCTTCATTGCCTTCAATAATGTAGACAATCATGTACATGTACACTGTATGCCCTCACACTTTCATGACGGTCATTACACTTATGTGGATAGGACACATACAATGTAGCTGCCAACAAACTGTGAATACATTGTTCAAAATGCTTTTATCTACACCCTCCAAATAACAAACAAAAACAAACGCATGCCAGAAAAATATGACACGAAGAGAGGAATAAACTTGCCACCCGTCCCCATAAAAAAAATAATAACAATAATAATAATAATAATGATAAATCAATAAAATTTTAAAAAGTTGGCTTTTTCTCCCACATTAAATTTAGAAGTTTCTTGTGATATCACTGTTTTCAAAGTCACATTATGTCTGAGTGGCTACTAATGAGGTAATTTGAAGGTGACATTTCTTTTTTTCCTTTTAAATCTCTGCTACAACAAGATACCCGATATGCACGTAAGAAGGAAATTTTGGTGGATCCAAGCTGCTTGTTATATTAACAAGGTTCCCCTGTATATTTCCACACCTCTCCTTTTCAGACTCTTGGTGATCAATGAGTGCCTGGAGTTCTTCCTGCTGCTGCTTCTCATGGTCCAGTAACCACTTCAGTGATCCACAGATGAGACTCAGGGATTTACCCTGCAACATCAATGAGAGAGGGATTAACAAGTACAATAGTACAAATGATAATTATGGCTCCTATCCTTTCCTTCTTAATCACATATTTTGTCATACTTAACACTTGAAAAGAAATATCAAACAGAGTCATGTGTTGACGTTCATCTTCTAAAATGACAGTAACCCATTGAGGACGTGCTGATTTTGCTACAACACACATTTCCCATAGATGCCTGCCCGAGTATGCTCGGGTTAACAAAGCAGTCAGCAAAAACTAATGAGATGCAAATATCATTTTACTGAGTATTACCAGTATTTATAATGGAAGAGCATATTTATACACACAATTGATGTGTATGCAAAGTCAATAGGTATGTGTACACAACATATTTGGCTTGCATTATATTAAGCTTGCTGTAGTTACAGTCATGTGATATTTAAATGTGGACTCCAGACAAGACTACTAGTTATCCTAGCATTATTTGTTGTAGGCACAAACACAGAATCATCACAAAATTTCTTACAAATGCGATCACACTAAAGTGCAGAGCAAAACCCTGACCTCCCTCCTTGTCTTCAAACCCAAGTAGGTTTGATAATAATGGTTGGCAGGCCATGACTATAACAATATAAACACCGCATCTCATACTTTTCAGTACAAAGACTTCTGAGAAAGTGAGTTGCAATGAATTCATGCTTGACCAAGAAATAAAAAATAAGAAATAAAAAAGATTAAAACATTAAAAAATCCCAACAGCTAGAATTTTCTTCTAGTCACAAAATAAAAATATCAATGGATGATGCCAAGGTTATCTAATGTTTCTCTATGAGATACCAAAGCAATATCCTATAAGTGTACTCACTGTGCCCGTAGGACTTTCAAAGATGCCGATCTTCCCATTGTCCAGTGCATCATACAAGTGCCTCATAAAGTCTTCCTGGATAGGGTATGGCTGGAAGGGAAAGGGAAACATCACATTTTCCTTCCCAGGGTCCTTGGCATCTCCTCCACCGTCCATATCTCGATGACTTTGACAGTGTCAGCTTCCAAGTTCAAGACTGCAATATCAAGCTACCTCTGAAGTTTACAGTGCTGTATCTAGAGACTAGAGTGAAAAGAAAGAAGAACAAGACTGCAAACAGTTCTGTTTCATATATACTACATACAATGTAGTAGCATGAATGGTAGCGATTGTAAATTGAAAAAAAAAAAAAAAATAAGCAGAGACTGATCTTCACACATAAACTGGTAACTGTAAATGGATGTCCCACATTTTGAACAGCAGGCACAGGTATCAATAATGTCTGCTAACAGAGACTCCAACCCAAAGTACCTTCTGATCTGGAGATTCTCCTGCCTGAAACCCCTAGCAAACGGGAGACTCAAAGTTGATGTGTGCGAAACGCAAAATTCCCAGGGATCTAGATGCTCTCTGGTGCTATGTAAGGCTTATTTTTTCAAGATACGATAGAAATATGTAAAAATCCTTTCCAACAGGAGACAAAGAGCCAGGGCGGGAGAAATTAAATCTCAAACGGGAGAACGGGAGATTTTGCAAAAACGGTTTTTCGGCGGGAGATCTCCCGTCGAAAACGGGAGAGTTACAGTCTCTAATGCAGTCTACTGTATAGATTTCTAGATGCTAGTTTAGACAATCATTTACCATCAGTATTGAATGAAATGGATCTAATTTGCCTTGATTTCATTCAAACCTATGTTTGCCTTGTTCATGGACACTAAATGTCCCTACGAGTGTGTAATTACACAGGTGTATGCTTACCGACGATACCGTAATTATTTACTGCCCTTGCCTGAAGTTTGAAATATTATCACACGCAATGGTGCTGCTGGTGACAGCATGGTACACACTATAAACCCCGGGGCGCTGATTAACTCTTTTGTTATGTGCCATGTTCCCGAGCACGACTCAGTCGACGGCCAAGTTTTTATACTTTCCTCTAACACACAAATCTGCACAAATCAACTGTCTAATCGCCAAATGCCACAGACAGTACGACTGAAGCTTCACTCACAATTTCATTCCTCTCACATGTAGGCCTACCGCAGCTTGTGGTGATTGAATATCATGCAGTGTTCCCTAGCCTAGGATTTGAGAGTACTGGAGTCTGTAGTGTAAATTCTATAAAGTTCCTGTCACTGTGGACCTGCAAAAAGATCCATCTCGAGTGGGGGCGGGGCATTGAAGGCGCTTGGAGAATTGCGGAATGAACGGGTTAATAAATGATAAAACCTATGTTTTTGCGTGTGGTCAAATTTTGGCACAGGAGGTTGAACCTTGGTCATTAATTTTACAGGCTTTTTAGACGGTTGCTCTGTTAGGCCCTACCCTCTATACTCCTAGTCCTATAGGCTATAGTAATTAGTAGAACCTCTAAGTGGGCTAGGCCTAGTAGTACGTAGTAGAGCAAGAGTTCCTTTTGAGACAGCCACCCAAAAGTGAGTGCATGCATCCTATCCGTGCGTATCGCAAACAAGGTTGGGCTAGGTAGAGTTGTATAGATCTGCACTTATTTAGTACTAGTGTGACTGGGGTGGCTGTCTCAAAAGGAAGTCTTTCCTGTAGGCTGTAGTACTCTCTAGTAGAATGTAATTTAAGCTTACTTTCCACATTTCTACACTTGACTAGACTTCTAGTTCCACACTACACTCAAATTCGATCAGAAAAGGACAGAATGGTCTGATGACACTGATGCCTTAGTGATGGTAGAAGTTTTTATCATTGCCAAATTTTAGGTCGATCTAGCCCTAGTAGTAGGGCTAGGCCTAATGTCAGTTGTGGAATCCTTATTATGGCTTAGTTAACTCATAAGTATTAGTAGGCCCTAAGGTTTTAAGGATTAATAGTAAATAGGGACTAGAGCTTCTATTGATAATCCTACATTCATTAGGACCTACTTTATAAATTACTTTCAATTATCATTGCTCTCATCAATTCGACATGGATTAGAAAAGGTCATGCATTGTGCATGTATGGCACTTTGTCAATGCAAAAAGCAAGTGGCCTGTTCGTGCTGTGGTCTGTGGACACGTCTGGCAATTAGGCCTAAATGGATCAATGTAGGCCTATATACACGACCATATGTTCTATCGACACCTAGCAATCCCAATGGTTATAATACAATGGCCCATCATGGGTCCAAAATTTGCCATGAAATTGAGTTACCAGTAAATTAGTAGGCCTACTGCTGCAAAATGACGACGTACGTGTTCCCAGAGTCCGTCGTAAACAGAGACTGTCCCTAACGCTGTCTAGAGTCGCGTCCTACACATCACACCAGGGCAATAAGTTTTTTCAGGCCAGCCACCACCCACCATCAGCAGCGTATTGACGATGGGAATCCATGATGTTGTAGAGGGACCCTACCACACTCCGCTCTCGTCTAACAACAACCACAGCTGCAGTGCAGTGTCGCACGAACAGTTGTGGACGTACGTACAGATATACGACGACGATGTCATTGTATTTCGCGCGACTTACATATCCGGTCTATACCAAGTTAGTGATCAACGTGGGGTGAATAGAATTCACTGAATAAAATATATTTAATGAAAAAAGAAATTAACCTTTATTTGATGAGATGAACAAATTTGTTACATATAAAAATATGTAAAATAAAATATATATTTGCTTATAATGTCACATTGACTGAAAAAAGAAAAGAATATTCAAGAAGATTTACCTACTGTAAACAAGTCACATTATTTAAATTACCATCTGATGACCTTTAGCCCCTACCACAGGACGCATGCGTCATATCATAATCGTAGTTTACATCTGCTGCTTCATGTCGGGGAGAAACCCGGACCGACCAAATTTTGTACAGTAATAACGACTGCTTTACGTGTTTGTTTACCTGTCCAATCTCCAAAAATGAGTCAAAGCGCAGCAAATATGCACCAGACCACTACATATGTGGAGGACTATTTGGACTGCATTGAATCGCTCCCAAATGATCTTCAACGGAATGTATCACAAATCCGGGAGATCGACAACGCATATCAGAGTGAGTGCTCTAACCAACGTGTTGCAACGAGGTGGCGTATGCTTGGCTGCCCGATGCTCCCGTTGCACACCGGCGATTCAGCGCCGCGTACGGGCTGAACACTGCCAAGCGCCGATGTTGTTGATAGTGTCATGCCAGTGCAGTACCGCTGGTTACTGTTACATCATGTATTGACTACTGTACTGATTAGACACTGTACTAGTCTACTACTAGATTCTGTTGTAATATCAATTCAGACTTAATGAAGCCAGTGATCTTGTGATTCAATGTGGTTTAAATAAAAATTTAGTTAAGATCTAGACCTAGCTGGAAATTGGGCTCACTCCGAGTCAATGAAACTGTAGGCCTACTCATGTCACTGGCATGGCATATGGACGCTTGTGGGCCGTGGTCCATTCACCAAAAATGTGGGCAAGTATAGTAAGGCCAAAGGGTACTAGACTCGTGCAGGGACTTAATGGTCACGCATAGCGAAACTGCGTATAGCAAGCAATATTATGCGTAGGACTAAGCGCAAAATTTGCCAATACGCCCATGGAATAAACATAGAATTTCTATCTGACAACCGCTAAACATGAGAAGGAAGCAGGTAAGAAATTTTGATTTCGAACAAATTTTTCACTAAATTTCCAATTTTTAACCTTGTAATTTACCTGCCTTAGCTTAAAATCTGTTTTAAGGATGTTGTAGCCTAGACCTGTCGTCTCGCTTGTCTCGTTCGTAGCCGATAGAATTCGTAATTTGTTCAATCGATCGTTTATAATATTCTACGATCAGTACGAAAGCCGAAGCACGTTACAGCCGCAGAGGGGCAGATACTTTCACGCATGAAACTACATAGGGCAGCTGCGCGACCTTTACTTGACCGAAAGATCGGTCTGTATCTGTCCGTCGGGGAATGTTCCGCGGAGACTACGTCTGGCTTCACGGATCCCCTCCGTATACAGACCGAAGTCACTGATGCCAGCTCCTGTGGGGAGCAGTCGCGCACAGATCAAACGTTACGATAAATCAAATTTCAGACAGCTTTTTTACATTCAAACAAGTTTGATATGACATGACACATTATGCAGCAATATTTGGGGTAAATTTCTCACATTGTGCAATCGAAATACTCACAGTAGGCCTAACTTGGTTATAACGCAGAAATTGTATCCATATCGCAACATCGCTGTTCGCTAGCTGTAAGTCGCCATTTTTAATCTGTAAGCCAATCAAATGCGAGGTACGTGTTTTAGTGAAAAAAACACGTAGAAACTACCTCGCATGTGATTGGCTAATAGATTCATACTGTATGTTTCTGCAGTTTGAACGTGACGACGCGACGGGCTGGTTGATGTGTGTTTTACGTTTAAAATTCTACCAAAATGTTGGATTATTCATTAATCTGGTGAGTGTAGTGTATTCTTGAATACACATGTAGTTGATTTCACTAAACAAGATTAAATTTGCCGACCTAGGGCCGTGACTTAGACGCAATCGAGAAGGGTGAGGTAATTTTCCATAGAGACAGTGGTTAAGAACATCCCTACAGCAATGGGTACTGATACCTTCCGTCTGTCTACGGAGGACAGCGTTAATGGCAAAATATAAAAGAGTCCTCCGGACAGACAAATCTTTCTGTTAGACCTTTACATACCCCGAGAAATTGAACGCATAAAATTAAGTCCGACATACAAACGGCGACAGCGCACTACTCCGTCATCGTATCATCAGGAGATTCTGGGAGGTGATTTTTCTGCATTTTCGTGATATTTATTGAGAAATTCAGGTACGATTATGGAATAATTTCTATTATAAGAGCATCACAAATTTTCGTGCGCGATATCTAGACCCCTCAACCATACAACCCTACATGACTACATCTGTATGTCTGGCTTCATGGATCTCCTCCTGGAGGAGAGCGATAATGTCAAAGAATAAAAGACTCCTCCGGACAGATGGATCTTTCTGTCTATAAATCTAGTCTAGATGTAGATTGACCAGACGCAGTGCGACTTCTGGCACTGTACAGCGACGGACAGGGTTGTGTCAATCTCAGCAGCTTTGGGGAACATCTTAAGAGGGGTTGACCCAAAAATTGGTTTGTATCTTGTTGGGGATATGTTCCACGGAGACTGCATCTGGCTTCACGGAATGCCCTTCTATGGAGTCGGAGGAGAGCTGTAAATGTCAAAAAAAATGATTTAAAATGAAGTTGATGCTGTGTGAAACTGTGTGAGGGGGGGGGGTAGGGAAAATGCAGTGTAATCTGTGAATGTGTTCTTCCTTTTTTATTTTATATCGTACCCGACTCAGGTACAATGATTAGACCATCTAACTTTTAATTAGAAAATGTGATCATGATGACATCTTGTGCCCTTAACATGAGAGCAACTGAGAAAGCAATTCTGGATTACTGTAAAACCGGATTTTTTTTTGTGTGTGCATTTTAATTTCTTGAATTTTACAAGAGCCAAGATTCGCAAAAATAAAAGGCCTGTAAAGTTGTTTTTTTTTCTACACTAAATGCAGTGCATGCCAGTAGCAACTTGAAAAAAAAAATCATACTACAAAGTTCATAGTCAGTTATTGAAGACAAATGTATGTGAAATGACGCAGTGCAGTGGCACTCATGAAGTGGTCCAACTACATGTATTTCCTAACATTATATTTGGTTTGTTTTGTGTGACATTTACATTCGATCTCTCTCTCTCACACTGTAGTGCAAATTCATTTTACTTTGATGCAGACTATTGATATAACACATGTTTTTATACATGTATTTGTTTTTGTGTTTGTTCTTACCTGTGTAGGTGTTCTCAAGGAAATCAAACAGTTGTATGAGACACTTCTGACAAAGGACCTTGACAATCACAACAAGAGGCGCACCCTGATCCACCTCCATCGAAGCCTGATCCAGAGTCAGGAACTTGGAGATGAGAAGCTCCAGTTTGCCTCCCAAATCGTAGAGGTGGTCGAAAACCGTCTTCGCCAGATGAACATGAACCGCACCCACCTTGAGATCACAGAGAAGCCCGAACATCCACCAGACCCGCCCCCGAAGAGCAAGAAGGCAGCTCCCGCCGTCGTGGAGACGGCTGTCCCCGAAAAGACCAGCAAGCGGCTGCGACGTAGCCGCAACATCGACACCAAGGAAAAGGACAACCACGTCCCACAACCGGCGGAGAACCCCAAGGCGAAGAAGAAGAAGCGCAACAAGGCGAAAGCTGACCGTGATATCTTGCCGATTGATCCACCCATTGATCCGAATGAGCCCACATACTGTCTCTGTCAGCAGGTGTCATATGGTGACATGGTTGGGTGTGACAACAAAGACTGTCCATTTGAATGGTTCCACTTTGGTTGCGTTGGGTTGAGTACCAAACCCAAGGGCAAGTGGTATTGCCCGAAATGCTTGCCTGATGTGAAAAAGAAATGATGTGCGCAGCTCTCTCTATCTCTATTCTATTATTTTTACTTAATATTAATGCATTTATACTTCATATATTAAATGCAGAACATGTTCACAAATGTATTCATCATTTTTGGAAAATTGATCTCTCCAGGACGGCAATTCTCTCAGTTTGTCAAACATTGTAGAAGCTAGGTATTATGTGCATTACTAGGTACAATGCATAAATACCACTCATGCTGTGCACATGATAGAATTATATGTAGCTCAGCACTACAGTGTACTTGTTCTAGTGATGACAGTTACATCGGATCAGTATGTTTGTGAACAGGTTCACTGCATTTTTCTGTTTATATGGATTGGTTATATTTTGTAAATATTAAAGTGCATTATTAAATTAATGATGTTTATGACAACAAAGTATTTGGCATAATTATAACGAATTATCTACAAAAGTTCCATAGTACACCTGCTGGACAGCTTTTGAGAGCCCATTACACTGTATTTCAAGGGGTTGCAACAGATGAAAAGAGTGAAATGCATACATGCTTTTACATAGTCAGTTATTGTTTTACAACTGATATCAGTCTTGCAAACAGAACTTTGCAAAAATTTTCTAGGTGATATGGAGCATTGATGTGTGAATATGATTAGTTTTGAATCAAACAACTTGAACACCCAAAGTTGAGTGTTTCTGACCAGAAAAGAACAACTGAATACAGTCAACGTCACTGTGGTGGAATCCATGGAAAAAAGTCCTTCTGGTAATATAAAAAAAGCAAAGTTTGACTTTTCAAAACAATAGGAATGAACACCTTTGTTTCAAGCCAGGAACTCCATCCACGATAAAACTTTTCTTCGACTGTGCCAAATTTTCAACATGAGTGAGGACGATTTATGTAGGGGAGGCTGCCTGTATGTCAAAAGATATTTGACCAATACAGATAAATCCTGTTGAAATGAACCTGGAGTCAACCAGATTTCAGTAGTATGCTATGAGATGATTTTTCCTGTATGGACTTCTAATTATGCATCTTTTTATGACATAGCTCACTTGATGAAGTGAGTTGAAACACAACATAGATTTAGTCAGCCTCTGCACTACAGCCTCCATTTCCTTTTTATATTTGTCATTGATAAGTCGTAATACCAGAACAATACAATGAATTTTGCTAATGGAATACATCTGACTGCGACTTTATAGTACTGTTCATAGAAAACAAGTGAAATTAAAAATTCCCTGACCTCCTGATTTCTTGGTCATGTTTTGGGGTGTGGTGATTGTAACTGCTAAAATGTATTCACTAGACATAAAAGCTTATCTTTGGTTTTTGCATGTACAAGCAAGTCCTGGTACATGTTTGACAAATTCCTTAGAAATGGCAATTTTCTTTCGTTATGTCAAAAATTTGTTATATGTAGCCAAACAGAAAGAGTAGAGAAAGATAGATGATAATTTGGGCACTCAAATTTTTATTTTGCAGTAACCAGAAATTATAACCGTGAACATAATAGTGGGAGGGCACTGTACATTTTACATGTACAGAACATATGTGTGATCATAGTAATACTGTATGTGTGCCAGTAATGTCTACGTGTCTATAGATGCTTGAAGACCAAACTTGTGACAAGTGACCCAATACAAACATTTGTGTGTTTTTTCCTTAAAACCCATCCTCCTATTGATTGCATTTAGCATTCAGCAATGTACAATGGCCTTTCACACACAGCACTATATTTGTGTTAATATTTTTGTTTTAAATGACCTCTAGAGCGTACATGAGTTGGCATACATCTTTGTATTTCAGAATCATTGTAATGAATGCCTTCAAACAATTTGATTCTTAATCTTAAATTATGCAGCCAGAATGGAACTGAAGTTCAAATTTGGACACAGAATTGAACAAGCCTGTACCTATTCAAGGTACAAGTACTTCATTTCATTTCCACACAGTCTTCTGAGTTGTATGTATTGACAGTATCAGGGTTTGTTCATTTCCTTTAATTGTGAAGGAAGAAAGTAAGGTATGTTACCATTATGTCTTTGATATTGTCAGGCTTTAACTAGAATCTGAAATACAGTATATCTGACAATTTTCGTATGTCCACATGCATCAACAGAAAAACAATGCAATACATGTACTAGTACTCGTATTAGGACTTTCAATAACCCTCAAATATTGTTAGGCCCTGTATGCCAAGCTCATC
Organism: Diadema setosum; assembly: GCF_964275005.1. NCBI lineage: Eukaryota > Metazoa > Echinodermata > Echinoidea > Diadematoida > Diadematidae > Diadema > Diadema setosum. The sequence continues at coordinate 34,092,961 of NC_092695.1, forward strand.
AGTATGTTTTGATTGGGAATGTATCAACATGTGTGTCTGTGAAGTGGACTGTGCATCGCAGATGCCTCATGACATGCTGCAGTGTATCTGAAATACATCTGGTTAAGATTCTCCTCCACTGACCAGTCAACTTTGTCCTACTTTACATGAACCTCCAGAGTTCCAGTGCATCATTCATTGGACTTCTATTGCGCTGAACTCATTGGACCAAGGAAATGAGTTATCTATTCAACAGTTTTATAGCAAGAGATTGCTGTAGACAATGTATTAGACCCATAGAAATTAATTGATAAAATATGGGGGAAAAAAAGGAAGCAGGACTTAGAGAACTTGTTCAAGTTAATTTTTGGAAATACACTTGTATGAATTGTTTATTGTAGGGTGGATGATGAACAAATGTCATACCTGTAGTCATAATCATAGTTTCATCAACTTTGTTCAGCAGGGAATATATTTTGGTGTATGCAAGAAAGTCCTCCCCAAAGGTCAAAGTGCACAATGTACAGTATGTATATAATACTTGTATCAATAAAGATGTCAGGTAAAGGAAAGAAATGTCCATTGTCTTATGAGATTCATATGTGAGAAGTATGGATTTATTAAAATGCAGCAATATTGTAAATGAAACATGTCAAAACTGTAAACATTCAAACCTATCCAACAATGTTGATTGTTTTGATATGTATTTTGTTGATAAAACATATCAAAACAATCAACATTGTTTTTAAGTACAGATGTATTTGTTATTTGTATGTGAAATGTAGCTCTTCTACCTGCACTGTATGTCATTGCTCTTACTGTCTGTCCATCTGGTTCTCTCTCTCTCCTCTCTCTTATTGATTGATATTACAGGCAGACATGGAGACACAGTCTACTGAAATAGTTTATACAGATGGCCAGGGTACATCCAGACAAAATGGGCAAAAGTCATTCTGACTTGTGCTAAGACTATCTTTGGTCATCATAATTGCAGAGATACACATACAGTGTTTATGTTCAGGTGTGCATCACGGAATCATTAATTTAATGAAATATGTATGTAATAATTCTGTGTCCTACGAGGTGCCCCAAAACTGAATAGAGCTACAAAGATAATACTTCAGGGAAACATTTTCTGTTCAAGAAAAAGTAACTCAGTAAGCTACAAAGAAATTTAGCGTATGTTGGGGAAATCCATACTCGGACGGAATGTTGCTTTGTTTGACATCATTATTATAGTGTACCTCCACAGGAGCGGTCTTAATGTTATGGCATAATCATATTGTCTGTGGCATCTTTTCTCGGTCAAATGTTGCCTACGTTCCTACTTTCTCTATATTCCCTCACTAAACAACCGTCATAAAGCATCCTCGAAAGACACAAAGTCATGTCTTCCTTTCTGTCTGAAGGTAGAAAGCTGTACAAGTACTTCTAGTATGTTTCTTCGCCTGTGTGTGAAATGAAGAAGTGTCAGCAGACCACATTATTAACATTCAATCATGCATATATTTACGTATAATGTATATGTATATATATACATATATATTATAATTCATGTATATGTATATTTATATATATGTATATGTATATATATATATATATATATATATATATATATATATATATATATACATATATATATGCATCATGGAGTCATTAATTTAATCCTATGTATTTGTGCACATAGCTGCAGACAATTATATATATGTATTCATGTATTATTTTCCCCCAATATCTGTCCAATTCGCACATAACCACACGTAACCTGAAATTTCCAATATTATCATGAATGGTGTTTTGAACAAATAATATTGTAAATACTCCCTTGAACCGAAAAGAAATGTATATACTAGTAGGTATCTCTATTTAATATAGCCCGTTAGTGTATTTTAGATGGAGTGTATGTTCTAAGTGATATCTAATGCCGATGCTCTCAAGAATAATTCTCTGCTCTCAATTCAAATGACTGTCATTCATATACATGTACTATGGCACACCAGCGTATCACAACTCTCACGATTCAGCCGCGGAGGCCTAATTTTGTCCACATAGCTACAGACATAGTGTCTGCAAACGCTACAGTATACAGTTGGATATGTGACGTGTACAGTGCATATGGTATTGTCCGTGTCATATAAAATAATTTATTCATCTTCGGCATTTACTGATATCATACAGATGCACTCTAGCAGCACTTTCCACCTAATCATACCACCGACTGAAAAGGGAACCTGATTTTTAAATTTGCAGTAAACCTCCCCTAAGTCGATATTGCATACGCAATACATGTTGGAAAAAACAAAACAGCCTTAATGGTTAAAATCTTGTATTAACCCTAAAGGGGCCGGGCTTTTTTGGCTATGCTCAGACCGGGGGGGGGGGGGGGGGGGGGCGGATTCCGCCCCCCCCCCCCCCATGAGATCTCGGCCATCGGTGGTGCGATCGCGATGAAATTTTGCATGCGTGAGACCCGCGTCATAATCTACAAGATTGTGTTATAAGATTTTTTGAAACAATCAATTTCTAATTTTAATTAATTAATTATGCAAATTAAGCTCAAGGTGATATTTCAGCTTAATTAAAAGCATTGAGAGTCTAATTTTTGATCTGTAAATCTGTTTTAGCATATTCAACAATTGTACATCACAAAAACTTCCAAAACTCATTTCAATTCTTATGTATTTTATTGTTTTCAGAATTTCTTATGTATTTCGTTGTTTTTCAACTTTTTTTTTCTTTGTTTTTTCATTGGAAATTGTCACTGACCACTTTTCTACCATAATTAGCACAAAATTAATCAATGAAAGTGATTAATTGTAAAAATAATCAGGTTTTTATGCCTTTCATGACAGAGCACTGTTTTCCATAGGAAATGTACACAAAATCACAAAATTGTGCCCGTTTTGGAGCGACATTCCGTTACAAAAATGGGCGTGGCTTCGCAAAAGTATGCGCGGACGTTGCAAATTTGGTCTCAAAAGTTGCGCGAGACTTGAACGAAGAAAGTCAAGAAGCCTCGCGATGAGGCCTTCTCGCGTTACAGAATTATAGCGCGAAACGTCGAGGGGGGGGGGGGCGGATTCCGCCCCCCCCCCCGGCCCTTTTAGGGTTAAGGTATTACGCATATAAATCGAAATGTATGTGAGGTTGAATGATTTTCTTCAGTCCTTGTGAATTATGAATTATAGTAAGGCGAGGTTGATTGTACCGGGTATATTGAATTTGAGCCTGCGTGCTGACAAAAACACTTCTAATAAATGTAGCAGTGTATTATTTCGAACAATCCGGTACAATTTACCTGGAATCAAGTATTACATCTCACATACTTATATGAACTTCCACTTCACATAATAATCTACTTTTCTGAAAAGCAGCATGGCGGTATCAAAGTGAACGCATTGTTAATGCTGTACGACAATGTTCGAAAGACTGAGCCTGCACTGCGTCCACAACGGAGTTTACTTAATGGAAATCCCCCTGTGACATTGTTAAAGTAAAACATAAACAACTGTTTGTGTGTTGTTTGTTTGTTTGTTTTTTTATGGCGATGTCGACGGTAGCTGTTTCCAAGAATCCATGATGTGATGCTCTCGCATACGCTGCGCGTTTCAGTCCCTTTTTTCGCTTTCCTCTTTGTCACCGGGAAGATAGCATCTTCCACGGGTCTAAGTAAGGTGTAATTGCCAAGTCTTGGATACACTCCCGACAAGCGTTCTACATTGTAGTTGCACGGAATGGATGAACTCGAATAAATAAATCAGTCAAATGGTTTGTCCTCGCTGGCTAAATAATCACTTCCTCGACATGATGACATTCTACGTTTATGCAGCAAGTCACTTCTTATGACAAACAATCGAACACGCTTCCCTGAATTGATGAATCGTTTCACAGTAAAATGCACAAAAACAGATCTTGTGTCACCTTATCTTAACCATAATAAATAATCATAGCACATTTACAAGGCCCTTTTACCCCTCGGGTCCATAGATTTCTGCGGAGTTCTCTAAACTATGTCCAGATTCGTGGAGTCTTTTAACCACACATTGTTGAATGACGGTAACGTTGGTGACATATCACTGCATCGACACTGAAAAGGAGCAGATGACGGTAATGTCCGTTTCCAACACACTCGAACGTCATCAGTAACGCTCCGCACAGGGTAGAGCATCTGTTTTGGCGCCAAGGAGAGAGACGCCATCGTGGTAGGTCTTGCGCGGAGGTCAACAGGGAAGTCAGGGGTGGTGATATTATGTACTTCCGGTGACGGTGAACTCTGCCTAGCTGACGTCAGAGCTGGTGTGGATGTCAGAGATGTCCGCGTCGTGCCGACATCTGAAGATGAGTCGTAGCTAGATTTGGGTAATGATTTCACGGGTTTATCGCTGTCGCCGGAAGGGAGTGATTCCTTTGTTGTGCTTGGATAGTGGGGAACCTCAGTCTGTGTGCTGGTGTTTGTAGTACTTCCAAAAGTTTCCTTTGATGTAGAAGCAGTTGCTTTAGATATCATGTGCTGTTCTGTAGTAGATTGCTTCAACAAATTTTCTGTTACAGTATTAGCTGGATACTGCTCAGTCACATCGTAATCAAGAGATGTAAAGGGCAAGGACGGTTCATGAGTACCAAGCGGTGTGGTCATTATATCGGTTATTGTTATTTCAGAAACTTCTTGTAGAGGAGAAAGTACGGTTGTTTTGAGGGGTAAAGTTACTTCTTCTCTGGTCGCGTGAAGTGATACAATTTCTTGTATACTTTCCGTACTTGTCGTTACAAATAGTGTTGGTTCCAAGTTTTCCTCGGTAGAAAGCAGTTGCTCGTCAAAGGTAACAAAAGGTACATCAGTTGTTGGATATGGCGTGGTAAATACATCTGTATTCGTAGACTGTTTGGTAGAGTCCTCTGATACAGAGATAACCGGAACTGTGGTAACAAAGGTGGTATCATTGACTGAATCTGCTGTATGATTCGGCCTAGAATGAGTCGTAGAGACACGCGGCTGTGTCGTAGGTGCATCAGTTGATGACGCGTAGCCCTGAGACGTCATACGATCATTCGCTAGTGTTCCTGGCAGACGATCTGTCGTCTTTTTGGATTCTGGTGGCAGCGGAGCTCTAGGGATGCTAGGCAGAGATACGTTGCCTGGCGCCCCCTTATCAGGAGCTCCAGAATAGGGTTTGTCGCTTGTCGTCCAAACAGTGGGGGTTGAATCCGTAGTAACTGACTCTTGATCTTGCTCTGACTGAGCAGTGGTGGAAAGAGTGGTATTACTAATCGTCGCTGAATCCATCGATGAGGAAGCTGTCGGTTTCGATTTAAAACCTGGGCTGCTCGTTACAAACGAGTCACTAGAATGTACGCTCGGTGTCGTTATAGTAACACCGGGGATTGTAGATGATGCTTCTTTTATTGTCGAGAGTGATTTAGGTGTCACTGAGAGAGTTTTAACTTTTGTTGATTTTAAATTTGTTGCAGCCTGAGTTGTAGCGAATAAATTGGTCTTGTTGGTTGCTGATGAAGCCATTGATAGGGACATTGCTGGTGAGGATGTCACATCTTCGATGTTCGTTGGCACAAAGGAGTCAGTCGTCTGCGCGATAGTTGCCCTGGTAACACCAGAGGCAGCAGATGACGCTTTCTTAATCGTAGAGAAAAATCTGGATGCAATTGTGGATGTTTGAATTTCTGTTGCAACGTAGGAGGTTGTAGCCGTGATTTCGTCGACGTCGGGCGTTTGATGACCAGATCCTGTCGACAGACGAGCGTTTGCAGTCGGTATGGATGAATATGTCGGCGAGAGTGTCTGGATACCTGCGGTGATAGTCTCGTCGCCAGGATTGTCGGTCTGATTTTTAGTTTTCGTCATCAAGGTTGTCTCATTCCCTGTCGGGAGTTGAGATGTCGCTGTGGACAGTGGTGTAACACTGACTTCGTTATATGTTTTATTAAATGTAGTCGCGATTTCCGAAGTTAAAAATGTGGTACGTTGCGGCGCGGGAGGAACAGAAATATCTGCATGTGCTGTTCGGGTCGTATATCGCTGTGACGTAACGGACGGCGTGGTTGCAGCTAACGTTTTGCTTGGCGCCGGATTACTTCTTGCAGTGTATGTTTTGTCCGATGTGGTCTGTGGTGGAAAAGTTGTTGCAATAGTTGATGACGGCTCCGCGGAAGTTTCTCTTGAGGACTTTAACGGCAGCGTGATAAATGTAGGTGTCGGTGATGATGATGTGTCTTGAAATGTTGTGAGAAAGGGTGTACTAGGCCTTGGAGAATAACCGGTGGACGCTGTTGTCTCTCTAAGAGCTGCAGGCGTTGTCATGGAAACAGTTGTTTTGTGGAAAGTGCGTTGAGGACTTGTGCGTGGGGGAGATGTCAACTTTTCTGTCGACTGTTCAGTTGTGCTCTTGGTAGTACTAGGAGGAAGTGTTCTCGGAACCTAAGAGAGAGAGAGAGGGGGGGGGGGGGGGAGGAAGTGGTTGAGAGACTGTCTGAATTATCTGTTTGGACAAACTTCCGATCAGTATAAAGGAAGAATTCAGCATAACTGTCCTCCGCTAAAGCTTGTACGGAACATCTCAAGCGAACAAAAGCAACTTTTCATATGTGTTATATGGTATATCATGGCCTTTTATCTAATTACATAATATTCATATCATCAACTTGTTTTGGCGATGTTGTTGGATAAAAAAGGGCAGGTTCATACCATACATTTGATTTAAAAATGATAGAAAAATAGTTTAACAACTATCTTTAAAAAAAATACTGTGCCCCTAAATTAATGACGGATACAGGGCGTAATTATAAAACTGTGCCCCTAAATTGTTACACGTCCGATTTCTGTTCCTTGTCCCAAAAATGTCCGGAGGTACCGGAGGAAGAGCGGCAGAAAGAAGATGCAGCGTCTCAACTAACGCATAGATACTTGTCATAAGTCTCAATCTTACCATCTTATACTGGCAACGGACACCCTCGTACCCAGAGTGGCATAGTCGTATTCCAGTGACGGGATCACAATCGTAGTGACCGCGGTAATCGTCTCGCGGTTTGCAGTATCTGTCGCAGTTCCTCCCGTAGTGATTCTTAGCGCAGTAGATGGTGAATTCGACGTCAAGTCTATTTGGAGGGTTGAAATGATAACTTTGGTGTGAGTAATGTTAACATTTCAATACACCAGCAAAATAAGCGTGGAAACATTAACAATTCAATTGGTATCAATTCTGACACCACGGCAGACGACTTATGGTGAAAACCCGTATATTGTACTCGTGATGGACCGCAGGTCTTAGCGATATACTTGTAGCTTTATATAATGCAGAACTAATCCAAAGAAGTTTACGACTCCATGAACATACATTATAAAAATATGGATGCAATTCACACACATAGAAATAGAAAGAAGGCAGAATAGGAGCCCAATACTTGTCTTAATTAGTTTGTCTTCCAGAATTTGTAAAACAACTATGAATAACAAAGCATAGTGATATTTCATATTTCCATATATGACAAATAGACCTACTATACTTCGCGGAATGTAATATAGAAATCAAAGACTCTTGATGTACTGAATTGATTTCCTGCTGTCCTCTCCCGTGCTTGAAATCTGATCACTTTCAATCCCCTTTTCCTATATTTTATATAGTTTGTTTTCATGTGAAACATAAGAATATAAACTAACGGTGTGTGTCCTTGAAAATCACGTTCATTTGCACTTTTTGGGATTTCATTGGGCACATCGGAGGTTTGTACCAAACTATTGCCACAATCGAACTCGCTCTCTGTCTAACTCCGGAACAACAGACGGTGCTCCAGTTCTGCGAGTAAGTTTACTAAACTCTAAATTGGCCTCTTTGTCAAATGGCGCCAAAAGGGAAATGACGGGTCTCTCGTTTGTTTTCTAGTTCACATCCCGTATAGTCGTGTATTGGTTTAGCATTCATTTCGTTATTTGTTTTATTTTGTTTTATATGTGTATATGTTTGTTTGTTTGTTTGTTTTCTGACGTTTTGAAGAGAAGTCAGCTAATAGACATTTATGACAGGAAATACTTTTGCCCCAAGAACGGAGTAAAAAGGCGGTATAGTATCATGACTACAGCTCCTTCATCGAGATAAACCAGAAGAACTGATTGCTATAGAAATATGATACATGCCTTATTTGGCTTGTAAACGAAAATGACTGCACGCCGACGCAAGATAAACTACGAAACAAAACAAATGCAAGTCCATTTGGGTGAACGGTGAAGCAGGGGCGAGGTTGGAGCTAGGGGGGAGGGATCCCTAATGAAAATCAAAATCAAAGCCTCTCGGCACTAGTTTTTAAATGTTTGTTTGGGTCTACTTGTAGAAGAATACCAAAAGATCTGAAAAGCAATACACAAAATGATATGTCCAAAATGCGCAACGCCGAAGAGTAAAAACAAGTGCCAACATCACCGTGGTGCAATGCATTACTTCGTCACTTAGGGTAAAATGACAACAAATGCAGCTATGAAAGCACGTTTAAAGGGAGTCTACTTGATAACCGATGACAATTACACAAATGAATATCGCTACGTAGGTTTTTTTCCTTTTACGAATAATCTAATCAATGACATTATTGTTAAAAATCATCATTATATTATTGTCGTAATGAAGCACGTTCATTCTACACACCTAAAAAGCCCCCTGCACAACAGCCATCTACTCGGTTTGCCTCTCTCCATAGTCGGTGCTGGTCTACCGGCGCGAATGGCGAAAGTGTATTCGATGACTTCGTCAACGGCACCGTATCGCCACTCGTCGATGTCCTTCACAAGTATGAAGACGCGCACTGCACCCTGGGATTGAAATCAACAGGACCAAAAACAGAACACACAGAAAGAAAGGAAAAAAAAGTCAACAGAGAGTAATCTGCTTGTTGATGAAAGTCATTTCAAATTTTCGTTATGCATTGTTGTTTTTTTGTTGGTCACAGCTATATTCATATTTCATTGTTTTCTAGTAGCCGATTATATCAATGGAGGCTTAGCTTGATGGCGATGATAATGATATGAATAATAACAAAAAATAATAATAGGATAACATTAGTAATTATCATTGTCATCACTATTGTTATCATTACTATTACAATTATTATTGTTTTAATGAACATAATCATTATTAAGTATAGTATAATCATTAATATGCTTATCATCATCATCATCATCATCATCATTATTATATCAATACATCATCACTAATAAAATTTTCTCTCCTCTCCTTCCCTTATTTCAAAATATCTTTCTTAGTTCGTTCAGGCGTGCGCGGCTTTCTCTGTTTTTTGTTTTGCCCTCTTGAAGCTCAAGTTTTTCTTTCCGGATACAATCAAAAGTAAAAGTCTACTTCAGCAAGTATTCCAAACAACCATGACTTATCACTTAAAATCAGCAATTGGCAGCATGAGTCATCAAAATCATTATCATCTTCTGCTTTTATATCTAAAGATGTGAACTTCCACTCACATTTTTTCAGATACTCGAGGCAATAAAAAAGCCGCAGTACAAAGAAAAAGGAACAACGCATCAATACTATTGGTAAAAAAAAGAGTAAAAAGTCATAATGTAAATGCTTGCTTGATGCTCCCAACCCTCCTGTGATGCTGAATATCTCTTTGTTGTTGTATTGGTGCACCTAACAAACAGGGAGTTAGAAGTTTTGAGTCAAGACCGTGTGGAATTTTCACACGAGTGCCACTCGGGGTCATCCCACGAGCCCGACACCCGAGAGTCCTACAGCCCACGAGCTAGACATTGAAAAAAAAAAAGGTTCATGAGGCATACAGCCCACAAGTCATACAGCCCATGTATGAGCTCGATATTAGGCAAATAAGGCCCATGAGTGCGACAGTAGGCATACGGGGCCCAGCCACGAGTCCGACACTTGGCAAACAAGGCCCAGGAGTCCACCACTAGGCAAAAATAGGCACACGAGACCTACCTGCGTATATTAAGCCCCGTGATGTAATGAGGACTCATAGACCTTGTTTAGTGCCTAGCGGACTCGTTGGCCTTGTTGCCTATAGTGTCGAGCTCATTGGCTGTATGACTCGTGGGCTGTATGACTCGTGGGCTTGATTCGTGGGTGTCGGACTCGTCACGTGCACCCGGCCACTTGAGGTGAAATACCCCCAGAGTGTGCAAGTCTATAACCACTAGAGAATAAATCAACAGTCACAGAGATGACAGTTTTATTACAAATCAGACATCAAGTGATAAGATAGTTTTAAAGTTTAAACAACACCGTTTTGACGAAACAATCATAATCGTAATATACGCAGCAATGGTGATGATGTTACCACCATAAACGCGTCGTATCAGGGACCTGCACAGATTTTTTTTATTTTTTTTTTTAATATTCTAAATGAAATGATACAGAATTATATGGATTAACTGCCTGGATGAAATAAATCAGCATTGGCGATATTTCAGAGTGGGAGATCTACAGGTTGAAGCTGATAAGTCATCGAAACTAAACATGATTTTATATACAGTAAATGTAAAGTGAAGTGATCATTATATCATAATTGTATCAATCAATTTCCATGTGTGCTCACGGCCGATATCAGTAATTCGTGGAAACATGATAAACGTTAAACTTGCACGAATTCTTTCTTTATTTTCCACTTCATTGAATTCTGTCCCTCTGATTTGGAGTCTTTTAGCACGTGAAAATCGCTTGTCAGTTCAGAGTACATTGTCTTTTCTTCAAGGTGTACAACTGCGTTGTTCGATGTTGTTTTGATAGGCCACTTCACTATTTCCCTAGATCCTGAAGAAGTAGCATGTAAAGTCTCGGTCGTGAGAACATGCATGTTCAATCTTTAAAAGCAACTCGGTGGAAAAAATCGTTGCAAAAACGAACATGCTCACTTCTGATTTCACATTGATTGGGTTACCACATCCCTCTAGAGGCCGACTGCGTGATTAACAACTACATCACGGAGTAATTTGTGGTGATTTATGAGGTTACGGCCATCCTGGTATTCTGCTCAGCCTCTGAACGCCTGCCATGGCGTTGAAGCATGTTCCAGACGTCACGGTCATTTAATTATCTCGAGCTCAGCATTGCGTAGATTAACTAAATTGAATCTGAACCTCGTCTCCCTATTGAGGGGATATTTTTCTTCGTCATCGTTTCCGCACTCGAATTTGCGGCGCGGGTTGCGTGCACGCGTTCGGGTATCTTCTCACACTCGCAGCCAGACGGACGCATGACCTCACCTGGCGATTTCACCCCAAACTTTGCAACCAACTTCCCAAACCGATGAAGAAATGATTAAAACGTTGGCGGTGACTCTCACCTTGCACCAACCGTATCTAGTCGGATGATCGTAGGAATTAGCAGTTGTTAGATTAACAAGTACGGTTGCTGGAGAGACTTCTATGTAGGCAAACGTATCATTGTGTAAAATGTTTGAAGATAATGAATGCACCTATCAGTACTTAAGTAATTACTTTTATAATGATACTACTAATTACGATTGCAAAAATGATAATGATAATAGTATTTATTTGTAATGATAATAAGAGTAACAGTTACACACACACAGAGTTAACTGTCTTTTATTGCTGACTAATATTGCTGACTGAATAGATGGGATGCGGTTCATGTAGTCTGTATTTTTGTGCTTTGCTCAGGGTCGCCACGTCACTTTGAACAGAGATTTGTTTTGTTTATTTGTCGAAAATACCTTTTTTCCCCAATCATCACTGCGACAAAAACCATGACCGCTAACTTCATGCGTGGAGAATAACGGGCATGAACTCAGAAATATGAGCAGAGAATCAGTGTATTTCTAATGGTTCCATGGCATTACTTTGCTCCTGCGACAAATATCTGCACGCTAAGCCCAACGCATAAATTCTACCCAAACATAATCCTAACTATAATCCTAATTCTAACATCAAACTAAGCCTAAAACCTCATTACAACCCTAACCCCAACCCTAAGTCCTTGGAGAAAATCAGCCCGCAGCAATTGACGCAGGAGCAAAATGTCGTGCCATTATATCTAGTCTACTATCCAGAATTCTTTGTTCTAATATGAAATAGCCATGCCGTGACACACCACCACGAAAATCTATGTCCCGAGCATCGAACGTCTAAGTTTGAATCACGATATGCTTCTGTCTTTTTGCCGTCCACTGATATATTCATTTTATATTCAATTTTACCAAATCCAACCATAGAAATGGTAACAAACCGGTCATCGGCCACGCAGTTTCGAGAAATCGATTGAACAGCTAGGGCAATGTGATGAATCTATTAAACTTCATCAATAGTTCTCCGACAAGAGCCTATGAAAAAGCTATTCCAGCCACAAGCACACATCGATGCAAAATGATTCTTGACGTCTATACTGCACCATCGGGGAAATCAAGTCTTTGGTGAGCTTTCTCGTTGCCAAGAGCAACCTTTGGATTGATATAAAGATATAGAATTTGGATTAACTTTTGAACAGCAAACCAACTCTAATGGTTCAGAAGAATCAATAATTATAATACAGTGCTTATTATATAAGTGAAAATTTGCCGTAACATCCTTCGGCATTTTTCTTCGGAAAATCCCTTCGGATTTTCTGAAGGAATCGGATATGTTATACATAGCTATACACAATAAAACATGTACAATGAAGTATAGTATAATAAAATTAAGTGACAAAAAATATATATATCATCTGCTTAGTATCTTGGTAGTGTTTTTTTTTTCTTGTGTGTATCTGTGTGTGTGTGTGTGTTACAGTGTACACTGTATCATGAATTCCCCACATTAAATCATTTCCAATGATTTATAGACTGCCTCACTTGATTCGAGATGGTACCACAGAATCAGGAAGCAGCTCCCCATAATGATCAACACAGTTCCAAGAAAAACCTGTTTTCTTTGCAACTGATTGCAACTGATTGACAAATTGCCCTACATCGACGTAAATTTTATGAATTTGAACCTGTTTTCTGTGGTCAAGTGCTAAAGTATTACATGTATTCTGACAATATTTCGAATTCTTTTTGTCCTTTCCCCTTTTTAAGGGGGAGGGGTGGGGAGGATAATATGTTTATAAATATGTTACTTTAGTATCCTATTACACATCAAAATACTGTAATTGAGACAGTGATTTTTTTTTTCGATAACGATAATAATCAAGAGTGTATCATACCCTCTCCCTTTTATAATTTGATATTTGGACATGTTTTCAAAATGTTGCCCAAAGTTTTTCATTTTTGTCTCATTCTCATTTAAAAGGAATTTGGGTCAAACAATGTACAAACTCGAACTCGAAATGTTTCTTTTAAGGAAGATATCTTTAGTAAATATTTAAAAAAAGTATGGCATTTATCAAATCTGAATTTTGTTATACTCACATAGATCACCGCAGTATGTATATTTATGACATATGAATGAATTTGGTGTGTTTGTGGTAGTTGAGAAATTCAAAACATCAATGTCAAATTTTCAGGAATATGCGTAATATAATGTTGACACCTATATGCCTTGATGAAATGTTATCATATATATAGAAAGGTGATGATTTTGGCAATTAACAAGATAGCTGAACACTTCATCTTTGGTATAGACTATAAAGCTATTATCAGCACACTTGCTGCTTAATGCCCCTAAATAGAGTCGACATTAATTATCATCTCACGACAAATGGTGATGTTACGTAATTCAGTGAAGAAAGAGCGTGAGAGAGGGCAGGGGATATACAGAGGGAAATAGAAGGAAGAATATATTTTATTGTGCTGCGACTTCCGATGAAAACAGCAGATTTTGACAGGAAGCGGAACCAAGCACTCCTTGCCCGAAGTCTCGGGTGCAATTCAGTTGGAAACACCGAACTTCCTCTGGGAAGACTGAGGGCAGGCAGAACAGGTCAGGAAACTGTTCTTTTGTTTTGCTTATTCTCTCTATTTCCTGATGTTGCGTATAGCCGATGACTCAACAGAAGGGCTTCCATACTACATTAAACCTTTCGCATACGAATAAGCAAAAAATACGGACAACGTATACTACAGCATGCATAACTATTGTCAGTACAGCAAACTGTCTCTTCGATTGTATATTGTTTCTTATGTTTTAAATGGTAATGTATTGATAACAAGAAATACCCAAATATAAAACAAACAAATAAACCAACAGAATGACTTTCAAAAGAGCAAAGACTGGCATTTGTGTCACTTTTATTTGCATTCTGCGTTCCTCTTGTGACGTCATAAAGCATGAATAACCAGCATGGAAACTTCATTTCCTGTCCCACGCTTCCACGCCAAAGCAGAGTCATAGATTGCTGAAATAAGGATAAACACAACAACAACAGCAGCAGGTTGGTCTGTGCCTGTTTAATATGCCAGAATAGCAAAAGAAACTAAAACAGGCAGAGTAGTACAATATTGGTGTTTTCTCTTTCAGTCTCTCCTTTTTGTTTAGTTCAGCAAAATTCAACAAATTTGACTTTGAGTATAAGAAGTGTCATTTCACTTAAATTGTCAAACACGATAACTGCACGGCTGTTGTTTGAATCTTGCTTCGTTCCTTCAAAGGATTGGAGTGTGCAATTATGTTTAACAATCGAAGTAATTAATCGCATAGCATCAAGCATAAAAATCGTTCTTGTTGCTATGATCATTATCATCGTTCTCGTTAATATTGTTACTACTATGACCGTTTTCGCGATCAACCTTCTTTGTCATTACTTTTCTTCATTTCACTATATCTTAGCAGCCCCATCATCATGATCTAATTGTTTATGTATTTTTTTCATTAGCATGAGGAGCTCTTTTGGTTCTGTGGATATGACGTAAGACCACACACTTTATAATTTTGAGGTCTCTGGTTCAAGTTAGTTCAGTCTTTTATCGCCCAGTGGCAAAGCATTTTATTTTTATCCTCATTGCCTAGTTGTTGGTTTTTTTTTTGTGAATTTAAATCGTCTGTCCGGTGGTTGCTCGGTTTCTTATGCATTCAATTGCTTCCTTAGTAGCCACCTGAAGTAGGTCCTAACTCTAAATCAAATCTTCACTCAATGAGAGGGTTGTTCGCTCATCAGTGGATAACTTGGCATCCCAAAGACAACATTTGAAATAAACTCCTCAAAAAAGTTCTGCAAGTCCAATTTGACGTAACATATTTCTCTCAAAACTATATCATTTCATTCAAATGTGACATCATAAGAAAGCCTAATTACTTATCTTTAAAATGACACCTCACTTGCTATGATTGGGTATTCCTGGAATGCGCAGTATGACTGAGTATGAGGAAAGGTCAAATGTGAAATGTTGCAAAATAGAGCAAACATGTTATGTCAAACAGTGTAATTCCCATTTGCTTTGTCGTTTCAGGAAAGGAATGTGCTTGAAAAGAATGCATTGTGAGATTATCATTAGATTCCAGGCTTCATCCATATGAATTTAAAAATGCAGTAGTATCTGCAGATTAAAATTAAACATAAAGGTTGACCAAACAGTCACCTAATGTCTAGGAAATGGGAGTTTTTGAATGTGCTGTCATTTCAGCATTGCTTATTCCAGTGAGTTTTTTTTCATCAAAACTGTACATTATCAATAGTAGAATTGTTGCGACTTTTCACTTTTGATCTGTCCCCATACTCAGCTGTTTTGCACATTCCAAGAACACCCAATCATAGCAAGTGAAGTGTCATTTTAAAGATAAGTAATCAGGCTTTCTTATGATACATTTGAATGAAATGATATAGTTTTGAGAGAAATATGATACGTCAAATTGGACTTGCAGAACTTTTTTGAGGAGATTAATAATGACATACTGCATTTTTGGTAATACATAATTATGATGCACCACGCGGTATCCCGGGGTACCGCGTTGTATGGTGGCACCTCGAGTTCGGAAGCTGTATATTAAATTTGTACATTGCGATCATAGCGGTCAAAATTTCGTACTCGGCGATTATGATCCCAACCCTGCTGGAAAGACCACAGTGTCCCAACCCTGCTGGAAAGAACACGGTGTCCCACAATGTGAAACACAATGTGAAACACAGTATGAACACATTGTGCACACAGTGTGAACACATTGTGAACACAGTGTGAAATCTCTTGACACTGTTAAAAATTCGAGCGTTTTAACAGTGTGAACACATTGTGAATCATCAATTCACAGTGTGAAACAGAACATTACTATGCATTTTTTTTTCACAAAATCGACTATATGAATACGATAAAATGTGAACACACTGTGGGACACTGTGTTCTTTCCAGCAGGGAGTACCAATTCAGTCATGTAATGGAGCTGATGTTATGGCGCCGCTGAGATCTGCTGAGATCATTCTTGCAGCAAAATTTTCTTATATAAAGCACTGACATTTCTTTCAACCAAGTTTTGATAACCCAGGGTACAGCACAAAAAAAAAAAATTGACCAAACAATTAAAGCAAAAAATAAAGAGGGGCGCGCGCCCGCCTTTATATTTTTGTTTGGTAGCCCAATGTTCAGAAAACGGCATTATATCTTGCTTTCAACTTTTTTAACTTTTTCTCGACAACATAGATTTTCGCATGTGTGTCAGGTGTTAGCAAAATTTCAGAGTCTAAGAAACAATAGACAAAGTAATGTAATTAACCCATAAAATGTTCAAACGATCGAACTTTCTACGCTAAAGTGAGTTTTCTCTGCTTCCTCTGCTTTGGACTTCACGCAGTCTCAAGGACAAATGCCACGGCTGTAATGATTAAGTCCTTATGATTCGTATTATGTTCTCCCGAACACAGCTTGATACTTAGACACCAATAATGTGATTCGTCTGGCAGGTTGCAACGTGCACTTTCAACACGAACTCTTAATGAGCAAACACTGGTTTTTCCATAAATGCAAGGGCCAACATTACCTCCCAGTTGGGCACTGTGATATTGAACGGGTTGTGCTGGCGGTTGGGCAGACGAGGGGTGAAGAGCAGCTCGCCGGGACGTGAGGGGAACTTGCCCGTGTATCGTCGACCATAGTCGCAGTGAGGTTCCCCCGACGACGTGTACGCAGAGCTGAAAATTAATTGGAACGGTAGTGGGAACAGAGAAAGAGTGAAGAGATTAAAACGATAGGCGTGATCACTGCGATGACAGTCATTGCCAACGTTAAGCCTCTTCAAGAGAGTGAAATCGTACAAACAGAACGTCAGAGGTTTTAATATATCGGACACAAAATAAGACAGTTAAAGGGAAAATCTAGTCCAAAAATACGTTAGTCTGATAAAAAAGTAAAATCTGACGAGTTCAACGTTAAAAACTTACCTGAAATCGGAAGAAAAATAAGGAAGTTATGAAATTTGAAGTTTTGCTAATTTTTGCAAAACAGTTCTTGTACAGTGGATATGAATATTCACATGAGTGAGCTGACCATGTCATAACCTCACAATTTTCCATTGATCGTGTACAAAAAAAAAAATGACGAAAATTCAATGTTTCTGTCATTTAAATCTGAAACATGATGTTATACCTGGTTGAATAACTTCAGAATAGTCATCAGTTAGATATATATCAGGATTTCAGCCTCCCGGGGCATAATTGTGTTTGGCAAACTATATGGCAAGTTGTGAGGGGATCACATGCTCACTTTGCCATTTTGCATATTCATATTGACTGTTCAAGAACTATATTTCCTCAAAAATTAGCAACACTTCAATATCTCATAACTTTCTTATTTTTCACCCGATTTCGATCAAAATTTTACCATTGAACTCGTAACATTTTACTCTTTCTTATCAGACTAACTTATATTTTGACTAGATTTCCCCTTTTAAGGTAAGACAGTTAAAGGGAATTCAACAACTTCCTCGCGCGTTCACAAGACAGTGGTCTTAGTCACAATCACAGTATGCAAATGAGATGGGATGATTACGTCATTGCCTCAAGAGTGTCCCATTGGAAGCCAATTGACCTTCACTTTACTTCCTGTTTGTTGAAGACAATAAAAAGGAGTAATCATTGTATGCTTCGGATTTACCTTAGTGTAAAGTAACACTTTATACTTAGCAGTGGTAACTACAGTGTATTAAGAGGAGGAGGGTGCAGTCCCTAGTTATTGACATGAAGTGATGGGGTCAGATTTGTAAATTGTTGTCTTTGTGCAACTGAAGATTTTCATCTTGAGGCGATGAATTTTATGTTGCTGATATCACAGCTATGCGAAGGATGGATGAAGCTTTAAAATTCCGTAGATTCTAGTGATTTCAGTGAAAATAACACTGTTCTGTTTGTTTTGGTTAGTAGTTGTTTTCCATTCTAATGTATTTTGTATAATACAGATTGCCCATGGAATGGTGTTTCGCTCTGAATAATGTAAATAATAATAGTAAGTAATAGTACATAGTAAGTAATAATGTAAAAATTTATGAGCTTATGAACCAACGACGAAATGAAACACAATAACAACTATAATTAAAATGTCATATGCTTCTGGCACTTTAACCCACCGTACTAAAAAAAAAAAAAAAAAAAAAAAAAAACAACGATAGATGAATAATGGTACTTGATAGACAATGGTAACAATTAGAATATAATGCATTATTGTCTTTATCAACATGACCATTGAAATATGAAAAAAGGATACAATAAGTATCAATATGGTGCAAATCGCTGGAGACGTGTGGAGTTCTCATCCCCGTGAGAACAGACAGAGTAATGTCATTGCTTTTTCAACAAGCCACAAAATGAATCGTACTAATAATATCCTCTTCTCTCTCTCTCTCTCTCTCTCTCTCAGTATTTCCAATTGGACGTGTCATGCCCACATTGTCCTTCCTCATCGATAATGGTTTGTTTTTGTTTTTTTTTTTGTCAGAGGAATATGGTTTAAAAGAATGGGTTGGTGTTACACTAAAGGGAAATGAAAGTAAATTGTATTTCTTCGATATTCTTTCGCTTTCCAGGAACGCTTACAAAGTTTCACCATGTTGCACTCTTATTGATAATGATAGTTGGGTGAAGCATCTCGAGTTTAGTGTATGTTTTAAACGTGCCACACGTGTACATATATATATATATATATATAATTATATATATGTATATAATAATTACATATATATATATAATTATATATATATGTATATAATAATTATATATATATATATACATGTATATATGTATATGATAATTATATATATATATATATATATATATATATATATATATATTGAAACAAGGAAGGAAAAACTGACCAGAAACAATTGTAATAATAAATAGCGAAAACTTTGAGCAAAGAAAATGGGTTTTCATCGGGATTCGAACCCGAGACCTCCGGATTACTAATAATCCGGAGGTCTCGGGTTCGAATCCCGATGAAAACCCATTTTCTTTGCTCAAAGTTTTCGCTATATATATATATATATATATATATATATATATATATATATATACATATGATATTATATATTCAATTGAATTGAATTGAATTGAATTGAATTTGGTTTTAATGTCCACTTCTGAAAATTTGTTCTACTTACATACACGCTACATCGGTATATATAAATGAAATTCATACTTATACAGAACACAAGTATGACATAGTAGGCCTACAAAAATATGATGGACATACAAGAGAGATGCAACAATGTAAGATCAATACCAATGTCAAATATAAGGAGCTACACTATATATATATATATATATATATATATATATATATATATATATATATATATATATAGTGTTAGCTCCTTCATTATCTATTCAGTGTGAGAAGATAAGGACATTCACAGCTCTGATGAAGGTCTTAAAAAGACCGAAAGTTTGGAAATAAACTACATGTACGTTGAACTATAGCTACGTCCGTGAATGCCCTTATCTTCTCGCACTGTATATATATGTATATATATATATATATATATATATATATATATATATATATATATATATATATATATATGTGTGTGTGTGTGTGTGTGTGTGTGTCTGTGTGTGTGTGTGTGTGTGTGTGTGTGTGTGTGTGTACGTGCGTGCATTAAAAGTTGTTTTCCTCCTGAGCTGTGAGAGCAGAAACTGTGATCGAGGCATCCCGCTATGCTGTGCAAATTAGTTTTCCTTCCTTGACTCGCGAAAGTACAGAGTTATATGCATGTAGCTAATTCACGAAGAGCTTATAAACGATGGCAGGGGCGGATCCAGGGAGGACCACAAACGGCGCACGCCCCCCCCCCTTTATTTTTTGTTGAAACAAAAGAAATAAAAGGGAAAAAATGGGGGGAGGGGTGCGTGCGCCCCCCTTTATTTTTGTAAACACGCCCCCTCTTTACGAAATTCCTGGATCCGCCTCTGGATGGGCAATAACAAGTACTTTCGCGTCACGAGCAATTCGTCACCGGTAATTATCACATGACCTCGATTGCCGTCATTCAAACAATTTAGTAAGAGAATTTGACATGATAGTCGCCCTATAGGAAATACTTCAACGTGAACTTGTAGCAAACCTCGATCGCGCATCGCTTTTGAATGGGAAAATATCCCGCTGGGTCAGAATGTGTCACAGGCCTATTTTCATGTCCACTATTTTTATTTATCAACACTTCTTTAAACATGTTCATTAAGATATATATTTATACATGATTATACATCTTGAAGAGAAACTCATTCATCAATCAAACTCTCTCTGCACGTGGATCTGAGTTTTTTGTATCGTCTCTCAACTGAGATTTTTCCCCGAATTTTCCATGAGTAATGATTGCGGACAATAAATTACCGTTTTTTTAACAGCTTTGGTAAGGCCTTTGAAATCATAAAAATTGTGTGGTAACAATTTCACTTTATACCAGCAATAAGATATTAGGTTGTGTGGTTCATGTCGTCAACCCGGACGAAAAAGTGACGAAAAGCTATTATGAACAAAAGCACCAGCGCAAATACGTCCGGAGTGCGGCGACAATTTAAGTACACTCACATCTTTTTCCAGACATATTTAGATGCTGCGGGCTTCAACCATTGGACGCGGATGGTTAAACCTTTAACACCGTTTCAAGTAAGACATGCACAGCATGAAGGTACGGACTTAATTACTTGCTGATGGTTGAACAAGCATATACCGGCATTCATTTAGAATTAGGATTTCACCACGACCCGAAGGAAACAGATGTACAATCAAGGAAACATGACTTAGATTTCCTCATATGTATACCATATGAGAGTTTCGGTGTGAAGTTGTCCTCTGTGTAACAAAAAGAGACGGAATTGTATGAATTTTGAACACGCTAAAAAAATAAATAAAGCATAAACATAATTATAAACTTATTAACAACAACTCTTATATTCCGGTATCACCATTTAAAATATTTTGCCAAACATGTCAAAAGTGTTCTATCACATAAAAGACATTATCCCAATGAAGATTTTATTTCATTGTCTTACGGGATATCCTATATGCGTTTCTGTTTCTGAGCGTATAGGCCCTACTGCATTGGCCTGATATTGGTGGTATGCCAATGCGTAATTACTCTTGTGCTTTATCTCAAACCGGAAATCGTAGTCCGTACCAGAACCATGACGAAAATCTAATCTCATCTCCTCTACTTGTCTGACAACACCACAGCAGATGTGTGATGTGAAGTCTCTGCTCTTTCCTCTGATATGACTCTGCCATCGAGCGAGAGGGAAGCTCGGCCCAAACGTCAGGCCTCTTCGGCATGGCAGACGTACCCAGGAAACAGAATGTCCGTGGGCATAATACCCATTGTATGGTCGATTGACCAGAGGAAGTTTGGTGGTATAAAGGAAACGTCAAATTACACCGATAAAGGCAGATGTATTATCGTTCTCGCTGTAAATGTGACCCAGTTATCTGTCTATGAAGGCTTGTATGTTTTGTGATTGCTAGTTGTTGGTTTTTCCCCAGTCTGGGTTCAATTCCCAGTCACTTCGTTCTCAGTATTGGGTAGGCAGTGACAATACTTCTAGCAAACCATTTCACTTCAACGAAAAGTAGAAAGAAAACAAACACATCTGAATATAATGGTTGTTCTGTCTTGTTTTGTTTTTTGTTTGTTTTTTGGTCTTCCCAGTTCTACGCCAGTCTCCCTTTCAAAACTAATTTTGAAGACTTTCATATCACATTCAACGAATTAACTAACTATAGAGTTTATATAGTGACAGCTAGCTTTATATCTGGAAAACGTGGGAATATATTGTACCAGGAATTGACAACATTCTCATGGCCGATTCTGTAAACGTGCTTGATGTGCTATCCCACACAGGCGACATCTATCAAAACGGAGCCATATTATATAGTTGGCACACTTTACTTCCACAAATGTTTGTATGATTGCGAAGAGATATGAAGTGTGAAGTGTGATCGTGTCATTCTGTAACGTGGACGTTATTACCTTGAATCGCTTTCTTTTTATCAGCTTTCCAACTATAACAAGCACTAGATTACGTTGGCACTGAATGCTCATTGATTTGCGATTTGGCATAAAACAGTGTTTTACGTACACACAACTGAATACACAAAAGCAGAGATCATATAGAAACACGCGCCTACACACACACACACACACACACACACACACACCCGAGGGTCTAGACACAGGCAAAAACCGCACATATGACTTTGGTTTACCTCATACATGGTGGTAATCCCCCCTCTGACAAGTCTGAGAAGAGAGTGGTGACAAAGGTCAAAGGCCAAAGTACGTAGCACATGACACTTAAAGGGAAAGTTTTCTCAATTAAGATTAGTCAACAACAAGTAGTGATAGTTCAAGTGAAAATTGGACTATCCTTTCAAAGTTTATGAACATTCAAGATTTTGGTTATTTCCATGAGTACATGAAAACTTTGCATTAAACAAAAAATGTATACAATGGTAAAATAACAATATCCACAAATATAACAGAATAATTGTCACAACCTTTTGCGAAAATCTGACATTCCATTGGCATTCTACTAATGAGATGTGTTGGATAAATATTGCCCACGCATAATTTATTCTGGAGAATGTGATTCTAGGTTAATTGCTGTTATGATGCCGTAGAAAATTCGCTGAATCCATGCATGGGAGATCGATCGTCTCCCTTATCTCAAAAGAGTCTGTCCATGGTTCGATCGTTACGAGGAGGTCGACGAGTTTTCTTACCTCGACATTCTTGAGAAGCACAGCATGAAGTCGTAATCGCACGGTCGGCAGTCGTCGTCGCAACACCCTCCGCGCCACACCTTGTTGCCGGGATTGCTGAAGCGGATCATCTTGAAAGACACCACCACCGCGCAGTGGCAGGGATGTAAGAACTGGCATGCAAGAAACACAGGTAATGGAATGGGAATGGAATGGAAAGTTGATTTCATATACTGAAGCAACCAGGGGATTGACGACTACTTATTTTGATCAATATCTGCCTATACTAGAATTTAATGATAATTATGATAATAATGATGATGATGATGATGATGATTAAACACTCAACACTTTTTATGAATCAATAAAAGACTCTTTTACACACACTGAAAAGTATGAATCGAATGTGCACGCTAACAGAGAGAGAAGAAAATGAAAATATATCAATATTGGACAAGAGTTAACATAATTGAATAAGTTGGCTAAAAATCCTGACTTGATAAATATTGAATAGTGGTTATTTAGCGCACAGGTCCGTCCTTCGGTGCTCATGGCGCTTCAAGAAAAATAATTGGGAATTGTACAACCACAAAGGAGCGGGGAAGAAATTAATAACAAACTAACGTGCACCTGTTTAAAGAAAAACATAATCCATTAAGTATTTTGACAAGGGGTGGGAGGGAGGGGGCACCACCAGCTCATCTCGGTTTATGGACTCTTCCTCACACCATGAGTATACACGTGACATCGTGTTAATCATCGATGTTTACACACAATCCCCACCGTACGTTCATCATCGGGTATTGGTATATATGAAACCCCATATCACAATAATGACAGAATAGACTCACTCCTCTCATCTATTGCAAGTTTGATCCGGAAGACGGAAGATGCGGAACCACAATCTTTAAACATGCGCACGACTACTAGAAAGGCTTAATTCTCTCACCATTATAAAGTCTCTCTCGCAACATGTTGCTTCATAATTTTTCGTGTCTTCTCGAAAAGGAAGATCTAGTCCTACAAAAAATAGTGCACTTCTCCAGTTCATCGGTCAAATTCAGAACACAAAGGGTATATCTTTCTAACCTTACCTGCAGCAAACAAACCACGGCAAGAAGGTAGCGTATCAGGGTAAAACTCCGCACGCTGATGCTGACCGAGGCCCTCATGTTGGTGAGCGGGCAAAGGTGCTCGGGAGGAGCTCAATAGGCGGCACAACGCAAATCCAAAACTTTATTTTATCCAGCAAGAAAGGGCACTTTCAATACCGATCTGCCCCTCTCGAACCAGTCATAAACACCTAACTCCAACTTGGTTCGCCGTGTTTGTAGTGCTAGTGGCTCTACTTGTCTCGCTTCCGACTACCAATATCCGAAAGGAAGACAAGGGGAGATCATGGGCTGGTGGGTCGCTGATAGACCGGCAGGTTAAGTGTGTCGAGGGTTCATCACATTGAACACGACGGGGATTTAGACATCAGTCGTCCTGAATGCAGCTGAATAAGGCACCTTCCTGTTGATAGGTATTTGGCTCAACACTGGCCTTTGGTTGCCTGCAGGGAGAACGATTTGAACTTGTGCGTGTGCGTGTGCGCGTGCGTGTGTACGTGCGTGTCTACACTGAAGGGCAGGTAAAAACGGAAAGATTATGTAGCATATAAGATGAAGGCAAAAAAGAAAAAAAAAAGAGCGCGACATAGCATTGCTCGCAAGTAAAACACTCCCGTATAACCGCTTATCAAAATAAACATCCTATTTCGACCAGTACCGTTTGTTAAATTTTCAAGGTAGTGTGTTAAAGGTCTTGTTTACCTTTGGGAGCAGTGATTCAAAAAAATTTCAAGATATCATATTTAATGCATATGCGTAGGTCAGTTTTATCAGAAAACATATCCTACCATATAGGAATTTTTCAATAAAACCTAAAATATAAGGAGATGTCACTATTTTTCTCAATAAACCATAACTATAAACGGGTTAGTCTGTAAACATTTTTACTATAACCATTGTTCAAATTTTGTATATTTAACAATATTCATTATACTAATTCAAATTTTTACATTGGTTGTTTCTATCTCTAACTCACATTTTAAAACTATTTTAAGCAGTAATACTGGGGTTTTTATTTCATCTGCAAATGGCAAATTATGCCTTTAAATTACTTGCGAAGCACAAGTCGGGTATTGGCCAGGTGTATTATGAATGAAAAATGATTGATGTTTACCGAAGTTCATAATAGAGGGCTTTGAGAAAACAAGCGTTATTGTTGATGGGCATTGATGGAGTAGCCTGGTGAGCGATAAGTGTATGCCGAAGTTAATATATATTTCAGTTTGCTTTATTTCTGTATCATAAAATCACTATATTCAATTTGATTCAGTTAAAATGATTTTATTTCCATATCAAGTAATGCAAAGCAATATGCATAACGCTTACATGTGTATATAATATTTTGAGGAACTTTGAATCACATAAGCACCAGCAAAACATGGATACAATATTATGACATAATATCAATTTTGGTTTTTAGGTAAATAAACAAGCAAGCAATACAATCTTTTTTTGTAACTCAGTATGGAAAAGAGGAATTCACAGGAAAAGCTATTACATACAGTATAAAGAATGTTTTACTGGCTCGTTAACCCAGTAAAATGAGTGTTTTACATAAAGGTCAAGAAAAAAACAAAAACCCATACGGAGGTAGCCCATTTTCAGTAGTGACAATGATTGTCACTTCTGGTTTTCCATGTGGCCCTGTTTACAAAAATGTCATATATATATATATATATATATATATATATATATATATACATTATTTAATGTGTGTGTGTGTGTTTGTATGGAAAGAGAGCGCGAGATGATATGAATATTATTAGAGTAGAGTCAATGACCAACATGCTGAATTTGATTACTGGGACGCCTATCAAGTATCCAGAGGACTACAGCAAAATATTCCCCTTTACTTATCGGAGAAAATATCGTTAATGTGGCTTTCGAGTAGAATGGGAGGTACGCGACCAGAGTTATGACGATTTCGCCCCCAGGGTTACCGACCCAGTTTCTCAGATGCCATTAAAGTTACATCCATTTACATATCATTCTGGTTGAAGATGTTTGATGGAGAAAAATTGATTAAACGAAACAAAGTGACAATTATTAAGACACAGCCAAAGAGTAGAAAAAACATATGAGATTTTGATGTTCTGTTTTATATGTGTACTATACTATAAAAACATCCAGTTGCAACCATTAGATGGAAATTAAATGAGCTTGTTTATTGTCATCATTAATTTGGTCTTTCATTTATATGAACTTGAACTTGAACTTGAACTTGAACTTGAATATGCTTCTATACTATATTATTTTTCTCTTTTCAAATAAGATAAACAGGGATTTATTAAAGTGCATTGCCATCCCTTTGCAATTCATAATGTGTGGTTATCACATATTGACGTAATTGACACACAGAGTGGCAAATACATGCGGTAATACTGGAGCCATTACAGTGAAAAACAGATGAGAACAGATCAAAACAAACTATTAAAGGGAAAAGTGGCAGCCACTCGTATGGCGCTTAAACAACGCAGAGGTGACATGTCGTATAGATAGAGGTTCGCTGCACTCAATTGGTCAACTCTGGCTTCAAGAAGGGAGGTAATGCTCGGTTCCTTCATGTTTAAGTGTTTGTGTGGCATCAATTTGTGTGAGACTGTCAGTAATAGCACCCAAATTAACACCAGGAGGCAAGAAGTGTTAACATTTCGACACCTCCCCTCTCGAACCCAGGCTCTGTACTTTTCCCCTTCACAGCGGTTTCCGAGAAGAATTATGAAATAATCTAGTAAGGGATGCCGCCATCCTATGTTCCCTGTCTTCCTTCCTTAGTTCACTGAAGCGATCACTTTTGTGTGCTTAATGATAATTAATAGGTGACTAGATACATATGTATATATATATATATATACATATATATATATATATATATATATATATATATATATATATATATATATATAAATCTGAGTTTCTGTTATTGGGATCAAAGCATATGTTAAGCAAAGTTGATTATCAGTCATGTCATGTCAACATCGGTAGCACTTGCATTACTCCGTCGAAAACAGCCCGTAATTTAGGTGTCATATTTGATCAGGAAATGTCATTTCGAAGTCATGTAACTCATATTCAGCGGAATGTTCGATATCAGTTGCGTAATTTAAGTTTCATAAGGAAATATTTGTCTAAATCTGCAGCTGAGATACTTATTCATGCTTTGATTTCTTCTCGGTTGGATTTTTCGAATTCATTGCTGTGTAATCTTTCAAAAAAAGATGTCACAAAACTTCAACGGTTGCAAAATTCTGCTGCCCGATTGTTAACTTTTACTAATAAGTTTGATTCCATGTCACCAGTTCTCCGTTCCTTACATTGGTTACCTGTAGAAAAAAAGGATTATTTTCAAGATTCTGTTATTAGTACATCATTCAGTTCATTCTTTTTCCCCAATATACATAAGTAATTCTGTTCAAAAATACAATTCGACACGAAGGCTACGTTCATCATCAGATGCATTCTTACTCCAAACACCCAGAGTAAAACATGGGTATGGTGATCGGTGATGGTTATGGGACCAAAATTGTGGAATCAGTTACCTCTTCAGTTAAGGGAACTGTCATCTACAGAGTCATTCAAATCCAAACTTAAAACTTATCTGTTCCTTTCATACTGAGGACTGTAATTGCTGTATGTCATTAATATTGGATCAATATTGTATTTTTAATTGATATATGTTGTATTCTTTATTTGGTATATATTTGCTTTTGTTTACCATTTTCTTCTTTGTTGAAATGTTTGACTATGTATATGCATGTAAATATATGATATTTTTTCATTTTTGAAGCGCCATGAGCACTGAAAAGTGGACCTGTGCGCTATACGAGTAGCCACTATCATTTTATATGTATATATATATATATATATATATATATATATATATGTGTATATGTGTATATATATATATATATATATATATATATATATATATAGACCCCCTGGCTTTCATTCGAAAACAGTTCAGTCTATCATCGAGTAAGAAGTGTTATAGCACACACACTTTGATATATTCAGATGAATTTGTATGTTTTTAAGAGCGGAGGTTTATATAAGCAATTTGTTGAAAAGTAAATACAGTTTGGTTTTTGTTGGGGGGATTTAGATTGTGATACAAATTGTAATGTTGAGATATAATGTTGAAGTTGACATATTTTCTTTGTTTGTTTGTGTATATTTTATATCTCCTGTATTTTAATGTGATATTTTTATCATTGGTCTGTTCTGATAATAATGTGTATTCTTATTTTCACAAGTCTATTGCATTTATGTACGGGAATGCATTACATGAGGGCTCGCATGCCTAACTGCAACAGTAAAATAATTACTTTTGTGAGCCCTATCCCATGTATTACTTCCCAGTTCATACTTTGTGTCACTCGGATAATGTGTATTTGTTATGCATCAACTGTGTTATTTCCATGTGATTGTATGTTATGTTACTGTTACTGTCATTCTCATTTGGCTGAATAAATAATGATAACAATAATAATAATAAACATACGCGCAGGAGAAGTTTATTAGGGAATAGGTGTGATAAATTTTCTTCAACTTTATTGGAAGGTCGAAGTTGATTTCTCAAACAATATGAATAATAAGATGCTGTCTTAGTTTTACTTTTGCACCTTTGTGATACACTGTAGTTTCCACTTTACAAAACTATCAAATCTGCCAAATATAGGATTCTATCATATATATATAATTTTACATATATATATATATATATATATATATATATATATATATATATATATAAGTCAAGGATAGAAAACTATACAACAGGTGTAAATATAAATCAAACTTATTACTAGTTTTACGATAGAATAAGATCGAATTGCAAGGAAATAATTGTTTGATACAACATACTATTGTTTCATAATGCCGGACAATTTACCATCGATTTCTTAGGTATAGGATTTGTTATAATTTTTCTGAGCCTGCAGTCATAAATTTCCCCTCGTATACAACGTAGTTATACAATTCAATGCTGCATTTTATAATAATAACAACAAAAATAATAATACAGGACCGTGTAGTTTTGGTTGAGACCTAACTTCAGGTTTCTAACATTTTAAGTGAGATATTGAGAAACCTCTTATGAATTATGAAAGAGCATGTAATTCCACGAGGTATTCAAAGTTTATTTGAAGAAAATATGTTTTGAAATGGCTGAGATATCCAAAATACCCAATTACGATCGCATTGCTTTATTTTGTTTGTGGATATCTCGGTTATTCCAAAACCGATTTTCAGCTGTATAAACTGAATTCCTCTTTGAAGGGTATTATGCTCTGTATTGTTTCATAAGTGGTGTCGTGGTATCTCTCAAAAAGTTAAAGCCCAATCCTCATCTCCACGAAAACTATACCATCTCTTTAAGCTTTTTACAATTATTCAATGGTTTCTATTTATCGATCTAATTTGTATTTTTACAGGCGATTAAATTGTGTACATTGACCACAGAATCGGTAATATTCATAAAATGTGAGTAGATGCTTTTTTACTTCTTGAAAACTGATAAAATCCTGCAGTATTCCATATATTACACATTACACCCCTGTCCGATCAACTTATGTGTATGTCTTATTTATTTTCCTTATCCAGAGAATTGATTGTGAATGCGGAGTAGTGTTTCCCTTTAAGATCTCGAGTAGGTGAAGGCAAGGAGGTCGATGACCTGGTACAATGTGAGCAGGCTGCTGCCGAACCAGAAGCCCATAGCGCCCCCTATGTCACCTGCAAGGAAAAACGGGGCGTGTTAAGAAACGGCAAGGGCAGTTTTTAGCACTTCACGGCGAAGATGTTCTGATGACGGGAAATAAGCACCCAATTTAACACACAGATGTACACGAACGCACACACGCGTATGTACACACACACACACACACACACACACACACACACACACACACATACACACACACATGTCGAAGTCATGGATTTACCCATTATAACTTACAAGCCGACAGAAAACAGATAGAATGGAACCAGAACTGAAGACGAATATGAAGGTACTGCCAATAATAATTTGCAAAATACGCGAATGGGGAAGTTACTGTATCGTTCCAATTTTGAAGACAATACTATATGGAAGAAGATAGGAAAACTCCCCTGAGGTATTTTGTTCATGCAAATATGTACTCCCACTAATACTCTTGATCATGTAGTCTAGCAGAAACAAGCACATTTATCATACCGAAATTGAAAAGTACACTACGGACGTGGCTAGACGAATCACTATCGATTCCGTACTTTATTCGAAGAAAACAAAATAAAAATTGCGACTGCCGACATTGTAGTCTCAATGCAGATGTCTTGCCAAATTGATACCGTTTTGGAGGCTTATACCAATGATTTTCAAAAATTAGTTTTTATACATATTTCATATAATCATGTAAACTTGAGTATGCCCTGGCTAGTTTCAAAAATTGGTTTAGTCCAATGGCATAATAGTCTTACTTACTCAGCAAGGCCACTTGTGTGTAGGCTATGTGTTGTTTCATGGTCGTTACATCCATAGACTCAAAATAGATATCTATGGCGCATATGTTATTCCTGGAGAAAACAACACAAACAAAAACATAAATAATTGCATTTTGACATTTTTTCATTCTTTTTTAAGAGTCAGTTAACCTTCATGTCGGCATTCTTCAATGTGATCATTTTCAGAGTGATATCACCGTCTCGTCTTATCTAAATGAAAACTAATGTAAAAACGATAATTATATTGACCAGTAATCGGTTTGTGATAGTTACATAGGTCAATATTAAACAATTACCAATAATGACTTCTACCATCAAGCGTCAGGTTATTTCAGTCTACAAGGCTAACTCTAAGTTTTGTCGTGACATTCCTCTCTCTCGGCTTTTGATGACACTTTGTCTCCGATTTCCTCTAGGGAACCACGGGTGTGTGATAATCCCCAACTCAAGGTATTAATGAGGATACTGCAAACACTAAGACACACATCAGGCAATTGAAACACGTCAGTTATTGAATACGCGCGATATTTGATTATACAGTGTTGCATAATGGGCTTCTGTCATAATGCGATGGGATAAGACTTGCAACACATGTAAAAGGGCATAATATTGTGTTGATTACTCTACATGGAAGCATTTCATCAGTTGTTTCAGATTTGAGGTGCTGTATAATGTTATGAAATAGTCTTCTTCATTCGTATCATTTAATTATTTGTTTTCTGCTACTCCAGTTCTAATCAAGTTTGTAAACATGTTTATGTTTAAATGTGTACAGTTCTAATCGAAAAAAAAGTTGGTAGGCTCTCCAGCTCATTTTACTACACTATGGTGAAACTCCGATGTGTTGCATATTAATTTTATCTCTCCCCCTCGTACAACTTACTCTCTCTCCTTTTGCCCTTCTTTGTCCCCCACCCCCCCCCCCCCGTCTTGTTCTCTTATTTGTCGTCCCCATTTATCTCATTGATAAAAATGTCATGTGTGACATTAAAAACGATTGTTACTGTGTTTTAAGTGCATCAAGCGTATTGACTGTTCATTGAGATTTGACACACACATTATCATGTTTACTATGCATATTTGTCATATAAAGATGACTAGTACGTTATACTCAAAGGGTGCGATGTAATGTTGATTAAAAAACAACATCATTTTCTTTTCTTTAATCAATAAATAGATAAACCATACGCCAGTAAATTCTATTCCATGGTTAGTCTAAGGTAAGCTGTTTCACATACAAATATTGTCATACTCTTGAAAGTCAAAGTGATATTAATTGAATTTCTCAATAAGTTTCTCGTTCAGTTTTTAATTCTTTAATTTTCGAAGAACAGCAGCATCAAAAGTACGCGAAAACAAAACGAGAATAATGTATAATGTCTAACTAAACGAGATGTTTCAGATCTCAGGAAAGACAGAATAAAACGCAGAGAGAAAAAAAAAAACTACGCAGATTAACCAGTTTTCTATGAGAACCTTATGACTTCTGCATTGAGAGTCTTTCGGAGTTTGTAATTTGGTAGAGAATGAGTAAACAAAATCAGGGTAATTTCCTTTTTTTCTGATAAGCAAACTTTACATTATATAACAGAGTAACACTTTCAAGGGATCTTATAGTTTTGGTTGAGACCTAATTTAAGGTTTCTAACATTTTCGGTGAGATAATGAGAAATATGAAAGAGCATGTAATTCCATGAGGAATTCAACTTTTATTTGATGAAAATTGGTTTTGAAATGGCTGGGATATCCAAAACAGAGCGATTCTAAAAAGTGTGGGACCCACATTTTTTTACGATCGCTTTGTTTTACTTTGTTTTTGGATGTTTCAGTCATTCCAAACCCGATTTTTATCAAATAAACTTTGAATTCCTCTTAGAATGGTATGCTCTGTACTATTTCATGAGTGTTTTCTTGGTATCTCGCAAAAAGTTAAAAGCCCAATTCTCATCTCCACCAATACTGTACCATCCCTTTAACAGTTATGGTTATCTTGAGCAAGTCATTTAAAGGAGTTCATTATTAAACAATGAAACGAATAACAACTTTCTGAATAATCTGACTGACCATATAGTGAATTATGTTGATTGATATCACCTTTCTTCTTTCATCCGCACTGTTTCCTAAAGAAGTAGGTCAGGTGAACTACATTCACAGCATTTTAAGGGGGTCATCCCACAAGCCCGACACTCACGAGTCATACAGTTACAGTTAATTAAGTCCATGGGTTCGACACTAGGCAAATATCTAAACCCTATGAGTTCGACACTATAGGTAAAAACAGCCCACGAGTTCGACTGATTCAACATGGGGCCTAATTTGTCGGTCTCGTGGGCCTTCCTCTTATACGTAGCTTAGTGTCAAACTCATGGGCTGTATGACTATTGAGCTGTATAACTCATGGGCTGTATGGCTCGTGAGCTCTGTGACTCGAGGGCTGTATGACTCGTGGGTGTCGGTCTCATGACGTGCACCCATTTTAGCTCAAGTTCAAGTTCAAGTTGATTTATTTCATGTCCAACAAACAAATGATTAGGAATACAATGAAATGTTCGTATATACAGATGTCAGAAAATCAGTACAACAATGCGATAAACATAATAACACGTAATAAAGACACAGGTAAATTATCAACAGAGATACAAATAAGTGTTATATCATTATGGTAAAGGCAGAAACAAAATTGCTGGAAATGGAGGGGACTGCTAAAAAGCAGAGCTTGTAGTATGCAGTCCCCTCATGAGAAAAAAAAATGGGGAAAAAAAACTGGTGTTGTGGCAGCATAATAACTGGATTTCTTCAGAATAATTAACTACAGATGTGCTTCATGCAAGAGATGCGGTGTGTTTCCATGTCAATGTATTAAGGTGCACAATGCATCGTATTTGTTACTTTGGTGTGCTTTCATTTTAAAGTTACAGTCAAACCTGCATTAGCCGCCATGTGCTGTATACGGCCACTGAAAAAGAAAAAAATCGCCCCCGAGAGAGGCAAGTTAGAGCCCCTGTCTATAACGACCACTTGTCTATAAAGACCACTTTTGTTTGTCTCCACTGCAGGTACACGACGCTGTGGACAGGTTTGACTGTAGATGGATATATATATATATATATATATATATATATATATATATATATACATATATTTATAATGAAATGAAAATGATAAATGGTTCATGAAGTTTCATGGACAAGCGAACAGATGAGAAGCCGTTGTGTGACCTCAATTCATTTCTTTTAATCTTAGTATGACTATAACCAGCATGACTATTTCTTGAAAACACACTATTTTTTTTTTCAGATTAAATTGCAGTTTTCATGGTTTCAATTTCTAATCTAAGTCAACTCCTTAAAAAGAGCTAAAAAATTAACATAATATGAGATGTACATTAAGTTTTTCATACAGACTTACCTAACATAAGTGCTATTGATTCCCGGCTTAGACACCCAGGAGTGTTCCACCATTAGATCAGTCCAAAACAGCGACGGAAACGTCGTTGTCGAAAGCGTGTACAAAAACCTACTGTATTGGCAGTCCACCGGGCAGTTACATTCATTGTATCGCATGCGAACGGTGTCTGTGATATTCGGATGAAAGAGAGAACTAAAATCAAGTCCTTTTAAAAAGTCATGACGAATAGATAAAAAATATGGCTGTTTAATGTGAAGAATTTGATTGCTCCGAGTTGACATCATGTCTAAAAAGGATTACTTAGAACAAATTTTTTTGAAACAACCCCCCCCCCCAAAAAAAAAAAAAAAAAAAAAGTGGCTGGGGTCATTGCATCAACACCGCATCCATAATTTGCATACACAGCTACAAACAATAGATATCAGCTATAGTGTGTTGTGAAATCGTTTGAAAGCAACGAGTTTCCATACTGCTGTAGTGTAATTTTGTTCAATTTTAATGCAAGTCTTACTTTTTATATTTGTTTAATATTTTACTCTTATATCTATCGGATATACAGTAGATTTTCACGTAAACGTAGTGCAACCTTTAAGGAGCAGATTCAGTACCTGTGATAACGGGGCATGAGCGGTGAGATTGATTATTGAAACGCGTCTATATTATACTCCATTACAAGCTATCATCTATGCCACGAAAAAGTATTTGGTGACTAAATAGAACATACAAATGTACATAAAAATATGTTCATAATGCTGTATCCTAATTTTATATTTTTTTTCTGTATTAATGCGCTTAGAAACGTCAGTATTAAGCGCTATACACTATAAGTGTTATTCATTATTATTATCATTACTACTACTACTACTACTACTACTACTACTACTACTACTATTATTATTGATTCTCCATTGTCACTATCTTTCCGGTATCGTGTTTCTGTTTTTGCTTACAATGTATACTCACCTATGTTTTTTAAAACGCATAAGCTCTGCGTCAAGGGATCACATACGGGGAAAGGTCCTAAAGGAACAAACAAACAAATAAATGAAGGAGAAAAACTGTTTTCATTTTTCGGATTAACAAACCTTGGAAATAACCTTAATCTATGTCCGGATTAACGAACCTTCGGAATTACGAACTTTCGGAAGGAAGAACCTTGGGAATAACTCGTAAAATATAAAAATGTTCGGATTAACGAATCTTTTTCTTTTATTCATTTCAAGACTAACAGGTACTCGGAATATGCACGTTTTGGAATCAACGAACCTTCTGAATAACGAACCTTATTTCATTTTCAAAAATACCTAACTCAAGAATAACAATCATCACTCATCCAATGGTTATCACCTATGTCATGTAAAATTAATGTTAACGACTGATGTACACATACCCGGCATATATGGAGATTTGCATCCGCACAACTCTGTTATGTAATCAGTCTCACACTCCAGGTTGCACTTGATTCGTGAGTACTTCTGGAAATATTTGAGCTTCTTCTCTCCGCAGCGTCCGTAAGGGGGGCGTACTGACTGTCTCTGTGTGATGTTATAAGCACATAGACGTTATAATTACCCTGAATGTATAAGATAGGCTTTGAAGTATTATTATGTTTAACCGCCCGATTTGATCACTTTTTGCATTCGATTAAATGATTCGATCACTTATGTTCGAGCGAATTTGAATGATTACCGATATCAACATTTAAAAACGAACTAGTTCATTCAGTTCATTTTCATCAAAATTCTATTTCGTGACTTTTCAATGTGAACGTGTAAACACCGGTAAACACTGTCAAATTCGCGTCAGTACCGCCGTGAAAAACGTTAAGGAATTCAAATTCAGAAAAAGGCAAGCATTTACAGCAGTTTGGGCAATGTTGTTGTTGTTGTTGTTTTTTTACTGCTTATGTTCTTTGTAGTAACTCATTCAATTGAGCAAATAATGCAAACTTAATGTACTTTGAACGTAGGACCTTTGACTTATACTGCAATTTCACAGTCCTTCGAAGAACCGTTATCCGAAGCAACAACTTTCACAGTATACATGCATGCATATACATTCATTAATGCACAACTTTTTCAAACATTTTATTTATTTAACTTTTTTTTTTTACACAGGATCAAATTGCATAAATGGCTTTTCTGTAGTATATACGCAACTGTAGTGGCTGAAGCATTTTTAACAACCAACAAGATTACATTCACGTACAACTATCGATATACTCTTGGAACCCCATCCCCCCCCCCCCCCCAAAAAAAAAAAAAAAGGAAAAAAGGAAAAAAAATCCACTGCTAGGTCGAGTAATGTGTACGTAAGGTTGATAGGAGAACGGTAAATAATCGACCAAAAGGAGGGGTTCGAAACGTATTTATGGATCTGGAGGTGTAAAAATTGAGATATATGCCCATTCCATAAGCATTGTATCTATAATTATTGTTGACAATGTATAAAGGGAGAGTGGAAGAGAGATTACAGTAGGCCAGAGATGTAGGAGAAAAACATCAACTGATGAAATGAAACTTTAAAATAGAGATGAAAATATAAAATCATTTTTTTTTTTAAGTGGAAATAGAAATTTGATGTGTATGAATGCACTATCATATTACAACAGATCTTGTTTATGTTGACTGAATTCGAATGTTTAGAACTCGAAATTGTGTTATGAAATTTATAATTGGGACGAAATTGAACGTCAATTCAACCGGCGTGAAACTGAATGCCAACTTTGCGTCATTAAATTGAATGAATTTCACTCTAAATTGAATGAAATAGAATTAAAAAAAGGAATGACACGAAATTAATTTGAATGATCAAAAAAGTAAAATGAACCATAACAACAGAGCTCGAATTTCAACGCCTTCTCATTAATTCGAATGAAAATCTGATGAAATTTGGCGGAAAACATATATCACTTTCGGTAGGGTCACTAAAGGCCGCCTTATTGTGATAAAAACTTATTGAGCAAAGTAAACGAAGCCGTACAACTTTGCTGCTATTGTCATTGAAAGTTATTATGTCATTCATTATCATTATTAGGGGAGTTTTTTTAGAAGGAGAAAAATGAGAATCTCCCCTTTATACCAACTCTCCGTGATACGGAGAATTTATGTGCTCTATCGTAGGTGCTAATGTTGCTATAACAAAAGTCAGTATTTCTTTTGAAGTAGGCCTATGCATCATTCCAAAACACAACAATCCTAGCTAGTAGTATTTCTCGGATGTAACACCCCGATTCCACAGAGATTTTCTCTCTCGGTCACTCATCGAAAAAGTTTGTTGCTTCCGGCCACCAACCGAAGTGTATAGGATCGCAGTGTATCGGATTGTGTTGGTCAACTGTCAGGTCAGTGTCTGACATGTCGGGCGTGATCCGATGAGGCAAGATCGTCCGATGAGGATGACGCGCGATATGTCTGACACTCATCCGATAGTCAATCAACCACGTTGGATTCATCAGACTGCGATCGGAAACACTTCGGTGGGTGGCCGGAAGCAACATACTTCGCTTCCAATTAGTGACCGATGAGAGAAAATGATGATGTGGACCACTGAACTCCAACACGTTGTTCTACGCACCTTGGTCAGCGACACACCAACAAAGGTGCGGGTACCGGGCATTACAGAGAACGACCCGATCTCATTGAGGAGTGCAGGGTGATCTTGCGAGTTCATGTACACCTTCAAACCAGCCGCGTAGACGTCCAGTGCTCCGTAATAGTACTCGCTTTGCTGTATGTCAAGTATCAAACGAAGCCCGTTCATCCGTCCTGTAATCGATTACCAGAAATATCTGAGTGGGTAATAATACTTCATGTTCAAAATTCATTTAACTCGGGTAAAACCCAGAGTTAATGATGGAATAAATAAGTTTATTTTCTATAACAGCTGATAGCACTCCCAATAACACGAAACGTAGGCCTATTTCATTACAAGTCTCTTATTTTGTTTGTGCTTTAACCTCCATCTGGGCTCTTGGGGCATTTCATGAAGCGTTTTGTCAGATATTTCATCTGACAAACTGTTAAAGCTACTGAAATCCTTGCATCTGATTGACGAAGAGCAAATCTGTCCGATAAAGTTGTCGGACAAAATTCTTCATGAAATACCCCCCCCCCCCCACATTTTGTCTTTTCTGTTAATTGTTTGATATCAAAGTAGATCCTCTGCTCCAAATAACATTGGAATTTGAATGATTCAGGAAGAATTATATTTCAAATTGAGTTTAAATCTTCTGAATATTAAACGCAAGATCAGTTTTATGGTATTTTTACGCACATGGCTGCTTGATTTCTTGCAAAATTTACGTATCTTCAAGTCTTCCTACCTCCCCCCCCCCTCTTCCTTTCGTTTTGTGAACTATGATGATACGACGACCGACGTGATATGTGATGGTTGTTCTCGTTCGCTCAGCCAAATCACATTAATCTATGTCAAGTTTGCAAGAGTCTGGATGCCATTAGGTTCGTATCTTACCTGTCAACTTTGCTTTGAGTAAGTTCGTTGGGTCGCTATTCAGCTGGAAGCAAGCGCCGTCGGAAGTTAAGACATTGGTCACGTTTGCGGTGCTGAGGGTTTTGTCAGCAAATTTGATACTATAAACAACAAGAAACATAGAATATAATTATATGCTTGTAGTTTTTGATTTCGTGGTTTTTATGTAACCACAGTATCTAAAAAGAGGATACTAGTGACAAGACGTATTAAAGGAAAATTTGTTTTTAATTATTTCACTTGCACTGGACATGGCTGTAAATTTCGTGGGGGTCATGCTATGGCCCGCTTTCTATATCCACATACAATGTTGTTTGACATTTTGCAAGCAAAGAAACAGTTTTAGAAATATTCTGAAAGGAATGCAAATATATATTTTAAGATGTTTGTTTTCATATATATCATATAATGTTTGTTTTCTCAAGTAATCCAAAGATTCAAAGTTGCCAGACTTTAATGATAGGTTGAAAATGTGTGTGTTGGGGGGTGGGGGGGGGGGAGAATAATCCATTCTGTGCTATGAGTCAATTGTGTACAAATTTATAGTGATAAAGGAAAATCTAAAAAGAAAACATATGTGTGTTCGTTGGCATGCGAATGAGAGGGGGAAGGATAAGAGAGGAAACGAAGGAAAATCGATGAGAGGAGAGTGGGGGGGGGGGAGGGAGCCAGAGAAAGGTGGAGAAGGGAGAAGGAGTGAGGAGAGAAAGTATATAGGAAAAACAGGGGGTGGAAAGCGAACGTAAACTCTACTTAATTGGTAATGTTATCATAGAAGGAGTGTAAATTTGTTGATGATAGGGCGCAAGATTATCATCATTTATTTTTGTATTAGGTTTTGTTTTATTTGGAAGCAAAACAAACTTTATAAGATCATAGCAGTTATGAAATGGCCGAGATAAGCCAAAAATCCGGGCCAAAAATACGTTAGCATAATCAAAACGTAGGGTTCATTTAATCTGCCTTCCCACTATCACTTTGGGCACCTCGATTGAAATCGTGGTCTTAGTCGTCGAGCAATCGTGGCGATCTTATCAGATCGTATAAAGTCTTGAAATCAATCGTGGCAATCGCGTTAATCGAAGACAGATTTTTTTTTTCTTGGACGGTTCAATAATACAAAGATCGCCAATACCGATAGTAATGAGATCGTGTTAGATCAGTAGTCGTGCACTCAAACGGGACAATCCTATCTGATCGTATTTTAATTGGAGACCAGATTGTGACAGATCGTATTTGCTTGAAATATGATAGACCAATCGTGACCATATCGCATTCAAGCGTATATCATCTCGTACTTGCCCGTTTCGACTCGCATCACCTCGTATCCAAACGTGAAATTTCAGATGAGTTGAACAAATCTTCCACGATCAATTACGAATGCTCAATCGTGGTGTTCACAACGGATCGCACAATAGTGGGAAAGCAGCGTTGTAATTCAGAGCCAACATCAGTCCCTTCTCTAGCTGTCTAGAGCAGATTGTTCGAACACTCTTTCTTCTGTTTGAATTCAGATAGTCTTTGCGTGGCCGTCTAGACTGCTTATACCCATACGCCGAATGGAATGATACTATTGAACTATTAACTGAAATGAAATGGACTGAGATGAGATGAGAAGCACAGAATTGAGGATCTCAGATTTTGACCTTATAAACGTGTCATTCAGGTTGAGGGATAGGTCCATGTAAACGTTGCTGGTGTTCATTTCGCTGAGGACTTTCAGATCTTCATCGTTCAGGGGAGACGCCGTACCAGAGATCCATGTCTTAACGTGCGCCTTAAGTAAATCGTCCACTACGGTTTTGTTCTCTACCTTTGACCTCCTGTATAATCAATAAAAATCCTAAATTAATATCGTTCTACAGATTCAACATACAAGCATTAAAGGGATGGCACAGTATTGGTGGAGATGAGAATTGGGCTTTTAACTTTTTGTGAGATGCCAAGAAAACACTTTTGATATAGCACAGAGCATACCATTTTAAGAGGAATTCAAAGCTTATTTGATGATCGGGTCAGGAATGACTGAAACATCCAAAAACAAAGTAAAACAAAGTAATCGTAATAAAGTGTGGGTCCGACACTTTATTAGAATTTCTTTTCTTGTTTTTTTTTTTTTGGATATCTCACCCATTTTAAAACCAATTTTCATCAAATGAATGTTGAATTCCTGATAGAATTACATACTCTTTCATATTTCATAAGAGGTTTCTCATTATCTCATCAAAAAAAAAAAGAATGTTAGAAACCTGAAATTAGGTCTCAACCAAAACTATACGATCCCTTTAAGTGGAGCTGTTATGACAAACGTGAAGATGAAGAGGCAATACATTCATGTTGCATCAAACCTTTTTTTTTTTTTTGCCACAGGATTTAAAAGGATCTTGTTTCACAAAATAGTTGATTTATATTTTTGATCAATGATCACAAATGTCGGCAATGTTCCAAAGCGAAAATGTGAGGAAATGTGGCTTAATTTTGGGTTTTAACCATGTGCAGTCATGTATGGACAAAAAGGCTACTTAACAATTATTATGGATGTCACAGTAGGAAAATCACAGAATGGGGGGAAAAAAAACCAGGAAAAACCATCGATATTTTCATTTGTCTCGTTCTACCATAAGAAATTAAGGGCGGGGAATATAACTATTCATAACATGATTATGTACAAAACAGGTCGAGGGAATGAGTGGAATACCGCAAGAATTCTTGCTGTTGGTTTCTACTTTTTGTAAACGCAAATTCGCAAATTAATCTCATCTTTACTGCCCTGTATCTGCTTAATCTTACCATACACACTCAGGAGTTCAGCATTATATTCTTCCCCTTTTTTTCAGTCATGGCGTGACGATGGATGACAAAAATTAACTATTCTTGATAATAGACAGGACGACAATTCAATATAACAAACTGAATTTTCTCACACTTATCAACTGAGGAAGGCAATCTAACAACAAAACGTAGGCAAATCGAA
Organism: Diadema setosum; assembly: GCF_964275005.1. Taxonomy (NCBI): domain Eukaryota; kingdom Metazoa; phylum Echinodermata; class Echinoidea; order Diadematoida; family Diadematidae; genus Diadema; species Diadema setosum. The sequence goes on from NC_092695.1 coordinate 34,134,481, forward strand.
CTATAGTTATCATGAGTGAACTTGCTGGAATAGTCACAACTCACGCAAACTCGTTGTAGTTGCAAATGGTGATTTTAGGGAAGACGAGCTCGTAAGCTCGCTCGATGTCGATGTCGACAGTCACCGGTCGAGAGGTGTAGTGGCGACATCGGCTACCGATGTGTGCGGCGAGAAGCGTCACCGTGACCAACAATACCACCAGCCAGCCGTTTCTGCAACAGTGCAAAGACGATGAAGTCGGTTATCGCAATAAAATCAGCGAAAACACAATGCTCGGCGAAAACACAATGCTCGGCAATATCATACGGTACAGTAATCATTAAACATGTACCTCTTATACTCAACAACAAGGCAATATTTGGTCCACCCCCTTTTCCTTTTCTTTTACTTTGCTGCTTGACCCTTCGCCCATATTATAACATATCCAATCATTTTCTTAGAAGTGCTGACCATCAACACTTTCGCGCTTCATCACCTGCACACGCACTCACAGGCACCACTCCTGTTTACCAAGTAATTGTATAAAACTGGATTTACGCGCACTTTAACATGGCCCATCTGTATTAGTGTTCAAGTACTACAATAAAAAATGGTAATTTAACTCTGGCTGTCCGTCTGTTCAAGCACGGCTTATAACGGCGGCCCTCTGCATCATATGTATATATTATATATTGTACTGTGAATTAAGTCATTATTGGCCATATAAACATTTTGTATGTTATTTAACGTTTCATTTGTCTTTACATTCAAAATATGATTTACTATGTAATATGTCAATAATTTTCAGAATTGTATTTCTGTAATTGAACCTGCCTTTGTTATTTTTGTTATTCTGAAAGAAAATATGAAATGCAGAAAATAAAATCTTTTCAAACAAACAAACAAAAACAATTACGGGACGAATAAGGTGTTTTCCATTGATCCGGCACCTTTCCTCGTTTGATGGACTTTAGGTTCAGGTTAAATTTCAATGACATTTATTTAAAGTAAATGTAAAGTATATATAAGTACAAGTAGCATGTCATCAAGTTGAAAATGCTGGGGTGCATCTCTAGAAGTACAAAAACTTGTGACGAGTGTACCCTTGACATATTTGAGTGTGACATTCTATGATATGAAGTAATATTGCATAAACAAATTCGCATCAGTAAATGACTATTCTGAGCAAACCAAATTTATGCTAAAAACATTATTGGATTGGAAAACCTTTCTTTTTTTCAACTAGGCGTTTAATCATCATGAATGTTATTATTGTCATCATTGTCAAACTACCGTGTCATCATTACAGTGTCATCATGACATCATTTTGTTTTGTTTTTCCTTTCAAATAGTTTTGTTTTCAACTTCAATTGTGTGTGTGTGTGTGTGTGTGTGTGTTTTCGTTCGATTTTATAAGAATCATTCAAATTATCGAACAAAACCTGCACCATAAAATTCGTCATTTATCTCCGTATTTCGGTCATTCGTTCTAAACCCTGACCAAAGAATTTGACTCTTTTGTCATTCAAACAGGAAAGACCGGGTAGCGTTCGAATATTCAAATTCGCAAGTGGACGTTAAGATTATAGGGGCTGCGGAACGCGGGGGGGGGGGCGGAGAGTACATCTTTGGAAGACGAAAAAGACAAAATCTAAGCAAAGTTTATGCAGATATTACTCAATAAAGAGAACAGGCGTGTACACAGGCAAAGACAATACAGTTATTATGAGCAATGAACGAAAATACTGAATAACTCGATGAAATCTGTTCGAAGTGATTTACGATTTTTAATGCCAAATGTGAGAAAGTGAATGACCGAAACATTCTGCCAAAATGAACGCTGTGATAAAGATATTGCGAAATTACGTCAATTATTCATTTCATTTATTTCATTCTTTCTTTCTTTTCGGCAAACATGTCTGCACTTTTCTTTCTTTTCGGCAAACATAACACGAAATGAATCAGAAGATATAACATAGACATGTATTCGACTTTACATGGTAGATAATAATTAACAAATACAAAATTATACATGCATACCGGCAAAATACAAAGTTATGTCTGGAGAAAAAAAAAAGAAAGAATTGAGAGGTCCACTGAAAAGTATGCTTGTAAATTGTGGACCACGTCACCTTCCCTTGCTAAATGAAATTTCCTTTTTACAAACTTATTTCAATTCTTCTTCTTTTTTTTTGCGGGGGTGGGGTATAAGAGGGGGAAGAAATTCGAATTACACAGATCAAAATTTTAGTAAGTAGGCCTAATTAAAAGTATGTAATACAATGATTTGTATACTGTTCTACCGGCAGTTCCAGGAAACCTATCGATCTGTTTATGACGATAGAAAAATGTGTATCACACATAAAATCAATAATTATTCCATGTACAAATCCTATTTAGGCTATGCATGCATGCACAGTTTATTTGATAATGTATGTGTGTATAATTATGTATGTCTGCATTTTGTGAATATAATCAATTTAAATATATTTGATTGGTACGGTTGCGTGAAAAGTCAATTTGAACGATAACACTGTAGTCAGTACACAACGATATTCTTCTATTAAAGGAACATGTGGTTATAATGTGGGTGGTTGTTTGTTTTTTTCGTAGTCTCTGCCAAACATGACTACCGATGTCACACTGGTCATGCATGATGCAAGCACCCTGAGCAATGAGCACACGAAAATTACACTAAATTCAAAATCAAACTAAGTTAAATCTGTGTTATCCTCTTCGAGGGACTGCACGTTTTGTTTTAAGTTTTTGTTAAAGTCTGTGTCAAATATCATTACGTGCTATGTATACTGTCGTGTTTTACGAATGGTATATTTCGACGAAATATTGGATCAAGAAACCGTCCTATTTCGTAAACCAGATCTCATGTCATTACGAGGTAAAGATTTCACGAGCGAACAATGCGAGATGTTTAGATGATAACTTACCGCCTGGCCCGTGAGACCTCCACCCCACACACGTATTTCAGACCCGCCACATCTACAGAGTCCGAAGCATGGACGCGAAGAGTCCCCAGCCAGTTTCGTTCCGATTCTCGTATGTGGCATTTCTCATCTTTGGATCTCGGGTGGGCTGACGTCTTACATTCATGGGCGACGTCGTTCACCACTTCTTCGTCACTGTGCGCCATCAAGGTGACGCAACGTCCATCTCCTAAGATATCGCCCTCGGTCATCTCTTGAGACTCCATAGCTGCATTCTCCAGATGCACTGAAAAATTGGTAGATGTGCTCTTCTCATGAAGTATGGAGTGCATGCTCGATAACTTATCTCTAGTTCTCGTTTCCAACGCCCCTCAGCGATTTCACAAACTGATGGTGCGATGCTAATCAGGGAAGGTGTTAAATATGATGCCATAAGTTACGTAAGTGACGTGAAAGGGTGACAAAGAAAAGCTAAAAGATTTATACAGACTTATGCAATCAAATGACGCGCAACTATCACAACCTCATTCTGTCAACAGTCAGGAGTATCACATCTCATCTTTCTCACCGTGGCGCCACAAGATACATGCATGTTCTCATCATGGAGTTGTAGCTCCATTTCCTCACACATTTATGCGGGTATTAGGCAGCAGGGCGTTGACCCATTTTCACGATGGTGGGGGGGGGGGGGCAAAAGTTGGAAGATATGTGCGAGGGAGTGGTGCGATGGAGGGGGGTGGGGAGGCCAACTTGGGAGGGTGTTGGAGGAGATATCCCCCAGCCACACGAGGGAGATTTTGCATTTTCAGAATATTTGGGAAATTGTATCTAAAAGAAATGTATTGAATCTATGGATGGGAACCGAGGGTGAGGGGGTAAATTAAAAGAGGATATCCCACTCTCACATGAGAGAACTTTTGAATTTGTCGGAACTGAAGCGGATCTGGTGCACAATTTGTGATGAAACATTCGGAAATTTGTCAATCTCAAAAGTGTGCTAAGTGTACGAAAGGGTACCTGACGACGGAGTGTGAGGGAGGGGGATCCCTCCCCCCCCCCCCTCCTACTCGAGGGAGATTTTGCATATTCAGAATTGAAATTTAACAATCTGGTGCACACTTTGGGAGAAATATTTGGACAGTTTGCCGTCAAAAAACGCAACAAAAATCTCCACATCTTGGGAGTAATATAAAGGGGTGCAAATGATATCTTTGCCCCCCCCCCCCTCCCAATATTTTCATGGGATCGATACCCCTGTTTGACAAGACACGCAAGCAAGTATAACCAAGAAGGTACGATGAGAGCATAAGTAACTCCTTGGTGTAACCATGGGAACCTTTTTTGTACCTCCTTGGTATAACCATGGACCTAAAAGATCCATCATAGCCATGGACACAAGGTTTTGAAGTTACGGAGGAACAGAGAGCGATGCGTATAAAAATTAATGTACACCTTAGATCTCGTTTTTTCCACTCGAAACGACATCTCACGAGACGTCCAGATGACATCCTACCGCTTGTCCCGTGAGACCGTCTCCTCCTATTTCAAGCTCACCACATGCAGGAGTCTGAAGCACGCATAGAAAGAGTTTGCTCCAACCAGTTTCGTTCCGATTCTCGCCTTTGGCATTTCTAATCTTTGGATCTCAGGTGGGCTGATGTCGTACCTTCGTGGTCGACGTCGTTCATCACCTCGTCGTCATTGGACACCGTCTTCGAAAGTATCGCCCTCCACCGCCTCTTAAGGACTCCATGATAGGAACACTCGCCTATGGAAAATTGCTAGAAGTTGTTGTTTTTTTTTTCACACAAGGAGTGGAGTGTTTGGCAACTTAATTATCTCTCTCTTTTCCAAGGCCGCTCGGCGTTTTCAAAGAGTGGTTCTGATCGTAATCAGGAATGTCATTGAATATGATACCAGTGAGTTTTGTAAGTTATGTAAAACGTTGTAGAGGGGCAAAACAAAAACAACAAACAACAAACAAAAAAGATAAACATAATCAAGTGAGTATTGCGCCGCCTCTCTGTATACAGTACCATGTCTCTCTGTATGCACAAGCATACGATATATGTCTCAATTTTGCGGGTATTTGAGGGGGCACGCAAACTAGTGCATCAAGGGGGTATAGACAAGCAGGCATCTCATGATAAAGGTTTGATGTTGAGGAATAAGTTTCTGGTTTGCATTAAGCATTTGGGTCAAATTTACGCTCACAATTATGCATTTTCATACACGAATAGACGGGCACATAAATGATGGCTCGTTTCCCGACCATCTTCAAACTCTAGTCAATTGAATTTTGAAAATTGTCGTTCGAATCAAGCAATACTTAGCATGTCATTATCATGTCTAATCAGTCATTCACTCACGTTAACACAAACTGTAATTTCGTTTAACAGCAATCAATCCCTCAGCTGACCTATCAAAAATGTCCACTGGGAAATAATTTCCCCAACCTACTGAAGAAGTTACGGTTATTATTTTTATTCACTTCAAATCAAATAAATTCAAATTGAGTGTTTCATCTTTTTATTGACCGTCAATAGATAGCGCGAGTCTAATGCTCTACTGGCCAGTGTGGTAGCCCGGAATTTGTCTGGTAAGTAACTTCCGAACAAAGACGTGTCTGACGTAAACACACGTGTACTGAAATTAAATTCTCAAAGATTGAATACAAAACACAAAAGATTCGATACTTTTGTGTGCTATGCCTCATTAAACCAGCTTCTTTCACTTCAGTCCGAAAATGTACAAGATTCTTCTTCAACTCCAACAAAAAGTTTGGTGTCTTGAGTGCCATGTAGTGTAACTAACTGAGAATAAGGAGTTTGATGTATTTTATGATGTGGCTGACATACTCGTCTTCTATGGGTAAGTGCCTTCTTTTGTTCCTTGTCTCCGGTAGGAAAATAATGTGTCACTGGCTGAGATAAAGTTCAAGAAAAGTTGAGAGTTGACAGAGTTGACATTGTATTATGACCTCGTTATAGCTATTTCCCATAACTATCACGGTTGTGTAGGGTTGTGCGTTCATTCAGCCTCACTGCATGCTGATGTATGATTTTAGTGTGGCGTTATTGCATGCTAATTATAAGATGGGGCAGATTGGTATTTTTGACTGTGCCAATATTAATTTTTACTGGCATTTTATCCACGTTAGTTGTCAGACATACCCACCCCATTCATTCTCAGGCCGTGCAGAATGACATACCTGGCCAGTTCACTACATGTATACGTTCAAGTAAATATATTCATAGCAATACTGTGTTGATTGAAGGCCGATTCATAAGTAGTTTGCACCAGATAAATTGATACCTCTTCCAGATGCACGTGTTCGTTCGACACCAAAGAGTCATACAGCCCACGAGTCGTAAAGCCAACGAGCTCGACACTATTTTAAAGATGGCCCATGAATCCCACATTCTAGGCAAACACGGTCCACCCGTCCGACACTAAGCAAAAAAGGCCCACGAAACCATACATTAAGCCCTGTGATGTAATGTCGGTCCCGTGGGGCTTTTTTTTTTTCCTACTGTCAGACTCAAGGCATTATTAGCCTAGTGTCGAGTTCATGGGCTGTAAGACTCTTTGGTGTCGAACACTTGCACCCGGAAGAGATATCAATTTACCTGGTGCAAGCTACAAACAAATCGGCCTTGAATCAACAGTCAGACAGTATTGCCAGGAATACGCACATGTACTTCAACGTAATGTTTAGAACAGAAATGCAGGCGACTATTACCATGAGCGAGCGCTTGACCAGGACAACGGCCTCAGAAATACGCATTGCAGAAAAATACAAAGAAGTGATTGGATAATCAAGTCAAAACTCACCGGAAAAAAAGAAGAAGAAGAAGAAGAAGAAAAAAAAAAGATAATCTAAGTGCAGGGCATGGTGCAAAGGTGTGGAGATTTTGTGTGACTTGTGTGTGTCCGATAGTGAATAGGTGTTTTGTGGTCACGATTATCAGAAACGTACAACTCGGGGACCTTTTCTTGACTGATAAGAGTGAATAGAGAAAGAGAGACAAAGCAATCGTTAGCGACATGGTGTCATCGTCAGATGAACGTTGACATGATTATATTTCTATATCTTTAAGCTCCTGTTTATACATTATATACATATATACACACATGCATTATTTTAATTTTGATGTGCCTGTATATATATTATACATATATATTATATATATATATACATATATATTATATATATATATATATATATATATATATATATATATATATATATAATTATATATACATTTATCTATTTTTATTATAATATTAATATTTCTTTATATATCTAACATGTATTTTTCATTTATGAAGTTTATACAATCCAAGAGATTAGCTCATTGAGCTCAACAAAACCACATTCGGAAAGGAATCTGTAGGTCAAGATGCATGAAGTGGGAAGAAAAGTACAATGGATTATTTTCAGGTCATCGTATGTTGCGCAATGATAGTCTCACAATGCAAAATGTGTCAAGGCATTAGTTCGTCATATAGCCCTCAACCTGGTCCCCCCCCCCCCCCCGCAACCCATCCCGACATGATTGTAATTTATAAATGCGGGCTCCAAGAAACGTAATGTAAGTACCCTCTATTCCGTCTTGATTTCGTGTTACGTGTACTTTGCCGTTATTATTTCTAAGTTGGCTAGGCCTCGTATTAAAATACACGCACAGATCGAAGGCCAGCCTGTTACTCGATACCATGATGTGAATATTTTCTGCATATTTTGGCACATGTAAAGTTTGTTATGCATTGTTAATGGTTTCGAAGGAGACATAGAGAGAGAGAAAAAAAACACACGCTTAAACTTCTGATAATTGAAGAACATCTACGTGGGGCAGTCTTTGATATCCCAAATGTACAAAAAAGTGTCTGCTTTTCTGTGGACAGAAAACAAAAGGCCATCGACTATAAGTTTTCCTGGCCATTTTTATTGTTTTGTCACCCAGTTTCATATTAGAAGCATTCATTTTCGTCAAATATGCTCAGGCATCAAAATACGGTAATTCAAAATTAGCGTTTTTAACTGTAACAACTGGGAGATGTTATTTCTGTCATACCTCAAAGCTGGAAGCTGTTGTATCCTTTTTCATATTTAGAATGGTTTTGAAAAGTTACTACAAGATTTTATACAGGGCACTTTACGGAATATAAGATACTTGCGTCACTTTTACTGCCATTGCAGTGGAAATAGAACGGTTGTACGTGAGTAAATTCTGAGAACAACCGTGCAATCAAAATATAGACACCATATCATACATATTCATTTTGATCATTCGAAGATGCAGCATTATAATTGGTAGATTCCTTTCAAACAAAGTGGTTGTCTTGTATTTTCTTTTTGTTAATAGAATATAGATCCATTTTAATTGCTGTGTTTTATGGAATTATTCAGCACCATAGCATGCAAGAAATTGTTTTTATGTGGTATAAAGGTCAGTTGCCAGAAAATTATTAGGTTGTAGGAACTAAAGGATCTCTTAAATCCTTGCGTCAATTACCATACTTTCATTTTCAGACCAGAAGATTTTTTCATAAAGATTGAATCTTACCACGGTTCTCTTCGTTTATCATTACCAGCAAAGACATAATAATAATCCTATTTACAATTAAGATCTTTTTTAAATAAAAATTGCAGCCAAACCCAAAGTAATGTTGGTGATTTGATTTCATTTAATTTCTCCATTTATTTCAGCATTATTCAGCCAACACGGCTGTTCTACCTGATGTCTTGACATGAAAATGACATAAACTTCTTTCAAACCATGTATACAAGTACTTGAAAACACAGAATATACATTATAGAAATAGATGAAACAAAACAGAGGAAAGTATGTTGTATATATATATATATATATATATACATAATGTACAATAGGCATAAAAAATAATACTCAGATTTACGCAAAGTGAGGAAGGGTTAAAAAAAGATTGTGGTGTCAGATACAAAATTAAACTCTGTTTATAACTGCTAAAAGTTGATTGTTGTTTCATGCATGTTGGCAATGCATTCAATAATTTGGACTTGATGATTAAAACTCCTTTGCTTACAGCAGGTCTTGATACATGGTAATTTGAATATCAATGTTGCATCCCTTGAATTGTAATTATATATATAGTAAACATCTCACTTACCTGTATTTAGGGGTTCAATTATGAGCAATCTTATGCAATGTGCAAAACTTGTTTGTTTGTTTTCTTTCTGTCTATATTGCGAGTTGTCCCACATTCTACAAACTTGACTTTTACGTGGACCTCTCTTTTCCAATAACACAATTATTTTGAAAATTAGTTTCACATGAATATTATATATATATATATATATATGCATATATATATATATATATATATATATATATATATATTGTTGTATACATTGTACTTTTTTAACTTGAACTTGTATCAATGAGAATGAGCTATTGGAAATAAAATCTCATTTGCATTGAATCCAAATGAATTTTTCACATCTCAAGTGTGTCAATATTGATTTGTGAGTATAGCAAATCAGTTGGATATCTCCAATTTACCAGCAACACTGTTCCTAGAAACCGACTTTGGAGAATTTGAATAATCATGTTTGACCACACAACGTCACAATAATCAAGTGGTGGATTGGTCGGTCAACAGTGACTGTTGTCGCTAATGTTAATCACCCAAGTCTTCTGTAGAGCAAGCAGGAATCGGCCAGGAGGTCGAAGACTTCGTAAATCGTGAGCAGGCTGCCTCCTAACCACAGGCCCATCGCACCGCCAATGTCACCTATACAGACGCCAATGTAAAAAAAAAAAAAAAAAAAAAAAAAAAAAAAAAAAAAAAAATCAGAACGCTTTAAAAGAAACCAAAACACGAAGAGAAATGTAGATTGAGTGAAAGCAGCAACAGTGGTACAACACATCAGTGAAAGTTTGAGGAAAGTCTAACCATCGATGCAAAAGTTATGAATTTCAAATGTGTTGGTGTTGGAATCGCTGGATGAGGAGACTACTTGAGTTTATGACATCATGTGTTGACAGCAATTATAAAGAACATATAAAGAAAATTCATCATGCTTTCACTTTTCTAGCCTACTGAAAGAGCATTTGACTAATCGCTTTCAGAAAGCATGGGGAATGATTACTACTCTTAACATAATTATGTCAGTAACAGGTTGATGGAATGTGTGATTTTCATGAAAACATTTGTGGAATTCTCTTTATATTTTCTTTACAATAGTTGTACACACATGACATCATGAACTCTAGTAGTCTCGTCATCCAGCGGTTCCAACACCAAAACATTAAAAATTCAAAGCTTTTGCATCGATTGTCCGATTTTCCTCAAACTTTCACTGATGCGTTCTACTGATGTTGCTGCTTTCACTCAATCCATATCTCTTTTTGGATTTTGGTTTACTTTAAGGTGAATGTTGTTTTCCTCAAACTTTCACTGATGTGTTCTACTGTATACTTTTGCTGCTTTCACTCAATCCACATCTCTTTTGGGGTTTTGGTTTCCTTTAAAGGGACTGTACAGTACTGATTGTGGTGGGGATTCATGTTTTGAACATTTCTAAGTGAGATAATGAAAAGCCTCTTATGAAATATGAAAGAGCATGTAATTTTAAGAAGGATTCAACGTTTATTTGATGAAAATTGGTTTTCAAATGGCTGAGATATCCAAAAAAAGTGCTAATAATAAAAGGCGACATGCCACAAGTTTATTAGGATCTCTTTGTTTCACATTGTTTTTGGATATCTCAGCCATTTCAAAACCAAATTTCATCGAATAAACTTTTGATATCCCTTAGAACTGCATGCTCTTTGACATCTCAGAGTGGTTTCTGAATATCTCGCAAAACGTTAAAAGCTAAATCCTCACCTCAACCACAACTGTACACACCCTTTAAGGTGAATGTCGTCTGTTTCATGTCATCACATATGTTAGAACCACTTTGTGAACACTTCAGCGTCTATGTTTGATGTCATAAGTCCAATATTATGACTGAGAACAAGGGTTAAATCATAGGGTCTGAACGCCACTTTTTTGACGTCAACACAGAAATCATAGTGTCATCAAGTTGAATAGTCCGTTTGACGTCATCAAAGAACCAAATAGTTTCAACACTAGCTATTTAATCTTAGCAGAGCAATCATGAATGCAACGTCACTTGTTATGTTTAAATATATCAAAAAAAAAAATGATGATATTACGGCGATCCACTCTTTCTGTGAGCATGAGAATCTCAGTGTAATAGCCCCCTTGCATATTCTTGATAAAACAGCGCAGAAGTATGGAGCAGTGTGCTTGAATCTAATTGTGTTGAACACTCTTTTTGATCTTTGAAAAAGGGCATTAATGTACTGTCATTGAGATACCTTCAAAGTTAAGGGTCCTGTTTACCTTTGGGCGCAGTGGTGTAAAAAATGCTCAGATATCACATGTAATGCATATGTGTAGGTCAGTTGTATCACAAAACATCCTACCACATAAATTTTTTTTGCAGTAAAGCCTAAAATATAAGAAGATATCACATTTTTCTCATGAAACCATAACTGTAGATGGTTTATCATGGAAATGTTTTTTATTATAACTATTGTTCACATTTTGTATATTTAACAACACTTAACATCAGTCATACTGGTTCAAATTTTTACATCGGTTGTTTCTACCCCTAACTCACATGTTAGAACTATTTCAAAGCACTTATGTTGGACTTTTCAACGGTTTTATCTATATACAACTTGTAAATGACGCCTTTAATGGCTATGGTATCGAAGTTGTTTATTATTTGTGTATATTTCTTTGATCCGTAGAGGTATTCCATGTACCCTTGGCTATACTCTGCGCAAATTGAACTATAAGTCTCACTTATTATGTTCTTATGAGCACAGGTGTACTGATTGTTTACCCGCTGTGAGCTGGCCTAAACTGGCGTAGAATAATGTGGGTAAACTGATTATGGATGCCACCATAATGGCGTTTCGTGAGGTTGCCCCTTGAATTATCAAAAACAATTCTAACTGAGTTGCTCAACCAGATGTGGATTGATACTATACAATCAACGATAAGTACTTACTGAGCAAGGCAAGAGGAGTATATGCTGCTTGTTGCTTAATCGTCGTCAATTCCATGCTCGTGAAGTATATATCGATGGCGCAAACGTTTTCCCTGAATTCATAGAAGTATTGTAAGTTACAGTAGTTTTTATACATTCATCGTATAAGGTAAACTCAAATAATCATGCAAATGAACAAGCAAGCAAATGGCAAGCAGAGGGCTCTTGGTACAGATGCCCATAGTTATTGTATCCATAAACAGGGATTCCAGTTACTGCATTTGTATTTGTAACTTCATTCTTTTGTACAGGGAACTAAATAACGATTGCATTAGCAATACTTATGATGTATATATGTATATATATATATATATATATATATATATAATATACAGTATTACTAATCGTTACAATGGTCACTGTCAATGTCATCGTCGAAATCATGATCGCCAATGTGCTATTCAATAACTTATCAGCTAAAGTCTTATCTAAACATAAAAGAATATGTAGACATAGAGCATGCATCTTCTCCTGCTTATTACAGACATTCCCCAAAAGTGCAATGCCTGGTATAACGCGGCTACTATTTCATGTTGTCGACGTAAATGATCTCCCTAAACTCATTTCCTTTATTTCTGTTCATTTTTCATTATGTGGGTTTGGATTTGCTTGTTTGTTTGTTTGTTTGTTGATTGGCACTTACTCGAGATACGCCCTGTCCATAAGTCCTTGGCCATTACGTTTGATTCTGCCCGCCAGAATGTCGGCCCAGAAGAGAGAAGGAAACTTGGACGACGAAAGCGAATACGAGTACAGCAGAGTTTCGCAGTTCACCGGGCAGTCGCACTCGTTCAGTCGATGTTGTGCCATTTCTGCGAAGATACATGAAGAAGAAAAAGATGAAGAAGATGAATGAGACGAAAAGCAGAGAGAAAGAAGGTATATAAAAAAAAAACGAAGAGGAGGGAGAGGCAGAGAAGAACAATCGCAATTAGCATAAAAGAAACGAAGATAAATAATTCAGAGAACAAGAATAAGAAAAGAGGACATGGAAAGATAGGAAACACACAAGACAAAAGAAGCATGGAGAAATATGATTTATGGTAAGCGGATTTGGTTTCCGGAACGAAAACAAACAAACAAACAAATAAATAAAGAATAATTGATATAAGAGTAGAATTAGAGGGAATCATAGTTCATATCATCGACAGGCTAACACTTGACATATCTCGCTCCTGCATAGTTACTTGAAGGTCTAAGTTTTCAACTTATGTTCAGTCCCATAAAAAGCGGGTGATATTTTGCGAATGGGTTGACACTTTCAACTTATGACAGTGAACATTCTGGGTATTATCATGGAGTATACAATTCTTTGTTGTTTTGCCCAGGAAAGGCATTTTTTTCATCATAGTTTCTCGGCGAGTACTCAACACAGCACGAGCAGGCAGGGTGAAATTTGTTATTTTCACAGACTAATCCATTTTTTAGTCTGATTACAGGTGTATATGTTATCATGACTCTCGCCAAAACCGCTTCTAAGTCAGAAAATACGACGGTTTATCCCCTGGAAACTGAAAACGGCGCTGGAGAAAATAAAACTGCCTCGCATCGGTTCTCCCCTCACTTCATCGCCATGACTCATCGTACTTTTTCTGTAGATCACTTCGCTGGCCTGATGTACGTTGTACATGTTGTTTTGTAATCAACGTCATTCATTAAATGGAAAGCACTTGGCTTACATTAGCTGTTGCAAACCCCGAGCAACTTTTTGGTGGTCAAGAATAATGGTTTGCATAAAATATGAATAACTATATGTCGGTGCTAAATCTGGTCTATTATTTACTTACTAATGGCTGGATATCCGCATTCTTTGTACGTCAGAGGATCGCAGACTGGGAATCTACCTATAGAGAGAGGGGAAAAAAAAAACCCACAGGCGTCAAAATGAGTACGTAATAGGAACTAATGCCTCCCAGATGCAGCAGACTTTTTAATGACATTAATTGAGAGCTGTCTTACTTGATCAAAAAAACAAAACAAAACAAAAACCGGGATTTATGTGTGCGTGTGTGTGTGTGTGTGCGTGTGTGTCAGTGTTTGTGTGTTTGTCATTGCTTTGTTATCTGTGTGTTTCTGCGTTGAGCAATTGTTGCTTCTTTGAAGATGTTATCATAGATACAGACACATCTTTTGATTACTGGAAAGATAATAGAGGACTCACCTTTAAAATCTCTTTTACTTTGGCTATGTGAAAAACGGGTTGCTAAGTGATTAACTAAATCATCTGAAAGGGAAAATCTAGCCCCAAAATAAGTTGGTCTGATAAAAAAAGGAGTAAAATCTTACAAATTCAATGGTAAAAGTTTGACTGAAATTGGATGAAAAATAAGAAAGTTATGAAATTTTGCTTAATTCTGCAAAACAGTTCTTGTACAGTGGATATGAATATGCAAATGAGTGAACTGACCATTGTCATAACCTCACAATTTTCCATTGATCGTGTAAAAAAATGACGAAAATTCAATGTTTCTGTCATTGAAGTCTAAAACAAGATGCTATTCTTGTTTGAATAACTTCAGAATAGCGATCAGTTAGCTACATCAGGATTTGAGCCTCGGGCATATTTGCGTTTGAATGAAAAACTGGAAATTTCAAAAATTTATGGACAAAGTAGATGGCAAGTTGTGAAGGTATGACATACTCACTTTTCCATTTGCATATTCATATTCAAGAACTGTTTTCTAAAAAAATAGCGAAGCTTCAAATGTCATACCTTCCTTATTTTTCTCCCGATTTCAATCAAAATTTTACCGTTGAACTCGTAATATTCTACCATTTCTTTTCTTATCAGACTAACTTATATTAGGACTGGATTCCTCTTTCTGAAGGAGCTGTTGTAATTTGTTTTAATAACCATTCTATTGTGTTGTGTTCGTTTGCTTAAGTCCCTTTTACACTTTGACGGATTGCTTTCACGAATGATATCAGATCGTCATCCGTGGTGTTCCGTCGCGCAAAATATCGATTTTCGAAATGAGGATGTGAATACGATCGCAACTGGGTGTCTACACGGACAAGTAAGGAGTCTACACGGTCAAGTACGGTACCTACACGGACAGACAATTAATGAACGCGGACCACAACGGTATACTATACGGAGCTAACATGCCAGATGATCAAGGATATTGCCGGATGACTTTACGGAGTCAACACGGTCACGCCGGAAATAGTACGGATGATCCCGGATCGACGATCCGTGGTCATCCGTGCTGCGATCCGTATAAGTTTAAAGTGGGCTTTACTTCATTTGTTTCCTTTTTTGCTTTAACTTGTATTTCTCGTTCATGTCATATTCTTTTTTTAAGTAGTTTACTGTCATATTCCTCTAATATGCTGATTTATTTTTTCAGATCAACATACAAAGATATATCAAGATAATGTTTTGTTTTTGTTTTGTTTTTTTGTTGTTGTTGCTAACCATTCAGTGAACTTTCAGTTTTGTGTTTTCTTTTTCCTGTTAAATAAGTTAGCTCGGGTCGGCTGAGTTTTCACTAGGCGTTGCTTTTTTTACGTCCGCTCAATTTACGACGTAGAGAGCTATTTGATGCACTGATCAAGACTAGTGATCATATGGGGGGACTATTTCATTTTCTATAGGTTACGTTCTCGAGTAATCTAAAGCTACTTTGAAACACAACGCAGAGAGAGAGAGAGAGGGGAGAACGGCCAAGCGTCGTCTCAAACGACTCAAACATCTACTGTATGCCCCCCCCCCCCCCCGTTACAGCTCGTTATTCCGAAGGTTCGTTATTCCGAAGGCTCTTCAGCCCGAAGATTCCTTATTCCGAAGGTTCGTTTTTCCGAATTTCATTTTCGGATGAACAGTTAATCTTCGGAATAACGAATCTTCGCAATAACGCCACAACATAATGTTCGGATTAACGAACCCTTTTTCATTTTCGGATAAACGAACCTCTAGGTATAGGAAATTTACGTGTTTCGGATTAACGAACCTTCGGAATATCGAACCTTCGGAATAACGAACAGCACCCGAAACGATAACTCAATACCCACATCTTACAGAAAACTCCATTCAATTTGCTTCGGTGGTCAAATAGAAATAAGGATTTTTGTAGAGCATGCTAGGAATCCCTTCCCTCCAAGTTCTGTCTGTTGTGTTCACACATTAATTTGCAGTTCCAAGAGTATCCAAATGCTAAACTTGGAAGAATCAGAGTCATGACATGCTTTACAACAATCCACATTTCTCTGTGATCGCTTAACCAAATTGAATGGGGTTTTCTGCAAAATGGAGCTAAGATATGTTATACCCGTTGAGGATGGACTGATTTTGCTTCAACACACATTTTCCATAGACACCTGTCCGAGGATACTCGGGACTCCTCCTTAACGTGTTAAGACCCTGAAGTAGCATTTAGACGGTTTGATCATATTGGGTGTTCTCAATGCAAAAATCCGATTGTATTTTTTTTTTTGGACATACTGTAAAGCTTCTATGTACTATACATCCCCTTACTTCTCTTTGCAACAGTGTCATTGGGATATAGTGATAAAGTCAAACTTTGATGCCATCTCTTGATGTACCCCCTGGCATTCTTACCCGGCATAAAAGGAGGTTTGCAGCGACATCTTTTCAGCACAAGGTCGGTTAGGCACTCCAGTCGACATTTCATGCGGGAGTATGTGTCGAAATACTTGAGTTGGTGCTCGCTACACACTCCATACGGAGGCCTTAAGTAGTTCGACTGGAAGGAATGAAAATTTGATGATGGTTACAAATAATCGGAAAAATGGAAAAATTCGAAAAAGTAAGCACACTTATGTTTGTGCACGTTTAAAGACAGCCAATCCCTTTTGCATGCAAAATTTTGAAAAATTGGTGAGAACACTTCGGTATTGAAGAAAACACTATTTGGAAACCTCCTGTAAATTTTGAACTCAAGGGGGTCTTTATTTCTTAGTTGAATTGACCGTTAAGATTTGACTAATTTTTTCGTACTACTAAAAAAAAAAATACAAATTTAAACTACTAGTCTAGTTTTACAGACCTATGTGATGCACTTAGTTGCACATGTAGTTCATGTAAGTGGTATGTTGTTATATGCCATCGATAACAAAGTAAGAGAAGCTAGTGAATTCTTCTTTTCTGACAGCTTTAACATGCATATCTTTTGTTCGAAGTATAGGTATCATACTAAAAACTTTCATCGGCTGGGGATGATGAATAATTAAATGACTGAGCTTCAACCAACCTTAAAATTGTAGAGGGCAAGGTTGGTTGAAGCTCAGTCATTTAATTATAGGTATCATATTACAACCACAGGAGGATTAATGTGTGCAGCTGTGCCTAGTAAACAGAATACGTTACGTTGAGCGTTTGGTGCATTATTTGAATTTTAACGGCTAACCACCTTAAAATATCACAGAAATGTTATAGGTTTACAATAGTCTTGTCATTCTGGTGGAATATATCATGTTCTGTGCTATTTGAGAAGGAATGCAAAAGGGATGGACCATCTTTAAGTTGTTGCTCTTTTTCATAATTGAGGATCACTTGTATTTTACTTGCCAATCTTCATTATCATGTAGTCCTCATAATTCACCTGTTGTCATAACAGTCATCGGGACCTCTTCCATTTCCTGATTAAGGTCAGAGAATTACGCAAATATACACTAGACAAAAATACCGAACACACTACAATGATAATTAACTTATTGACGCTATCTATGAACTTCACTCATTTATATTGTGGCACACAAAAACGAATCCGCACACTCTTCTTTTGACTCCTTATCTGGACTGATGTGTTGGCCTACACAGAAGATCCAGGAATGACTCCGGTCACTTAAGCGATGAAATTGCTATGTATTTCAAGTGAAAGAGAGTAGATTTTTTGTTGCGACTAATCAGATATCCGACTCGGCAACTCAGCCGATATTACTGTATTGAATACATGGGGAAAATTGGCACTCTAATTCTGCTAGCTGTGAGTCGGGCAGAGAGAGAGAGAGAGAGAAAGAGAGGAGAGATGTTGATGGCTAGCTATATTGAAGATTAGATTGTTGAATACGCCATGTGTGTTTCAGATTTGTCTTACCCGCGTGGTGGTGATACCGATAGAATTCAGGGTTCCTGGATTGACATCTACACCCACTACTGCAGCGTTGCTTTTTGTCTCGTTCTGTGGTAACAGGTACAGGGCAAATCCCGCAGCGAAGTTTGACACCGATCCGTAGTAATACTCACTCTGCTGGGTATCCAATATCAGTCTCATTCCATTGGTCTTTCCTTTGAATATCGAATACATTTATACGTAGTATGATAAATAAAAGGTATTGAGAGATGGGAACAGATTGAGACTACAAGTATGAATAATGGACGAAGAAAACAAAACAAAAATCTATCGTCGACAAAAATAAGATGGACTTAATGAAAATTATGAATTTCGAGGTGGCAGGAATAGCACTATTTTCCGATGGCGCATTCCCGAAGAAGAAATGCAAAGTATATCCCCGAGGAATAAAAAAATCCAATAGTAGCTAGAAAAAGTGCATGTTATGATATTTTGTTTCATATCCCCCGACGAAAATTTAAAAGAGATATAAAAGTTGATAATAAATGTTTACATAATTATTGCAACGCAGACGATGAATAGCATAGATAGAAAATGCATGACGACAACATTAAATCACGGTATAGTGCACCATACATCAAACATCAATGTCATTACAGTGAAGCACATTATTCTCCATTGGAATGTTGTTTTCAGCGTCAACAACGTCATACATATAGGAAAATATTTGGTTGCGTAACGCTATGCAGAATAATCAGAATAATAAGAGTATTTCATTAGTCTTATGCAGTGATAACAGCAATATTTCCTTCATTGTTACTTGTCTATTTTACACAACAATTTCGAGGAATATTGTGTGACTTCCTTCTTAGAAACCATACCATGTCAAGTAACACTGGACAGAATGTAGCTATTATCCTGCAGTGGTGACGATATCAGTTCCTGTTGGTTTTGAGCAATTATAAATCAAAGCTCCATGCTTTATCTCCAAGCACCTCATTAACCCTCTTCAGGTAATCTATTCAGAATTCGGACGAAACGCTACAGCGCCTTACAACGCTATGAATACTATAATATTCAAAATTAATAGGGTCGCCTTGTACACGCACCTGCTTGTATAGCATTGAGTAGGTTGATAGGCATTGTTGATGCTCCGCTAGATTTGTGGAAGACAGTGAAGAAAGAGAAAGAGAAAGAGCCTGTACATTTCTTACCCGTACATTTTTCGTTCTTACCAGCTACTTTTGTTTTTAGAACTTTTGTTGGGTCGGGGTCGGCGTTGAGTTGGTAGCACACGCCAACGCTTGTTAGTATGGGTGTCACGTTGGCAACGCTGAGCTCGCTACCAGCCCATGTAATCCTACAAGAGAAAAACATGAGCAGATTCAATTTCATTTGATGTTGTTTGCATTATGTAATGTTAATGACTTGTGTACAGTCGAATTCACGAAGGTGCTACAATCCTTGTCCATGGTTTAAACCATGGACAAAGGCCGTAGTGTGTATGGGGCGCCAAGTGTCGCATGGCCTATTTCGCTACGAAATCAGTCATTACGTTAACGAAATCATCATTTCTTCGACGAAATGTTAACATATCATAACGAAATGACTGTAATGAAATGCGAACATTTGTGACACTTGGCGCCCCAAACCAAACTACGGTCTTTGTCCACAGATTGTACCACCTTCGTGAATTCGGGCCAATGATTATACAGTAATACATGGACACTATGGCCCGAATTCACGAAGGTGGTACCAATGAAAGCATGGTTTAAACCATGGACAAAAACCATGGAGCGCCAAGTCTCGCACGGAATATTTCGTTACAAAATTGGTCATTTCGTCGACAAAATGACCGTTTTGTTAAACAAAATTATCATTTCTTGGACGAAATGTTCATTTAGTTACAAAATGTTGTCATTTTGTTACAAAATAATCATTTCATCGACGAAATGACTGATTTCGTAACAAAATATTCCATGCGACACTTGGCACTCCATGGTTTTTGTCCATGGTTTAAACCATGGTTTCATTTGTACCACCTTCGTGACTTCGGGCCATGTGACTGATGCATAATTTAACTACCTAAAATAATTGAAGTCAGAAACATTTGAAGCCAAGTTTTCGCTTTCTGTATTAATTTTTTTTTTTCTTCTCGTAGCCCCTTATAGCAACTCGAAGGATATTTGCATGAAAATGAAAATTAGATGTTTGAAGTATGTTGGACATCACTTGACTTTATTCTCACGTCGATGTTTCTATAGAGATACACTGCGGCCACTTACACTAAGAACGTGTCATTCGCCTGATGTGCGAGGTCCAGAAAAAGCTCAGTTGTGTTTATTCCGCGTAATTCCTGTCTTTCTTCCTCAGTTAAAGGTCGTGTTGCATTGATGAAGGGTGCTTCTGAGTATGCATAGTTTCTGACAAGGATATCTACCGTCGGCAATTTTTCCGTCCTTGACCTCCTAAAATTCCAAGAGAATGGAAAGAAACGCCATCAATGGTTCGGTATAGTATAACGAATAAGCGAGTTTGTAGTTGCTTTGTCGCGATGCAGTGATAAATAGCTGAAACGACATTTATCCGGAGCGTAACAAAAACCTAGGAGTTGAAATAAAGAAGGAATTCACTCCAGATATCAGGTGAATCAAATTAACGAACATGAGGATTTTATGAAAACTTAAGCGAAGTTTGGAGAAATTTTGGAAAGCCGTGCAAATTCCTAATGTTTTGAAATAGGTCAAAAATGCCACCATCTCTAGACGAGAAGACTACAACAATGATTAAAGTCGGGATGGTACAACGATTTATACAGAGAGTACTACAAATCTCACTTTTATGAAAAGCACACATTCTCTCGAATTGTTACTGGCACATGCACATGCTGCTTACTGAAGGAGATAATTCAAATAATTTTCCTAATGAAGGAAAATAGATTATTCTCAGTGTACTTAGAAATGTAACGATATCAGGGCCCTGTTTCATAAAGCTGCTCGTAAAGTTACGAACAACTTACGAGCGACTGGTGATCAGTCCTGATATGCTATACTTATCAGAATTTCCCTAATTCAGCACAAGAACTGATCATCAGTTGCTCGTAAGTTGTTCGTAACTTTACGAACAGCTTTATGAAACACCCCAGGTCAGAAGAAACTCGTAAGCCTAGTTATGGTTGTATTATAGCAATACAACTTTGCATGGTAACAAATCGAGCTAAAGCAACAATACATAATGGAAAGTACACAAAAGTAGCTAATATAGGTTTCACAGATCGGAGAAAAATAATCGAATAGGGAGCGCAGAAATGTTGTTCGCAATAAGATGGAAAGAAAAAGAAATAAAGAATGATACTTACAAGAAGCTGTTATGATTGCAAATGATGATCTTTGGAAAAACTAGCTCGTCGGAATAAGTGATAGCTATGTCCACAGTAGAAGGTCGAGAGTAAAAGTACCATATTCTGAATCCTACATGCAGCGTCATCGCGACCACTACACAGGAAAGAATAACAAGCCAGCCATACCTGACAGGACGAAGCAAATTACCAAAAAACTGAAATTAAATTAAAACACAAGATTAAACACAAACTTAAAACAGGATGCAAGAAAAGAAAGCATGTGTATTCATTGTGGCGTTATCATAATCTGATATGCTGTAAGTTGCTGCATCTTCCTATTTAGAAATTTTAAGTGTCCGTATAAAGTATTCTGTACGGACGAGTCACAAAAATGTACTATTACATGTAGTTCGAAGAGAACAAACCCATTCATGTCCTTGGGCTCATTTCATTGTATTAAATCTCTTAGATGGCATTCTAGTAACAAACGCCTAAATGGATAATGTACATGGCATCGCGCTTTCTTTTGCTTTATTTATTTTTTATTAAAAGACAGGCTTTGAATAGTTTACATTGTAAAACAACTTTTACAAAATGGCATCCTACTTATAAATGCCTAAGTAGAAAAGAGGCATGTACTAAGTACATCGAACTGTGTCCTGTCGCTATTATCATTACAAATCTTCAAATCTATTGCGGCTTCCAATAAATAAAAATAAAAATAAAAACCGTTACGCCGTTTACTCTCACCGTCTGGTTCTATTCTCCCTCGGCCTGCAGACGTATTTCACTCCCGATAAACCAATCGAATTGGGAATACTGCTGTACATCGCCGCCAACCAATTTTGAGCTTTCTGTTGGGGTTGTTCCCTGTCACCAATTTCCACTTCATGATCCCGCGAGGAAGTGATCTTCTGCCCATTCTCACTACCTAAATAATTTCTTGGATCCCTCTCCGAATCTATTGAGAGAAAGACCACGCCACCCTCGGTTGCCATATTGAATACGAGCAGAGAAGAGTTACATGCTGGATCTTCTTGCAAGCTCGTCTATTATGAAATAATCTTCTTTCTGCAGGTATCCAGAAGGCGTTTAGCCGTTTTACTGCCTCGAGTTTCCACTTTCATGGCCAGTTGGGAGACGTTATCCAACTTTATCCAGCTTGCGAAATAATACCCATCCATTTCGAGTGATGGCGTGCAAAGGGAGAGTGGGTACACATGGCAGATCACAAGAGGGAAGGTGAAGGGAGGGATTGCTCTTGACTCACCCTCGCATAGATTGACGAAACATGGTTTCAATGTTAGATAATCATTAGACGACTGTCATGCCTCAATTACTGTCATGTATTGTTTCTGTGTGTGTGTGTGTGTGTGTGTGTGTGTGTGTGTGTGTGTGTGTGTCGGGGGGGGGGGGGGTGTTGGGTGTGGTAGGGGGATATTAATCCCCCCAAAGCTTCTGGCCGTATCACACCTTTCCGGGCAAGCTACGCGGGCTTGTTGCGAGTAGGGATTTTCCAGCACGCAGGAGAATTTTCCACGGGCGGACAAGAATGTTTGCGAGTTTCGCACTTGTGTCTTACCTGCTAGACGCGTTATACCTTCTACATGTGTGTATTCCGTGTGACCTGCGTGAGAGCTTTGAAACCGATCCGTTTTCTGTTACGAGCGACTTACGGGTAATGCGAAGTACCTGCGTCGGAGTTGCCTTCGAGGTGTTGCCGGTAAGGGTCTCCTACTGGTGTTCTGCGTGTACCTCTGCGAGCGAACCCCCCCCCCCCCCCCCCCCGACTCACTCGGAACAAGTTTTGAGCATGCTCAAGGCCTTGTCATATTGTATCTGGGGAAGTTTTGCGGGTTGACTTGAGGGGAAACAAACTTGCTACCCGGAGTTCTCCGCAGTTGGCCCGCACCTGACAGTACCTAGCACCTATCTCGCCTGTAGTTGCCCGGAGGTGCGCACGCAAGTCCGATTTAATTGCAGGCAAGTTTTGAGCATGACCAATTTTTTTTTTTCCGGGTGAGTCGGGATTGCCCGCAGAGGTCCACTCAGAACGCCAGTAAGGGCCGGGCCCTTAGCGGCAGCACCTCGCAGGCAACTCCGATGCAGGTACCTCGCAGTCCCCGTATGCGGCCAAGATATTAGGGAGCTTTAGATTTTGACGCGCGGACGTTTGAGACGACGAGTGCGCTGGACGTTCTCCTCTCCCCTGCGTCGTGCTGAAAAGTAGCTTTAGATTACGCTGGGGCGCAACGTATAAAAAATAAAATCGCGCCCCCATTTGATCACTGCATGAAGTAGTTCTCTGCGTTGCAAACTGTGCGGACGTAAAAACAGCCCAGTACGCGTAGTGAAAAACTCAGGCGACGTAAGCTAAAAATAGATCGACTTGACGCGCGCTTCTGCGCACGCTCAGAACATTTTTTTTTTTTCCCTCTGAACGTCCGCGCGTCTAAAATCTAAAGCTCCCTAATGACATTCTGTGGGACTTCTGCCATTCCTTCAGAGGAATTCCTTCACTGAGTTGTCAGCCCTTACGCGCCTGGCACACAGGTCACACAATATACCCGCAAGTACTAGGATTGCCCCATTTGAGTGCACAATTCTTACCAATCAGAAGCCATGTTCAGACGTATTTTTAGTCGGAGTAAAATTTTATGGCGCAGCAATTAAAATTCAAATTTGTACTCTCTTACCACGACCCTGTGTCCACACGACGGTCGTGGGAAGAAACTCCGACCAATTTACCACGGCCTTCGCGGGGATCACCGTGGAGGCTCGGTGTAACTTCCGGAAGTGGTAGGGCCCCGTACATCGACCATACGATTTTTTTTTTTTTTTTTTTTTTTTACTAGCGGCATTTGTCTTCTCCATTCTTGTTGATGGAAATTTCTGAGCGCTATCTTCTTCGTCGCGATCGACTAGGTTAAAATTGCACTACACGCGCACGTGTACTCGCAAAATGTCAACATTGCGATTTGACCCCGGAAGTTTCACATAGGTCGTAGGGTATGTCAGTTCAGAGATACGTGTTCTCCGAGGACTTGTCCGCACGGGCAATTTACTAATCTAGTCGTGGTAGCGAGATACTCTTGAGAAAACTAAGGAGTTTCTTGGTCGGAGGAAGAGGTCGTGGTAAGTTCCTCCGACCGGAAGAAGTTACCACGACCTTGTTCAGACGGGCACAACTCCAGCCTTTCCTCCGAAGTTACTCCGAACAAAACTGCCCCCGTCTGAACGTAGCTTAACACGATCTCATTACTATCAGGATGGCGATCTTTGTATTATCATGGACCTAATATACATGGACTGTTCACTGCAGTCTTTCTTTGATGTAATGATCGTCGCCGACACCTGATTATGTGCATCTTAATGAGTACATTCAGGTGTCTGGACAATAACGATTGTGTGATCATGACTGGTGTATCGTCACTAACAAAAGAATCGTTTCCCTCATTTCAGTCTTGTTTCACTGATGTGCCTTTTTTCAGACGGAAATGTCTTTGAATAAATACAGATGATGAGGAGCAGCAAACCTGAGATCATGACAAATTTTGTGTCAAAAGATGGATAATTGCTGATTCGCACATTTTCGCACACACGTAAGACCTTGCCTAATGGCAAGATATACCTGTTCTCTACCATTACCGTCCCTTTTTGCTCTGGAATAAGCTGGAGAAAAGTGAAATATTGAGATCACAAATGGCAATCATTCTGCCAAAATGTTAGCTTTCTTTTAAAAACTGCCTGCCTCTCCAATGCGAAATTGTTTGAGGTATGATTTCCTAACATACATCACAACTGCACATTCACTTTACTTGATTTTTGTGAGTTATTTTCTTCTGCGCATATAGTTTAAGATTTCTCGAATCTCCGTCTTGTTCTTCTCCCGGCTTGCTGGCGGTGACGATCATGGGATCAAAGCAGTGAAGCATGCTTTTGAGATGTACAGGTGCATGAATTAATTAACGATACGATGAAAGTCCATGTGTGTTAGGTCCATGCTTGGAGCAAGAGACCAGAAGCCCAGTAAGCAGTGCTCTGAAAAGGTAGTATTCGTAGTATTCATGTCTGTTGTTCAGGATCATTGTAAGCACAAGCTCACACACACATCACTGGTTCCTGTGTAAAGTTCAGTTTTGTACAGAGGGTTAAAATTTGACCATAATCTGGAACTTAACTTTGAAATTAATCATGGGTTTATCGAAGCTGATTCATGCTCTCATATTCAAATCACTTTCAACTAAATTGTACACTATTAAGCTATCACTCATATCAATGACAGTGTTATCTGACGTATAGTTTTCGAACTATTAAGAATCGAAAGTGGGAAATGTTCTTTGTAACACCTAGTATAAGATACTTGCACCACTTTTATTAGCATTGTAGTGGAAATAAACGGTTGTATGAGAGTAAATATTGATTTGGATCATTCGAAGATGCAGCATTTTATTGGTCGATCACTTTCAAACAAAGCGGTTGTGTTGTATTTTCTTTTTGTTAATGAGAATATAGATCCATTTTCATTGATGTGTTTTTATTGAATTATCCAGCACCATGGAATACATGAAATTGTTTAATGTGATATGAAAGTCATTTGCCAGAAAATTATTAGGTTGGAGGAACTAAAGGATCTCTTAAATCCTCGCGTCAATTACCATACTATTATCTTCATTTACTTTGGAGATCAGAAGATTTTTCCATGAAGATTGAATCTTACCATGGTTCTTTCGTTTATCATTATAAGCAAAGACATAATAATTTACAATCAAGATTTTTATAAAAAAATCGAATTGTTTGCTCTTTTTCCCACGCACACAATTATCACATGGCAATGTTTGTTTGATAGATACTTTATTTTCTGCAAATCAACATACATAAGTTACATAATCATGAACATGTAGGAAACATACAAAGTAACTTCAACACAGAGTCGTTTGACTTGCGTAAACAACGATATACATAAGTTACATAATCATGAACATGTAGGAAATATACAAAGTAAAGTTAACACAGAGTCGTTTGACTTGCATAAACAACGATATGAAAGAAAATTAAAGATATAATATACAGTATTCATGTCTATGCAGCAGTGATTACAATAACAATTGTAGTTAAGAAACGATTATGCAGAAGGCCGCCATTATAAGCATTGCTTGAAAAGATGGACGTGCTAGATTCGTAACAATACAAATTCTGCTGCGAAGATAGCAGGGGAAAATAAACTGTGATGTGTGATGGTGGTGAATGTGCGTGCAGGTGCGTGAATGTGCGTGCTTGAAAGCGCACAAGGGCAGATATGCTGGAATTTAGAATAATAAAACTGGTTTGCTGGAATAGGGGACGATATGCGATGTTGCTATCGGTAGACCAACATTAGTCATATAAATTGTTTGTTTTTAGTTCGTATTTGAGATATACTGTAATAAAATGTACTTCTTTAAGTTTGCTTTGAATGAAAACAAGGAGGCACACTGTTTCAACTCCTCAGGAAGAGTGTTCCATGTATCCGGACCGTGATGTCTAATCGACTTTTGAGCAAGTAAAAGCTTTGGATTGCTTAAATGAAAATCATGGGAACGACGGGTAGGGTATGAGTGAATATGGTCATTGGTTACTAGGGCATTATGAAAAAATGGTAATAAGTTTCGAGTGTGTTTTTACATAAACATAGCAGTTAGGTATAAATGTATATCATGAGCTTTCAAAGTTTTTAGGCGATAAAATATGGGATCAGTGTGAGCCAAAAAAATTGAATGTGTGCATATACGAAGAGCCTTTTTCTGGAGAAGAAAAACTGTGTTGAATTTAGTTTTGCTGCAGTTGCCCCATACGGTATTGCAGTACATTACACTATGGTAGAAATAAAATGTTGTATAACATTATTAAGGTTTGATCATTAATTACGTATTTTATTCTTCTTAAAACACTAGTTGCTTTAGATATTGCTGTTGTAATATTCTGGACATGAGTATTCCAAGTTAGATTGCTATCTAGGGTCACTCCTAGGAACTTGGTTGAATGTTTCTCAACAATGTTTGTATCATCAATAGAAATACTTTGAGGAAGGATGGGTTGGGATTGAAGCGTATGAAAGTGTATAAAACACGTCTTATCAATATTCAATGAAAGCCTGTTATACTTCTAAACCATTTCGAGATGTTACTTAATTCCGTATTTAGTGTATCAACCAGTGTTACAATATCCTTGTGGGAATAAAAAACATTGGTGTCGTCTGCAAATAAGATGAAGTTTAAACGAGGAGAGGAATTGATAATATCATTAATGTGAATTAAAAAAAGTAGGGGACCGAGGATAGATCCCTGAGGGACACCACATGACACGTTAGAATATGTTGAGTGACAGGATTTAAATGCAACATTATTGTTTTCGATGACTTAGATAACTTATGGACCACGACAGAGTAATCCCTCTCACGCCATAATTGTATAATTTTTCAAATAAAATGTCATGATCGATAGTGTCAAAAGCTTTACTAAGATCCATAAAAACTCCAATTATGTGCTCCTTTTTAGTAAGCGCATCAATAATATTATCGACAGATCTAATTACAGCATAATCGATAGAAAATCTTTTCCTAAAACCAAACTGATTCGCATTTAATATTTCATTTTCAATCATGAACGAGTAGAGACGCTTGTAAACTACTTTTTCTAGAATTTTCGATATTGCAGGTAACAATGAAATGAGTCTATAATTTTTCACCATTGAGGGATCTTCTCTTTTATAGATGGGGATAACTTTGGCGATTTTAAAGGAATCTGGATACTTTCCGTTAAGTAGGGATAATAATGGGTGAGAGGGGCTGCTAGGGGGTAAATTATTTTTTTTTTCAACAAATTCACACTTAAGTTATCAGGCCCACAGGATTTACTACATTTCAGAGATCGAACAGTATCAATAATTTCCGATTCATTAATTGGAGTAAAAAACAAAGAATTTTTATTACTTTCAAATAAGTAATCTTTATGATTTTTTATATCATTTATGGGAATAGATGCTGCTAAAGAAGGACCAACATCAACAAAGAAATTGTTAAAAATATTTGCAATTTGGGCAGGATTGGTAATGACATTATCGTTATGAGTAATGCTGTCAGGACATTCCGTAGGTTTCTTTTTGAGTATTTCATTGACGGTCCGCCAAAGAGCACTTTTATCGTCCTTATTAGATTCGAGTTTATTTAAAATATATGATTTACGTGAAGCTCGAAACAAGGTAGTTAGTTTATTTCTATATGTTTTATACCTTTTCACGTTTTCAGGAGTAGGTTTTCTCAGAGATATTTTATAAAGAACAGTTTCGAGTATATAAGAATGGAATGTATAAGACCTTAAGTAATCCAGGGTTGCCGAGCTTTTTTCCTTCCATTTATTTTGGGAGTTAAAGGAATATGTTTATCATATTACTGTAATAATTTTTGTTAAAAAAAAATCATAAGAAGAATTAACATCTTGGAGTTCCATTGCTCTTCGAATAAATCTTGATTCAATGAATCAATATTTTATGACGTTTCATTTCTATACATTTTCAAATATTGTTTGGGTTGGCGGCGTATTGGGGTTGTTACAGATTTATCATTTTATCATTAATCATAAAAATCGGTAGGTGATCGGATATATATGAATAAAGAATGCCGTTCGTGCAGGTTTCAGTTACAACGGTAGACAATATATTATCTATTAATGTTTTGTTATTGGTGGTGTTGTTTATTCTGGTGGGTTTATTGATGTGGGGATGCAGTGAGTTGGAAAGTAATATGTCATGGAAATGGGTGTGTTGTAATAAATCTATATTGTAATCTCCCATAAAAAAAACAAACACGACTTTCTCTCTTCAAGAATTTCGTTAGCACAATGGTCGAAGTTATCAAAAAAAAAAAAAGATTGAATGTCATTTTGTGGAGGACGGTAAATGGTACCAATTATAATATTTTTTTTTCATTATCATTTAAGATTTCAATAACTAAACTTTCTGCTCCCTGAATACTCAAATCAGTTCGAATTTTGAATTTAATTTGATTATTAACGTACATGGCAACCCCACCTCCTATGCCATGCTTTCTGTCATTACGAATAAAATTGTAATTTTCAATGCCAAACAGGTCCGCGGGATTGGTGTGCAACCACGTTTCGGTAACTCCAATAACGGAAAATGGAAAATCATTGAGGGAACTTAAAAATAATTCAAACATTTCAAAATTTTTATTTAAGCTTCTTGAATTGTATTGGATTAAACTGAATTTAGCACAAATCTGAATTGCCTTATTGAAGGAAAATTGACTGTTAAATTCATTGATAGTGAAGTACTGGCTTGTGTGGTTCACTAGCTGTTGGTCATCTATTCTAAAATCAGAATCCATTTACGATTAGTGACATTACGTGATAGCAGCATATCATGGTGCACGGGAAGTGCAGTGCGCATCGTATACACGGGGTGTATACGATGAGGTGCATCGGTGCGTAATGTGCTGTAACAAACTATAGAGGAGTGATTGAAACGAAACGAAATACTTGGAGCCAGAGTCAACGTAATTACCTTACTAATCGTTAAAAAACAGGGGAACTTAGCTATAAATCAGCCTATACAATGCACATTAACCATTATTGACCTTATTGGGTCCTCAATGTACTACACAAGCTCTACCAAAACTCATGCACATGATTGCATATCATAAGAATAGAACATAATAAAATCTGGTTTATCTGTAACATAATTAAATAAAGAGGTATTTAACATTCGGCGACAACAACTAGAAATTAGCTTCTCTCGGAGCTCTTGGATAAGGGGTGTGAAACACCAAAATGCGGTTATTTCAGTTCATCCTGAATAAAAATTGCTTTCGCAACTACACTGCATGCATACCAACCACCGACATTTTCTAAGGTCTCAGCGCTCGATGTAGTGCAGGTGCCTAGTCAAAGTCAACATACAAAGCGTCAGGCATTTTTTTTTTTTTTTTTTTAGAACCGTAGGATTGTGACATAATTAGGCCTACTAGACGCGATCTCCGATTCTACTTGTATAGTAGTTTGTAAAATGGATCACCGATTGTCTGTTGACCTGTGAGGTGGCCTACACTCAAGGTTAGTGACACACTGGAGCACACTGCAGGGCCAACACGGCCAACCACCGGAACCCTCCCCCCCCCCCCCCTTCCCACATGGTACCATATGAAAGGGGGCCCGGCAGCCGACCACGCCGACACCACAATGCACTAAAAAAAAAAAAAAAAATGTGCACCATATCTTGACACTCCTTTTCACCAGTAGAGGAAAAAGAAAAAAAAAAAAACATATTTGGTTACAATGCGCTGAATAAACTGAAGCACAATCACTTTGGCAATTGACATTAGGTTAAAATGCGGACAGTGCGTTAAACAGTACATATAGGCCTACGCATTGCTAACAACTATAACAATATGTACGGATTGAAGTCGGGGTCAGATAATAGACCGACTTGATCCTGCAATACACCCTAGGTCCTAGGACTATCGAACTAATATTTCGTAGTTTTGCCTCATAAAACAAGAGAAAGAAAGAAAAGAGAATACAGAATTTTACCATCTATTACACCAATAGTTCGGAGATATTCAACATAGAATCTGTAGTTCATGAATACACTCGATTGTATGATGTAATAATCAATAACGTGAATGGATACAATAGTGAGAAATTATAAAGAGCCCCGAAATGTGCCGTTATTTAATTTCCTTGGGCTGGAGACTAATTCTGCTATTTATATATTATATTCATCTCAGACAATTTTATTTTGTTTTCAGTCTTTGTCTTTGGGGCGACAGTAATATCAATACAGGTGCTAGGTTTAAGCTCACTATACCGAGCGTTATACTAACATACTAAGATTATCTATTTAAAACCTAATCACTGAATAAATGTGATACCAATCAACCGGGGCTCAAGCTCTATTGCGGATATAGATAACCTGTTTACCAGTGTCTATACAAAATACCTTAAAGAGGCAAAAATGTGTCCGATACCTGCCCGTACTGACTCAGTGTATACCAAATCTGTCATACTGAATGGACTGCCTAGCAACAAGAAAGATAATGGCAATCGGAGTTTTTTCTAATACGTATTCAGATCGAGGTGTTAATCGTGCAACATCTGGTAGACAGGAATTACCCCTTGGTATTTGTACAGATAGTTAGAATGAGCGCATTAACCGCAGTGACTCAGTACTGTGTATACCACATCTAGGATACTCGAAGGACTGCCTAGACACAAGAAAAATACGGACAATCGAAGCTTCTTTAACACATATTCAGAGGCATTAATCATGTAACAAGTGGTGGACAGGAATTTACCCCTTGGTATGTGTAGGGCCCTACCAATAGAGACAATGAGGGTATTGACCGTAATGACTCACTACTGTGTATGCCAGCTTTTTCATACTCAAATGACTGCCTAGTAACGAGAAAAATAAAATTAATAGCCTATAGGGGTGTTAATTATGCAACATCTGATGTACATTAATTTACCCTTTGGTATTTGTACCAAGAGTGAGAATGTGTATACCACGCTAAGTTGCAACGTACATGTAATGGCAATTCAGAACAGGTTATTCTGACTACATAACTTTTCAGGTGGCTGGTTCGAGGGCACTACATTCTGTGAATAATAATTAAAGCGCCATTTCTTAAGCGATTTATATGACCAATTTCACTTTCTTGTATAATAATCCGTGTTTATCAATACAGGGTTAATGACAATCTATACACTATAATCCAATTGTGTTACCTCCTATCAATCCAACACATATGATTTCCAGGTGTCCAACATAAAACTTCGGGATCTAGGCTAATTACGTGCAGAGGGAAAGGCTGAATGGTTAAAACTCAACAGCCGTCCCTCACTAATGCATGTATGTATGTCACTCTGTCGAGTTTATTGCATTCTGGTGTGCTAAAACCCTGCAGTCTTTCCCACACCCATGCATGTATGTCTGTCGGGTTTTTCGTGTCCTGATTGGCTAAAACCCTACAGCCGTTCCTACACTCATGTATTTATGTATGTCTGTTGAGTTTTTCACGTCCCGATTGGCTAAAACCTCGACAGGCGTTCCGTAATACAGTAGGGATGCATGGTTGTTCGGTTAATGGCACTTCGGCCCGTACGAGTGACAACCATACAGGCATTCTAGGGCTGTAAAGTTGCATAGTTGCATAGTTGTACGGTTTCTTGCGTTCTGATTGGTTAAACCCTGACGTCCATTACATGGCTGTATAGTTGTATGGTTATGTTGAATTTCGTCACTCCAGGCCCGTCATAGGTTTCTTGCGTTCTGATTGGCTAAAACCTGACATCCATTCCATGGCTGTATAGTTGCATAGTTGCACTAATTTTGACTCCCCTCGCCCGCCATAAGAACTCTACATGTACCACGGGTAGAAGGCCCATGTACGCCGTAGCACAACATTACCACGTATCGCCGTGATAAATGTGATAAAACTTAATTCAAATACAACATTATTCCAATCGTCTATAACTTAATTATGGGTTGTGTGTATACGTTAAAGGCAGTTGATAACAATAATGTAAATAAACCTCGTTCATAAACGGTGCAAAACATAATACAAGAATTATTAGTTTGCTTGAAGCATATGTATGAAGGGGGGGGGGGGTAACTTCAACTTTCAAGGATAAATACAGTAGTTATACTTTATAGGTGTTCAGCATGGGATTTGGGGCGGGCTATACAATATTGATGGCATGGAGCGCCGAAGTGCAATATGCCTAGTTTCATTATAACATGGAGACTCCTATCCGATCTATATATTATGTTCATGAATGGTGCAGGGAGGTGTTACAGCAGGGAGGTGCTAGAGAAGGAGAGGCAACTAAAGCTCTCCTTTGAAGTCATGCGCGGCACCGCCGAGAAGTTATGCGTTCAACTACAGGTGTTACCCATGTGCTTTGACAAAAGAGAGCATCAATAATCGGGACTAGCGCTCTCACATCTAGAAATATTTGCTCCTACT
Source organism: Diadema setosum (assembly GCF_964275005.1). Taxonomy (NCBI): domain Eukaryota; kingdom Metazoa; phylum Echinodermata; class Echinoidea; order Diadematoida; family Diadematidae; genus Diadema; species Diadema setosum. Next base: position 34,167,911 of record NC_092695.1, read on the forward strand.
GCAATTTGCTCTCTCTTTCAATGTGATGACAACAATGGATTTGTGTACCTTGAATTGGAGCAGCGAATCAAAATGCAGTGTAAAACTCACAATTGAAGGGGTCGGTGCATTATAGTGCTAACCCACACTTTTGTGAAAAATGAGTTACATGCATTTTCACCATCCTGAAATGCACCTCTTTAATATATAAAAATGTCATCTTGAAATTTCATCAATAAGTGGGTTTTTTAATGCCGGCACCTTTTTGCCCCGAAAAAAAGTCCCATCTTTTCAGCAGGAAAATAGTGCTAAGCCACACTTTTCAAGATGGCGACCCCCACAGCAGGAGACATGAGGGTCTCCGAAACAGAAGTTACTGAGGACAGTGAACAGACTCTTTCATCAGAAGAAATAAGTGATTCCGACTCGTCCTACAATCCAGACACTTCCGAAAGTTACAGCAGTGGCGATGAGGTAAGCATTAATGAAAAATAAAGCATTTAATGAGTAATTTTTGGTAATTTTTGTACTGTTGGGGTTAGCACTATTTTCATGCTAAATCTATCGATCGTGACATTTTTTGTCAGTTCTTTATTTTGGCTGAACTTACCAATAAAATACCATCGCCATTGGTTTTTGGAGAATGTTAGTATTGTATCTTACCACCAATAAGATAATAAACCAACGTCCATATTCCGCACCAACACCTTCAAGTTTCACTAGTGGGTTAGCACTTTATTCATGCTGGCTTTTGCTACATTATCTTTTTCAACAGGAGGCCTTGGATACAACGCGGGAGGACGAACCGAGCCCCCTAAAACCCCAGAAAAAACGGAAAAGGTTCAGAAATGTTGATCAGTGGAAGCCAGCAAAGAAAAAACGCCGCCGTAATTCAGGAAAACGGTACACCACTATAAAGAATCGTGTTGTTGAAGGGAGACAAATGGGAGAGCCGTGCGCTTGTCCAAAACAGTGTTGGAGAAAGGTACAGGAAGCTGGGGAAGAGCTTTTCCACTCCTTTTGGGACATGGGTGATTTTGCAGCACAGAATACTTACCTGATGCAGAATATAGAGTTGAAGAATAAAGCAAGAAGCTATTCAAAAGAAGCGCAATCTCGGAGAAATTTCACATTCAAGTACAAGGTCAAGGTCAATGGGACAGATATCGAAATTTGTAAGAATATGTTTCTTGGGGTTCATGGACTGCAGTGCAACAGAGGACGACTGGCTAACTTACAACAACAGATAAAGGAGGGGAGATCAGTAGCAAAGGAGGACAACAGAGGGAAACACAATAACAGGACAAATCGCTACTCTCAGGTCCACATTGATGGTGTACACACATTCATTGACAACTTGCCCAAGTACGAGAGTCATTACAGCCGACAAGTAAATCCTAACAAGACGTATCTCAACTGTGACTTGAATGTGTCCACGCTGTACCGGGATGTCTACATGGACTGGTGTAGGGTAAATCGCATTCCTTTCGTATCTCCGGACAAGTTTCGTCGGATCTTCTGCGAAGATTACAACATTGGGTTCAAATTGCCAGCATCCGACACTTGCGCACAGTGTGATGAAATTGATGCTGAACTGCAGACATGTGAGGATGAGGAGAGGTCATCTGTCTTGAGGAAGAAGAAAGAACTTCACCTACGTCAAGCTGAGGCTGCACAAAGTAAAATCCAACATCTTGCAAATGAAGCATCAGAGAATCCAGAAGAGATCCATGTTATTGCAGTTGATCTCCAACAAGCCATGCCAACACCAAAGCTTACGGTAGGCCCAGCGTTCTACAAGCGGAAACTGTGGACATATAACCTGGGTATCCATGACTGTGGTGCCAATTCTGGTCATATGTACATGTGGTCTGAAGATATAGCAAAGAGAGGGTCTGACGAGATTGGAAGCTGCCTCATAAAGTATCTGGAAAACCTTAGTCCACGAATAAAGACTCTTCACATCATTTCAGATAACTGCAAGGGTCAAAACAAGAACTGGAACATCGTTGCATTGAGTGAAGCCCTTGTCAGATCTGGAAGATTCAATTCAGTCAAACATCACTTCCCAGTTGTGGGACACACCTACCTGCCCTGTGATAGAGACTTTGGAGTCATAGAAAAGCATGCGAGAAACAGGCAGATCTACTCACCAAAACAGTGGGCTGATGCTGTACGAGGCGCAAGAAAGGCACGACCATTTAGTGTCTACATGATGCAGTCTGAAGACTTCAAACCTGTGTCAATGCTACAACAGCAGATCACAAAGCGCTCCACAACAGATGAGGGAACCAAGCTGGAATTCTCGAAGGCATCCATCTTCTGCTTTGATGACAAAGCCAAAGGCGTCCTCGGTGTGTGCTATTCGTACAACGTGGCCAATGAGAAGTATGAAAACTTGCCTATCATGAGGAGAGGAAGACCAGTTCGTGCTATGAACCCCTTCATGCTACCTTCAAAGGGGAAGGCGAGAATCCCGATTCCAGCCCCCAAACTTGATGACATTATGTCTCTAATGACATGGGTGCCAGGTCCTCATAGGAAGTTCTATGAAACACTGAAGCGTGGTCAGAATAGAGAGGATGACCCCCAGCTTGTTGACAACATAATTGACCCAGAAGAACAAAATAATGTAATGCTGACTGTGCTGGATTGGATCAAACCTTATTGGAGCCTGGTGTTTACAAACTTTTCACTATTGAACTCAGAACATCTTACTATTAGAAATTCGCGTTTAGCATTGCTTCCAGAGGAGGAAAATGATATTTCAATGGCAAATATCTGAATGTTGAAACATTTTGTTTCTTTCTTCTTGAATTCCAACAGTAGATTTTATCGTTCATTCAGAAGTGTTCATATTAGACAAAATAGTGACTTTTCTGACCTTTTTCTTTAAATGACAAATAAGCTGTACGTTTGGCGATGCTTTGTGTTTTGCCTTTACGAAGCTTTGATAGTCTCTAATGACATGGGTTCCAGGTCCTCATATAATTTTCTATGAAACACTGAATTGTTGTCAGAATAGAAAAGATGACCCACAGCTTGTTGATAACATAATTGACCCAGACGAACAATATTAATGTAGTGCTGACTGGGCTGGGTTTGATTTAACCTTATTGGAGCGAGGTGTTAACAAACTTTTCACCTTTGAATTGTAATAGAACAACTTGCTATTTAGAAATTTGCGTTTAACATCGCTTCAAGAGGAGGATAATGACATCTTTAATGACAAAGATCAGAATGTTGAGACATTTTGTTTCTTCTTTCTTGATTCCCAATCTAAGCTTGTATCGTTCATTCAGAAATATTCATGTTAGACAAGAATGAATAATGACCTTTCTGAACTTTTTTTATGACAAATAAGCTGTACGTTTGGAGATCCTTTGTTTTTGCCTTTATGAAGCTTTTGATCTCCAATGAAATGGGTGTCACGTCCTCATAAGAAGTTCTATGAAACAATGAAGAGTGGTCAGAATAGAGAGGGATGACCCACAGCTTGTTGACAACATAAATGACCCAGAAGAACAAATGTAGTGCTGACTGTGCTGATTTGGTTTAACCTTATTGGAGCCAGGTGTTAACAAACTTTCACCTTTGAACTCAGAGCAAATTACTATGAGAAATTTGCATTTAACATCACTTCCAGAGGAAGAAAATAACATTTTTAATGACAAATATCTGAATGTTGAGACATTTTGTTTCTTCCTGCTTGAATCCCAACTTTAGCTTTTATCGTTCATTCAGAAGTGTTCGTGTTAGACAAAATAATGTCTTTTTTGACATTTTTGTGACAAATAAGCTGTACGATAGGAGACACTTTGTTTTTGTCTTTTAATATGAAGCCGGTATGTCTCTAATGACATTTATGTCATTACAGACATGTTTATGTCTCTAGTGACATTATGTCTCTCATGACATGTGTGCCAGGTCCTTATAGGAAGTTCTATTAAACACTGAAGCGTGGTCAGAATAGAGAGGTTGACCCTCAGCTTGTTGATAACATAATTGACCCAGAAGAACAATATCAATGTCTTGCTGACTGTGCTGGATTCGATTTAACCTTATTGGAGCCAGGTGTTGATAAACCTTTCACCTTTGAACTCAAGATAACTTACTATGAGAAATTTGCATTTAACATCGCTTCCAGAAGAAGAAAATGACATTTTAATGACAGATATCTGAATGTTGAGACATTTTCTTTCTTTCTTCTTGAATCCCAACCTTACCTTTTATCGTTCATTCAGAAGTGTTCATGTTAGACAAAATAATGACTTTTCTGACCTTTTTCTGACAAATAAGCTGTACGATTTGAGATGCTTTGTTTTTGCCTATATGAAGCTATTATGTCTCTAATGACATTTATGTCATTAGAAACATTTTTATGTCTCTAGTGATATTATGTCTGTAATGGCATGGATGTCAGGTCCTTATAGGAAGTTCTTTGAAACACTGAAGCGTGGTCAGAATAGAGAGGATGACCCACAGCTTGTTGATAACATAATTGACCCAGAAGAATAAATGCAGTACTGACTGTGCTGGATTTGGTTTAACCTTAGTAGAGCCAGGTGTTAACAAACTTTTCACCTTTGAACTCAGAACAACTCATTATCAGAAATTTGCGTTTAACATCGCTTCCAGAGGAGGAAAATGACATTTGTAATGACAGATATCTGAATGTGAGACATTTTGTCCTCTACTTCTTGAATCCCAACCTTAGCTTTTATCGTTCATTCAGAAGTGTTCATGTGAGACAAAATAATGACTTTTCTGACATTTTTGTGACAAATAAGCTGTACGATAGGAGATGCTTTGTTTTTGTCTTTTAATATGAAGCTTGAATGTCTCTAATGACATTTATGTCATTACAGACATGTTTATGTCTCTAGTGACATTATGTCTCTAATGACAAGGATGCCAGGTCCCCATAGGAAGTTCTATGAAACACTGAAACGTGGTCAGAATAGAGAGGTTGACCCTCAGCTTGTTGATAACATAATTGACCCAGAAGAACAATAGATATGTCTTGCTGACTGTGCTGGATTCGATTTAACCTTATTGGAGCCAGGTGTTGATAAACCTTTCACCTTTGAACTCAAGATAACTTACTATGAGAAATTTGCATTTAACATCGCTTCCAGAAGAAGAAAATGACATTTTAATGACAAATATCTGAATGTTGAGACATTTTCTTTCTTTCTTCTTGAATCCCAACCTTACCTTTTATCGTTCATTCAGAAGTGTTCATGTTAGACAAAATAATGACTTTTCTGACCTTTTTCTGACAAATAAGCTGTACGATTTGAGATGCTTTGTTTTTGCCTATATGAAGCTATTATGTCTCTAATGACATTTATGTCATTAGAAACATTTTTATGTCTCTAGTGATATTATGTCTGTAATGGCATGGATGTCAGGTCCTTATAGGAAGTTCTTTGAAACACTGAAGCGTGGTCAGAATAGAGAGGATGACCCACAGCTTGTTGATAACATAATTGACCCAGAAGAATAAATGCAGTACTGACTGTGCTGGATTTGGTTTAACCTTAGTAGAGCCAGGTGTTAACAAACTTTTCACCTTTGAACTCAGAACAACTCATTATCAGAAATTTGCGTTTAACATCGCTTCCAGAGGAGGAAAATGACATTATGTTATTTGTAATGACAGATATCTGAATGTGAGACATTTTGTCCTCTACTTCTTGAATCCCAACCTTAGCTTTTATCGTTCATTCAGAAGTGTTCATGTTAGACAAAATAATGACTTTTCTGACGTTTTTATGACAAAAACCCTGCAAATTTTGTAACTGTTAGGGCACTGAACGCTTTGTCATTTTAAGATTTGAATTGTTGAATTAAAATCTCCTTATTTCAGGATGTCTTTGCCCGTGCATAATTGATTCTGTGCTTGTCTGAAATATATGTATAATGTGTCCTCATAGGTTCACGCAGATTACACGTTAGAGATTGACATGACTGATAAAAAAAAAGTCTGTTTTGTTTTAATTTCGCACCACAAAGGAGGGAAACTAAAATCTTGCATTAATTTTCCATTTTTGGCAAAGAGGTATTGATATTTTGTGAGTTTTCACAGAATAAAGACTATTTGTATTGATGGTGGATTTGGCTGCAATAAAGTGCTAAGCCACATTTTGAAAATGTGATTCTAAAAATGCTCTTGAATCGACCAAAAATATTGATTATTAATTTCTATCATTTAGCTATTCAATCTTGAGTATCTAATGGTTCATGTAACAAAAAATTGGCCTTCTTGAGTCATTAACCTGATTTATGGATTTTTTCAAACTTTCAGAAGCGATTATCTCAGAATGACCATTGTGTGGGTTAGCACTATAATGCACCGACCCCTTCAATTTTAACAGCAAATAGTTTAAAAACACGCTGGAACACGCTTTAACGGAGTACTTTATATGAAAGATCAAAATATCCCCTTATTAACAGATAGAAAATTAACATGCGGAAATGTGCGCATTATAGAAAAGAATAGGTTTTTAAGAGGGCCTAATTTTCATTTCCTTTCGATTTGCGAATTACGAACTAGAAATACATGTTAATAATATTGAATTCTTTCTTAAACTATTCTAAATCAATTCGAGTATTTCATTTAAAATTTTGCGGTGAAATAAAGCTTGTAATTCAACGAAAGGTGAAATGCGTTCTTTGTCTCCGAACTTCGTCTTGCAACTAGAGCGGTGCCGAGCACGACTTCAAAGCGTAATGGAATGCTAGACCTCCCATTGTAACGCCTTGAACCCAAACATGTGTTTGCATGAATTACGAAGAGTTGCCACTCCATCTCTGTAACACCTCCCTGTGTGCAGTACGAATCTTCATGCAAATCTTCATGCAAACTTATCAGTTTGATAGAAGCTATAATTTTTGGAATAAAAGTCTGCTACACTGTTCCTTCGGCGCTTCATGAAACCGACTCTATTTGTGGTACAGTATTTTACAAAATAGGTTTGCGTGAGTTCACAGGGTAGTAATAATGACTCTCTGTGCACTGGAGTAAAGGGGGGGGGGGTCTGTTGACCAGCCTGACTCCGGCGTTAAGTGCCATTATTGTAGTGAATTCATAAAACAAACATCAACAAAGTGCCCGGTGGAAGAAGAAGAAGAAGAAAAAAAAAAGAAAACAATTATTTTTACCTTATTACATGGATGATACATATTTAGGATTATAACAGAGTTTCTTTTTAAATATTGTCGCGCTGTGAACTTTTTAAACAGTTGTTTGTGAGTGAACTCTCTGTTACAATCATTTTCACAACATACATTGGAGAAAATTTCCTATAACTCTTTACTGACAAAAACTTCAGATCTTATCAAAAACATTAGATATTTAAATTCACCTTTGAATTTAACATGGAGGGGAGGGATGGATACTGGATGCTATTCAGACCACATCGACCACTTACATGAAGGTTCATTCGGGTTTTTCGTTTGAAGCATGACCTTGGTGTGATGAACAGTAATCCTGGTTTTCAGATGTTGGGATTTGCGAATGTTGTGTATGCAATGCCTGCCAGGCGACCGCGTTCTCGTTTCATTCTAGCAGGGAGGTCTGTGCGTACTGTGATGCGTTCGCCTACCGCTAGGTCCCCGTTGCGATCCGCGGGCTGTCGTCGTGGCTGTTCGAAGGCACGCAGAACTCGATCTCGGTCGTACATTCTTGCAAATCGGACGATGACGGGGTCCGGGGCTGTAGGTGAACCATTGGTTCCGGAGGGGGTTTTCTTTGTTGGCAATCGATGTGCGTTGACGATTTGGATGTTGTCCGCCTCTTCGATGGGGATATCCAAAATTTTGGCAAAAGCCTTGGAGGCAGTTTTGTAGATGTCTTCTTGGGGTTGGGCTGGTATACCATAAAGCAACAAATTCTGCTTGCGGTGATGAATTTCTTGTTCCATTAGTTTTTCCTCAAACTCGGCTTTGATTTGATCCAGGTATCGTTCAAGGTTGGGGTTTTCTTCGGATTCAACCGTGGAGATTCTCGCTGAAGTATCTGCTACAGAGCCTTCGAGGTCTTGCATAGTGGATTTAACCGAGGCGAGATCATTTTTGACGGCATCCAAATCCAAAATGACATGATCCAGTTTGGCCAGTAGTTCCACTTGGAAGTCGGAGAACATTTTTCTCATTTCAGATAGCAAGTGTTCATTCGGATCCAGGTCGGATTGGGCCGCTTCCATCGCGTCGGCGCGTAAGCTCATTGGAGGTTGCTGTTGGGTCATGCTTGGTCGGCGGGCTCCTTGCTGTGAGGGGCAATTGGTACCCGAAGTACCCGGCATGGCACTACCGCTAGAGGAAGGCGTTTTTGTTGGATGATTTCCCCCACGAGTTTGGTCCTATTGGCAGGTTATTTTTCTCGGGTAGTAGTCACTGTTTCCACGAGAGTTTGTCGTGTTCAGCATACTTGTAAAATTTTTGACGATATAGTACGGGCACAAAGTGATATATGAGGCTGCGTTCACATAGAAGTATTCGGTATTCGGTATTCGCTATTCGCTATTCGGGCACCGAGTACACCATCACCCGCACCGTCAACTCACCATCCCATGCAGTGAGGATTTCTTCCTCCTACATCCCAGCAAATCTTATTAACAATTTCTAAACTGCATCAGAATGTCAGTGTACATGCTTATTTTTGCTAAAGGGCATATCCAGACCAAAATTGTCATTATTTCATAAGGCTGCGTTCACATAGAAGTATTTCGAGGGCACGCAAATAGCTTGAATCGAACGATAGGATTTCCTCACACCTGTTCACATAGGAGGGCACTATTCGAAAGTACCGAATAGCTGCGAAAAGTATAGCAAAGTGGGAATCGAACTTGTTCGATTTTCTTGCAGCGTATACCGTCTCTCGTTTATGAAATAATGACAATTTTGGTCTGGATCTGCCCTTTAGCAAAAATAAGCATGTAGACTGACATTCTGATGCAGTTTAGAAATTGTTAATAAGATTTGCTAGGATGTAGGAAGAACAAATCCTCACTGCATGGGATGGTGAGTTGACGATGCGGGTGATGGTGTATTCGGGGCCCGAATAGCGAATACCGAATAGCGAATAGCGAATACCGAATACCGAATACTTCTATGTGAACGCAGCCTTAACGAGAGACGGTATACGCTGCAAGAAAATTGAACAAGCTCGATTCCCCCTTTGCTATACAATGTGTATATACTATTCGCAGCTATTCGGTACTTTCGAATAGTGCCCTCTTATGTGAACCGGTGTGAGGAAATCCTATCGTTCGATTAAAGCTATTCGCGTGCCCTCGAAAACGAGCCCCGAATACCCGAATAGTATACTTCTATGTGAACGCAGCCTTACAGTAAGTGTGCATTTGAATGTTTGTAGGTATACTGAGAGCTAAGTTGCCCCACGTCTGCTCGCTCTAGCCGCTCATACCGCTCTGTTGATGTTAACCCAGCAAGAACCCTATCACCACATTTCGCGGCTGAGTGCTATATTATTTAATTTTACTGTTCATATCCATATAAAGTCGGGGTTTTTGTACTCGATCCTACACCCCTCTTACTGTTTTGGTTGTGATATCCACTTGATAAACTTGGAACCCATTCTTTTCTTCTTTTTTTTGGGGGGGGGGCAACACATTTCTGAAAATCAAAGTTACTGTTCTTCCCTCAGATCTACAATAAATGTTTTGTTTGGCTGTTAACTTGTTCTTCTTTTGCACGGTAATGATGCATTTGACTAAATTCCGTCTTATCTTTCTTAACTCGATGGAAAATTGCAGCAAAATCCAAAGTAATGTTGCTGATTTGATTTGATTTCTGTCATTCATTTCAGCATGATTCAGTCAACACGGCTGTTTTATCTCATGTCTTGACATGAAAATGACATAAACTTATTTCAAACCATGTATACAAGTACTTGAAAACATAGAATATACAACACAGAGTAAATTAAACAAAACAGAGCAAAGTCTATTATATATATATATATATATATATATATATATATATATATATGTATATATGTATGTTCGTCCCTCGTTCTCGAGGATGACCAATGACATCAGTTGGCTCGATGGGTCCGGAGATGGTTGATGAGTAAGCGATTGAGGAGGACTCGGGCCAGGATCTTGCCTGCTATAGACAGGAGGGAGATGCCTCAATGGTTGTCGCAAGTCTGGCGATTTCCTTTCCGTTTGTAGATGTGGACAACTGTAGCATCTCTGAATTCTTGTGGTAACTGTTCTTTGCTCCATATGGATTGGTACAGCTTGGTGAGCTTAATGAGGGTGACTGGGCCACCCTTTTTGTACACTTCTGCGGGGATGGAATCAGAGCCTGGGGCTTTCCCACTAGACAGCTGCGTGATGGCTATATCGACTTCCTTCTCTGAAGGGGGAACATCAAGCTTGTGATTTATGGGCACCTGGGAGAGGCGATCGATGGCTTCTTCGTTGATCTGGGCTGGTCGATTTAATACTCTGCTGAAGTGTTCAGCCCATCTTTCTAAGATCAGCTTCTTCTCTGTCAGCAGCGTAGAACCATCAGCACTGAAAAGTGGGGATGATCCGGACGGTTTTGGTCCATAGACTGCTTTCAGGGCATCATAGAAGTTCTTCATGTCGTGTCTGTCGGCAAAGCTTTGGATCTCATCGGCATAGGCACTAAGCCAGGAGTCTTTCATGTGGCGTAGTTTTGCTTGGACCTTGCTGCGGGCGTTGGTGAATGCAGCCTTCTTTGCCATGCTGGAGTTATCATTCTGATGTACACGTAGAAGGTTGTGTTTTGTATCTAAGAGCTCCTGAATTTCTGTGTCGTTTTCATCAAACTAGTCTTGATGGTTCCTAGTGGCTGGGCCAAGGCATTCAAGGGCGACACAGTGAGCAGCATCCCTAAAGGTTGCCCACTGATCCTCGACGCTAGACTGGTTTGGCTGAAGGTCTGCTAGGTGGTTATGCATGTGTTCTTGGAAGTCTTGCAGCTTCTTGGGGTCTTTGAGTTTGTTGACATTCAGTTTCCTTTTCACTTTCTGGCCCTGTGGCCTTCTATACCCATTATATATCCACTTACAGTTATACATTGTTGAATGTTTTGCAATTGCCAAATATTTTGCCAAGGGAGTATGCTCTGAAGCTGTTAACTCATGCTGAAATTGTGTGAAATTGTATTCAATGTAATATGTTCATTACTCCATGATAATCTGTCATGCTCAAAAAAAAAAAACAGACATTAAAGCTGAAGAAGACTAAATGTAGAAAGCTTCCCACCAGCCGGCTTCCTGCAATACATCTTTTGTCATCATTACATTGTCTCGACTATGTATATACATATATACATATATATATATATATATATATATATATATATATATATATATACACAATGCACATTATATGTTTACAGAAAAAAAAAATCATACTCAGAGTTACCCAAAATAAGGAAGGGTTAAAAAAATAATTGTGGTGTCAGATACAAAATCAAACTCTGTTTATAACTGCTGAAAGTTGTTTGTTGTTTCATGTATGTTGGCGATGTATTCAACAATTTGGACCTTGATGATTAAACTCCTTTGCTTACAGCAGGTCTTAATACATGGTAATTTGAATATCAATGTTGCATTGTTTGAATTATAATATATATAATTATATATATATATTTTTTTCTTTTTTACTGAAACATCTCACTTATCTGTATTTAGGGGTTCAATTAGAAGCAATCTTATGCATTGTGCAAAACTTATGTTTGTGGGGTTTTTTTTTTTCGTTCTGTCTGTATTGCGAGTTGGCCCACATTTCTACAAACTTGTCTTTTACGTGGGCCTCTCTTTTCCAATAACACAATCATTTTGAAAATTAGTTTCACATGAGGGACTGATATATACATATATATTTGTATACATTGTACTTTTTTTTTGGTCTTTAACTTGTATCAATAATAATGTCCTATTGGAATCAGGAAAATCTCATGTGAATTGAATCCAATTGAATTTTTCTCATCTCAAGTGTTGTTATATTGATTGTGGAGTATAACAAATCAGTTGGATATCTCCAATTTACACGCAACACTGTTCTTAGAAACCGACTTAGAAGAATTTGAAGACGCTTAATACAACTATAATCATGTCTGACCACACAACATCACAATAATCAAAATTAAGATAAAGATAAAGGGGAAAATTTAGCAAAGAAAATGGGATTCCATCGGGATTCGAAGCCGAGACCTCCGGATGCTAGCCCGGTGATCTACCGACTGAGCTATAGAAAGCCCTAGTTCAGTGTTCGTCCCAGAAACCCTTAATTCTCAGTGCCCCAAAGGTTAGAAGCTATAGCAGTGTGTTTGTGTGTGGCACACACGCACACACTTAAACCTGGCATAAACCCGAAGGATAACTCAACTTGGAGATAAATGCGAGGGATCACCCAAGTGATGCAGCTTTTTGAGTATGTAACAAACGCAAACAGAAAATCTGACCAGAAATGAATACTATCTAGTAGTGGAAAACTGAGCAAAGAAAATGGGATTCCATCGGGATTCGAACCCGAGACCTCCGATAAAGTGGTGGATTGGTAGGTCAACAGCGACTGCTGTCGCTAATGTCAATCACCCAAGTCTTCTGTAAAGCAAGCAGGAATCGGCAAGCAGGTCGAAGACTTCGTAAATCGTGAGTAGGCTTCCTCCTAACCACAGGCCCACTGCACCGCCAATGTCACCTATACAGACGCCAATATAAAAATTAGAACGTTCTAAGGTGAATGTCATCTGTTTCATGTCATCACATCAGAACCACTTTGTAAACATTGCAACGTCGACGGTATGTTTTTAATGTAATTCATGTTATAATGATGCTGATAATAATAGAAATAATAATAATAATAATAATAATAATAATAATAATAATAATAATAATAATAATAATAATAACAATTATAATAACATATGGGACGTATAAGGCGCCAAATCTATTTAATAACTTAAAGAGTGTGTACAGTTCTGGTCGAGGTGAGGATTTAGCTTTAAATGTTTTGCGAGATATTCAGAAACCACTCTATGAGATGTCAAAGAGGATGCAATTCTAAGGGGTATCAAAAGTTTGTTTGATGAGAATCGGTTTTGAAATGGCTGAGATATCCAAAATCAAGGTGAAACAGAGAGATCGAAATAAAAGACCTGGCCTGTCGCTTTTTATTATTGTCATCATTTTTGGATATCTCAGCCATTTGAAAACCAGTTTTCATCAAATAAATATTGAATCCTTCTTAAAATTACATGCTCTTTCATATTTCATAAGAAGTTTCTCATTATCTCACTTAGGAATGTTCAAAACATGAATCCCCATCTCAACCAGTGATGAGGCCTCCATCCATTTCAAGCTTAATCGCTTACGATGGTGGACTCCTGCATTCAATGATCTCTGTTGTTTACTGAAAAATACTGTATGTTTTATTTTATGTTTCTGTGTATCTACATTGTTCAATGCAATCGCCCACGTGTATCTATTTGTGTACTGTTATCGATTTATTTCACTGCACTTGCTATTCTTTGTCTTTGTACTTTTTGAAATTTGTATTCAAATTGTATCTGATTGAATGCAGAAATAAAAACAAACAAACAACAAACAAACCAGTACTGTTCAGTCCCTTTAATGATCAAGGCGCATTCATGTGCAACATACGAATGGCATCCAGGTACAAAAGAGAAAGTAAACGACAAAATGAAACACTACAGGACATACGAAATAATGCTAATTAATTATCATAAACCAAATTAAACAAATACTTCTTGGGATTATTTTTAAATACTTCAACAGAATTACTATTCTTTATGAAATGAGGGACTGAGCTCCATGAAGAAGACCCGGCGTAACAGAAAGGTCGTTCCCCCCCCCCCCCCCACTTTGTCCGATGTTATGACTGAGAGCAAGGGTGTAATCATATGAACACCACTTCTTTGAGGTCGGCACAAAAATTATAGTGGCATCATGTTGACGTAGTAGTTTTGGGTGCTGTTCGTTATTCCGAAGGTTCGTTATTCCGAAGGGTCGTTTATCCGAAACACACAAATTCCCTATACCTAGAGGTTCGTTAATCCGAAAATGAAAAAGGGTTCCTTAATCCGAACGTTTGTGGCGTTATTCCGAAGGTTCGTTATTCCGAAGACTCGTTAATCCGAAAATGATATTCGGAAAAATGAACCTGAAATGAACGAATCTTCGGACTAAAGAGCCTTCGGAATAACGAACCTTCGGAATAACGAACTGTAACCGTAGTTTTGACATTATCAAAGAAACCAGTGAAAGCAAACAATTTCACCACTAGTCCTCTAATCTTAGCAGGGCAATGTTTGCAACGTCATATCATTTGATTCAAACTTATGCACATATTGAACTAGGGGTCTCACTTATTGCGTTCTTATGATCAGTACAGGTGAACGGATGGTGTACCCCGTGGTGCGCTAGCATAAAGTAACTGTGGATAAAGTGGATGAACTGATTATGGATGCATGTCACCACTTGGTGTTTCGTAAGTCTGCCCTTTTTAATTATCAAAAACAATTTTAGTTGAATTTGAATAATTTTTGTTGAGTTCAACAAACAGACATGGATTGATACCATATACAGTGTATAAGCAATGATAAATAGGTCATACTTACTGAGCAAGGCAAGGGGAGTATAGGCTGCTTGTTGCTTAATTGTTGTCAGTTCCAAGCTCGTGAAGTATATATCGATGGCGCAAACGTTATTCCTGAATTGGAAATGAACAGAATAGTTGTGTTAGATACAAAGCAAGCAAGCAAGCAAACGAACAAGCAAGCAAAGGTCAAGCAAAGAGATCTGCCCCATGTAATTGAAATGAGTCATAAAAAGGGATTCCAGTTACTGTATTTTATTTGTAATTTCAATCTTTTGTGCAGGAGACATTCTCTCCCTCGGTAGTGTCATAGTTATCTTAGTATTACTAATGCAATCGTCATTATGACAATAACCACCGTCAATGTCAACATCGAAATCATAATCACCAATGTTCTATTCAGAATCTTATCAGCTAAAGTTATCATCTAAACGTGCAAAGGTAATTATATGCAAGCATGCACCATGCATCTTTTCTAGCTTGGTATAGACATTTAATTTTCCAAAGGGTGTAATGTCTAGTACGCGGCTGCTATTCTAGGTTATCGACGAAAATAATCTCTCTCAACTTATTTCCCTGATTTTCCTCCGCTTTTCTTAAACATTATACCGATCACTAAGTGGGTTGGGATTTCATTATTTGTTTGTTGATTGGCACTTACTCAAGAAACGCACGGTCCACTCGTCCCTGTCCCGAATGTTTGATTTTGCCATTGTCCGCCAGTATATCGGCCCAAAAGAGAGCAGGAAACTTGGACGAGGAAAGCAAATACGAGTACGTCAGAGTTTCGCAGTTCACAGGGCAGTTGCATTTGTCCAGATTACGTTGTGCCTTTGCTGTGAAGACACATGGAGAAGAAGACGACGAGGAAGATGAAGAAGACGAAGAACAGAGACAAGAAGGTGTAAAGAAAACGAAGCGGAGGAAGAAGCCAAGAAGAACAATCGCAATTAACATAAAAGAAAGAAGGAAGAACAACTCAAAGAGCAAGGAAGAATAAGAAAAGTGGAAGAAGGGAAAAAAGCAAAAAGCAAAAACGGAAAAGCGAGGAAAATTAGAATCAAATGGTAGGAGTTGGATTCCAGAGGAAAAATAAATAAACAAACAAACAAACAAACAAACAAACAAACAAACAAACAAACAATAATTAATATAAGAGTGACATCGAGTGAATCATAGTACACACGTATCATCGATTGGCTAACGTTTGACATATCTCGCTCCTGCATAGTTATTTAAGGTCTAAGTTGTCAACTTCTGTTCGACCCCCGTAAAAACAGGTATTCCATATTTAGCGAATGGACTGATAATAAGTATGAACGTACGATAGTGAAGATTCTGGATGTTACCATGGATTTGGCAAATCCATTGCCATGATTGTATAGTAGTTATGAGGGTTTGCATAGAATCTGAATAACTATGTCAGTGTTAAAACGGGTCTATTATTTACTTACCAATAGCTGGATATCCGCATTCTTTGTACGTCAGAGGATCGCAGACTGGAAGTGTTCCTGTAGAGAAGAAAGAGAGAAAACTTGCAAATGTCAAAATAACTACACAAGAAACTTATGTTTCTCAGCCACAGTGTCCTCGCTAGGCTTATGTCTGAAAGTTTTAATGGAATTTGAGAGGCACCTTTACTGATCCAAAGAAGTTAACGGGATTTGTGTATACGTTTCTGTGTCTGTGTGTGTGTGTGTGTGTGTGTGTGTGTGCTCGCGCGCTCGTATGTGAGTATGTTGCATGTTTATGTGTGTTTGTGTATTTGTGACAGTGATTTGTTGTAGGTGTGTTTCAGCTTTGAGTAACAGTTGCTTCTTTGAAGATGTTATCATAGATACCAGACACACCTTTTGATTACCACTGATTACTGGAAAGACAATAGAGGACTCTGTCTATGTGAAAAAGGGTTGCTACGAATTAATATTAACTAAATCATCTGAAGGAACTTTCTGCCTAAATGTATACGCTCCGACGAAAAACGCAGAAAAAGAGCCGTTTTATGCATCATTATATAACTGGGTGAACAAGATCAAAAAACCAAGTGAAATTATGATTGCAGGAGGAGACTGGAATTGTGTACAAAATAAAAAGTTAGATACAAACGGAATGTCTTACACATATTTACCAAAAAGGTATTTTGTTATATTTCAGCAATGTTATAGTTTAATAGATGCGTGGAGGAAAAAATTCCCGGAGAGAATGCAATTTACGTGGAGACATCTGTCACTGAGTATCATGCTCACGTCTTGATTATTGGCTAGTCTCCAGGGCATACGCTCCGTATGTACATTCCTTAGATATCAAACCAGTGTAAAAATGTGATCACAATGCGGTGACAATGAAGTTTCGAGTGACAACAAAAAAGAGAGGAAGGGGTTTCTGGAAATTAAATAATTCATAAAGATAAAAAAAGGTATAAAAATGTTATTTGATGCTCAGTTAAGATGGGAAATACGTAAGGCTTTGATACTATTAATCATGATTTTTTGTTTGGCTTGTTGAAGGAACTAGGATTCAAAGAATCCTTCATTAGATGGATCAAAACGTTGTACAGTAATGCTAATGGTAGAGTAATGAATTATGGTTGGATATCTGAAGATTTTTTTTTATTAAAAGAGGTGTGCGGCAAGGATGTCCGTTATCAGCTCTTTTGTTTATCATTGTTGCAGAAATTTTAGCAGCAAATATAAAGCAGAATGTTAAAATAAAATAAAAGGTGTTTCCGAACCTAATATCGAATCAGAAAATGAGTATAAAGATATTCGAATTATTCAGTTTGCTGACGATACTACAATTTTAGTTGATTCTGTTCATTCCATTACAGAAGTAATGAAAGAAATAGAATTTTTTGGTGAAAATGCTGGCCCAAAAATTAATTGGTCAAAATCTCAGTTTATGAAACCGAATTTAGATATTCAAACTATTGGAGAATTAAATCTCACAGAATACGCCATAAAATGTCTCGGTATATATGTTGGGAAATGTTATAAAGAAGTTGAAAACCTTAACTGGGAAGGCAAAATAGGGAAAATAAAAAATACACTAGATTTATGGAGAATGAGAAATTTGACATTGTATGGAAAGGTGACCATTATCAAACAATTAGTTACATCTCAGTTAGTATACACAGCTACAGCAATACCTGTGCCCTTAAAACTAATTAGGTCAGTAAATAGATTACTGTATGTTTTTTTTTTTTTTGTGTGTGGAATTCTAAACGGGAAAAGGTAAAACGCACCGTGTGCTGCAACCCAGAAACAGGAGGAGGACTTAAGATGGTTGATTTGCTTTCAAAATGTTCATCTCTCCGTTTATCATGGATTAAGAAGTATTTATCTGGGGAACAAATGTCATGGAATATTTTGTTTCAATATTGGACCCAGAAAATTGGCGGAATGCCTTTGTGTTGGAAATTTAATTGTAAGAAAAATGATATATTAAGAATATGCAGAAGGAGAAAAATACCTGAGTTTTACATTGACCTTTTCTGTTAATGGTCTGAGTTAAAGTACATAGATATGTTTAATGTTAACAATATAAAGAAAGAAGTTGTTTGGAATAACAGTCATATTAGATATGAAAATGAAATGTAATGTTTCCAGAGTTGGATAAAGGAAAATGTTATCACAGTGAAACAGATTGTAGAAGATGAGGAGTGGAAAGACGTTACATCCATAAATGAAACCTTCCGAGACAGGCAGCTGCTCGCCTCATTTGAATTGTCTAAAAACTTTCAAATGCTAAAAAACTTTGAATGCTAAAAAAAAGCATTCCCCAGTTTTTGGTTGGACAAGTTACGTAATAACATACAGACTCCTGTACTGCTGCACACATAAGAATTTGATGCTATTGAGTTGTCAACAGGTGTTAAAATCAGTGTACAGAAAACGTCAGCTAAACATTATTATGGATTATTTTTGCATAACAAAAAACAAGAACCTTCATGTTTATACCTCTGGCAAGGTTATTTGAATTTACCCTGTGATTTTGATTGGAAAAATGTATTGCAATATAAGTTTCATCAGATGAATGATAACAGAATAAAACAATTTAATTTCAAGCTTTTTCATCGAATACTGCCCAGTAAAGACAATTTGTTTAAATGGTAAATTTTGAATGATAATTTGTGTACT
Source organism: Diadema setosum (assembly GCF_964275005.1). Taxonomy (NCBI): domain Eukaryota; kingdom Metazoa; phylum Echinodermata; class Echinoidea; order Diadematoida; family Diadematidae; genus Diadema; species Diadema setosum. The sequence continues at coordinate 34,186,653 of NC_092695.1, forward strand.
ATATGTAATTGTAAAGAAACCACTTGTCATTTTTTGCTGAAATGCAAAAAAAAAAAAAATCAAAATGTATTGGAAAGTGGTTTCGGTTTTAATGCGAAATATTTTTGATCTTGTAATAGATATCAATGAAAAATTCATTATTCTCGGATATGATATAGGTAACAAAAAGATGAAATTAGTAAACCTTTTTTAAAATTATGCCCAATTCATTGTCTACAGGAATTATGTCGGGGAACGCGATGAAAGAAAGAAATGTTTGTTTAATGTACACCATTTAGTAGAAGATTTAAAAGCGGAATTAAGATTTTACATCAGTTTGAAGTACAACTAAACAAGATTTGATGATATTGGATTAAGAAGAATTATTTATTTATTTATTCATGTTTTCTTTAAAAGCAGGGTTGCCCCGTTCAGAGCCCTAATGGCCTGCTTTGCAAGGGAGCCCTGCATCACATACAAAGGTTACAAAATCAAACACGAATTACAAATAATATCGGGTAACATATATACAAATAGAAGAAAAAAAAATGAAAGCATAATACGACATAATACAAGTGGTGGTCATATGAAATAATAACTAAATCAAAAGATAGACTGGTGAAGCCGGAGGCGTTTCTTGAAAACTGGTAATGAAGGGGATGATTGAACGGAAATTGGTAGTGAGTTGAACATTTTACAAGCGGAGTATGAGAAGGAACGTTTCTTATTTTCTGTATTTGGCTTAGGTAAATATAACTGATTTGTTAGGACATGTCTGGTAGGATATATTAACATTACGTCGGGATAGAAGGCTACAAAGATAAGATGGGGCTACGTCATTAACTATTTTATAGGCCGATATACAATACTGATATTCTAATCTCTTTTCAATGGATTGCAGTTTAAGTGTATCTAGTAAGCTAACTGTTGATGTTCTATAATCTGCATTTAATACCATACGAGAATATTTATTTTGACATATTTGAAGTCTATGAATGTTCTTCTTAGTTAAGGATCCCCATACAGTGCAACAATAATCAATATGAGGGAGAATCAAAGAATAATATAATTGAATTGACATATCTTTTGTCAAGCAATGCTTGATTCTACGTATACACATTGTAACATACGAAACTTTTCTTATAACTTCATTTACCTGAGGAGACCAGTCGAGGTTTTGGTCAACCGTCACACCGAGGTATTTAAACTTTGTAACGTTCTCAAGTCTTCTCTGGTTCATGGTAATTTCTAACTCAGAGAAACTCTTTTTCTTTCGGGATTTAAATAACATTACTTTTGTTTTGTTGGTATTAACCACCATTCTACTTTCCATAAACCATTTACTTAACACATGTATATCTGTTTGAAGCTGTTTTTGCACTGACTTCACGCCAAACCCTGAGGAAAAGAGGGCAGTATCATCTGCATAAAGGGATATATTTGTTTGGGGGTGAAGAGGAAGGTAAGCTATATCATTGATATACATACAAAATAGTAGGGGACCTAAAATGGATCCCTGCGGAACCCCCGCATAGACTGGAAGAAAAATCACTCGTCACTCCCCTAAATGTCACACATTGTTGTCTACCTGTTACGTAAGATTCAAACCATGCCAACTCCACCTCTTTAATACCAAAACAATACAGCTTCGTTAATAGAAGATCATGTGGGATAGTGTCGAAAGCCCTTTTAAAATCTAAAAATACTGCACCTATCAATCGCCCTTATCGAGGTTATCGTAAATAAGGTCGGAGAACTCGGTTAAGCACGTACAAGTTGAATGCTTTGGTCTAAAGCCCGACTGACGATCACACAGAAGCTTTTCTTTATCCAAGTAACTAAAGTAGCTGTGAATGAATCGCCTTTTCAAACACTTTCGAAACCACAGATAAAAGGAATATTGGACGGAAATTGTTCACGTCGTTGGAGGATTTACTTTTCGGGATAGGAACAATGTTAGCAAGTTTAAAGTCCGATGGAAAATAACCAGATTGAATTGAATGATTGAAGATGTGAGTTAAGGGCGTAGCTATGAAAGGAGCACTGATTTTCAATAGTCTGGGATGCAGATCATCAAGACCTACAGCCTTAGTACAATCTAACTTGCTCAGTTCCTTCAGAGAAAATTCAACAGAAATATCCTCAAAAACAAATCTAGATTGTGCCTGCTTTAAACTGTGTAACCGAGAATAGTTAATCTGTGTCTCATCAGAATTACTTTCACAAGCACATTTTCCTACGTTAATAAACATCACATTGAACTCGGTTGCAATTTTATGGGGATCGGTTACTAATTCATCTTCTACCTTAATATTTAACACAGTGCTCAATTTCTTTTCATCAGGTAATAATTCATTCAAAAATTTCCATCCCCTTTTCCGATCATTGCTGACATCATTTAGCTGGTCACGATAGTATGCTCGCTTTAACCTCTTATTCATATTGTTAGCTTTGTTTCTGAAATACTTGTATTGGTCCCAATACTTCAAATCCTTTGTTCTGTTAAATTTCCGTTTATTAAAATCTCTTTCTCTGGCAATTTCCAGATATTGGCTATTTATCCAGGGTGATCCTTTAAGTTTCTTACGAACTGTTATGTATGGAGCGTGTTTATCACACAGCTTTGAGAACAAAAATACATTTTTTTTTTTTCAGTTTTGAGTCTACATCGTCTTGTGGCAGAAACACATCATTCCAATTTATATCTGCTAAGTCACACAAAAAAGCGTTTTCATCAAAAGTTCTAAATGATCGAAAACAAAATATTTCAGGAGTTAATCTTGGAGATATAGCCTTTAACAACACAAATACCAACGAATGGTCACTGATGCCTATTGACTGAAAACCACATTGTAATTCTCCAAAGGAATTTGAAACACAAATCAGATCAATTAAGGTGGTGCTATTCGGGGTTACTCGAGTTGGTTCTTGAACTAGTTGTTGCAATCCCATCAATCTGTACAAGTTATTCAGTTTCTTTGACAGGGGATTGACTGTTAACATGTTACAATAAAGTCCCCGAGTAATACAATTCTATCAGAAACAGAGGTGACATTATCAAGATGGTTTTCCAATACATCAGAAAAAGAATAGGCAATTATTTTGGTTGGTATCATTGATGTTCCCTTTAATTATTTTTTTTTCTGTCATAATGATTATGTTGAACGCCTTTTGGATACTTGCAGATAAAGTGATTGTAAATATGCGAAGTTATGTGGAAAAATAAAGTACCTTGGATGAGGAAAATAGAAAAAAAAATCTGAAGGAACTGTGTCATTTGTTTACATAAACATTCCATTGTATCGTGTTTGTAAACTTGCTTGTTTTATGACCTATTTGTTTTACTTTGTGTTTCTCGTTCAAGTCATTTTTTATAATAGTTTACAACCCTTACTCTTAATGTGTTCCTCCAATATGTTGATTTCTTTAAGATGAACTTAAAAAAATACATCAAGATTATGTTCTGTGGGTTATTTCGTGATGAATTTGTCAGTTTTTTGTTTTCATATAACCTGTTAAATATGAGATGCGACTTACATAGAATTGAGGTCCAAGAGACAACGTAATCGGAGTATCAACATTGACATTTCATGATTTGCCAACTTTGTTTTGATATGTCATATACGTTTTGAACAATAAGCAAGTGATTTTACGTCAGTTTTGCCGTATCTATATGCATGATCCTTAGACTATCACTTTTTTTATCAGTGTTTAATTTCCTGCCTTTTTTATAGTTACATTATTTGTTTTTACTACGTTTCATTTTATTTTGTTAATTCTATTATTTTCACATTATATTATAATTATATTATATTTTATTATATTATATTATATTATCATATTATATTATATCATAATATATTATGATATTCATGTTATCATTTCCTATCACATTGTAATAATCAAACTGTAATAACAATGTATTATATAATCTTTTATTGCAATTATGTATAACATTACTTGAAACTAAATGGTTATACTGCAATGATATTTTTTTTCCCTGTGATATGTATTATATTTTGCTCTTGTGAAATATTAAAAATAAATCCAATTCAATATCATGGTTGACATAGGTTTGTAAGAGTCTGGCAAAGTTTGTGCGAGTGATGAAGGTAATAATACCATTGTTATTGTCATGACTTTATCTCATCACTCGCACCTCTGCAAACACAGGATCTCACAAACAATCCACACACTTGCTTGAGATACGATGTCCGATAATTCTTTACACACTGTTACGGTTTCGTCGACAGCCTATATGATATGGACCTCATCCCCTCACTTCTTTTTGCAACAATGTCTGGGATATAGTGATTAAGTCAAACTTTGATGCCATCTCTGGAGATACCCCCTGACATTCTTACCTGGCATAAACGGAAGTTTGCAGTCACATTCTGTCAACACAAGTTCGGTCTCGCACTCCAGTCGACATTTCGTGTAGGAGTACGTGTCGAAATACGTGAGCTCCTGCTCGCCACACACTCCATACGGAGGCCTTAAGTATTTAGACTAGAAGGATTGAAAATGTGATGATGGTGAGAAAAATAGAAATGTTTATGATGTACGAAAATGAAAAAAACAAACAAACATTGTTAGCGTACATTATTCTTTGCATGAGTTGAAGTCGTTGAAAAACTGGAGAAGTCGCTTCATATTAAGCGATATTGGCCTCCAATGATCAGAGTCGAAATTCGTTTTTTCAGACTCACACGATACTTACTTGTGTTTTTTTTTTCTAGACTTGTTGATGCCATTAACATATACCATTATTACATGAATTTGTATTTGAGGCTCTTCATGTCTTTCTGTTGTGTGTTGCTGTCTACTTTAAAGGGACTGTACAGCACTGGTTGAGGTGGGGATTCATGTTTTGAACATTCCTCAGTGAGATAATGAGAAAACCTCTAATGAAATATGAAAGAGCATAATAATTTTAAGAAGGATTCAATGTTTATTTGATGAAAATTGGTTTTCAAATGGCTGAGATAATAAAAAAAAGAATGATAATAATAAAAGGCGACAGGTCACGCCTTTTATCATGATCTCTTTGTTTCACCTTGCTTTTGGATATCTCAGCCATTTCAAAACCGATTTTCATCAAATAAACTTTTGATACCCATTAGAATTGCATGCTATTGCATGCTCTTTGACATCTCATAGAGTGGTTTCTGAATATCTCGCAAAACTTTAAAAGCTAAATCCTCACCTCGACCAGAACTGTATACACCCTTTAACGTGGGCTTAGTCCAGAATTTGCTTGCATTTCAAACTGAATTATATTGATGGGGCATTACTCACAAAAAGTCTAGCATACTTATGTTTGTGCACGTGAGGGTTATCACGTTTTTAATTGCGGATCGCTTCTATTTCACGAGTCAATGTTAAATAAAGAAGGGAGCGTACACATGCAGCTATATATTATAGTCCTCATAATCTACCGGACCTTGCTTATTTCTTGATTATAGTCAGAGAATTACACAAACATACACCAGACAAAAATACCGAACACACCCCAATAATAATTATTTGTAATGCTTTGGCGTTATCAACGAACTTCACTCATTTATATTGTGGCACACAAAAGCAAATCTGCTCAACACTTCTTTTGACTCCCTATCTGAACTGATATGTTGGTCTAAACAGAAGCGTTCCTGAGCAGAGAACGAGGAAAGCGCATTGGAATTGTGGGTATTGCCAGATACGTAGGCCTACATGCAGTGCTGTCTATGTGTGCTCCATTATTTTAGATCCAGGGATGACTCGGCCACTTAGAATTAGGCGATTAAATTGCCATTTACATGTATTTCAGGTGAAAGAGGCTCGATTTTTGTTGCGACTGACTCGACATTTGACTCGGTAACTTCGACTCAGCCGATACCTTTGAATTTGAATGTATAAGGAAAAGTTGACACTCTTTTCCATTTGGCTGTTTGTCAAGCATGGTACGTCGGCACATTTACATAGGTACACTCTGTACAGTGTACAGCCACATAGATAGAGATGTATGTATATCTATGTCTCTTTCTCTCTCTCTCTCTCTCTCTCTATATATATATATATATATAATTATGTATTATATATATATAAATATATAGGCCTATATACATGTATATACATAATAATAGAGAGAGAGACAGACAGATGTATGTATGTATATATATGTGATACGAGAGAGACAGAGAGAGCGAGAGAGAGAGAGAGAGATGTGGATGAATACCTACAATCTAATGAAGTTTAGTATGTGAAATACGGCATGTGGGTTTTCTTTTTTTTTTCAGATTTGACTTACCCGCTTGCTGGTGATACCGATAGAGCTCAGAGTGCCCGGATGGATGTCCACACCCACTACTGCAGTGTTGCTTTTTGTCTCGTTCTGTGGCAACAGGTACAGGTCAAATCCGGCGGCGAATCTTGACACCGATCCGTAGTAATATTCACTCTGCTGGGTATCCAATACCAGTCTCATTCCATTGGTGTGACCTTTGAACATCAAATACATTCATATACGTTGCAAGAATATGACTTCGTGAGTATGTAGGCCTACTGTATTTATGTATAAGATGGGAACAGATTAACCTAGCTCACTAGCTTGCGTAATTTGAAACACGAATATAAAGCCCCCGTCACACAGCACTCCACGTCTAAATCACGTACAAAAAGTTGTAAAAATCTGGTGGACGTGGTCGTAAGTATAGGTTTTCCCGGCCAATTTCGCACTTTTGTCAGTCTATTTGATAAAAGGTTCATTCAATTTAGCGAAAATCCTCGTCACTGCACATTCTGTCATTCAAAATTGCAACTTGTGCATTCAATTTAGCATTTCGATCAAGGAAATTCGCACATGTGTCTTTCGAATTCGTAAAACGGGCATTCAAATTGGCACGTGCTCTTCAGTCATTCAAATTCGCCAGCACTGGCGGAAAGTGGTATTTCAGTCATTCAATTTCGCGTATGGGCAGTCAAATTCCAAACATGTTCATTCAAATTGGCGTAATGTTATTTCTATTTTGAAAAGGTGAGAACCGTGGTTTATACGTAGGGGGTAGATGTGAATTTCTGTTTCATCCACACACTGTTAAGTATATAGGCCTAGCAAAGTTACCTTTGACCCCAAATAATTCAAGTTTGTTGTTCTGTAACGCCCCTCTTCTTTTATACATGTTATCAGAACTATACATGCACCAGTACCATAGATTCACTTTACTTTCTTATGTCCAGTCATGGCAGTACGAGTTAGATACAGGCGTATCTCTCAAGAAGACAGGGAAAGAATCATAGAAGCATTTGAGGTTAATAACCTTGACAAATGATGTCTAGAGCTGATCCAAGAACTTTATTCATAATGATAATTTATGAAATATAGATAGCACCCACCAAATGAAAATAATGAAACATGCAGCTGAAAGAAATATATAATTACGATGTAAATTGAAACCTCCTCTCAATTAATGTCAAAACAAACAAGATTAATGTATCTGTGAATGAAATCGAATGCTATCGAACATTTTAAACACATACACATATTTTGAAAGTACTGTTGCAAAGTGATATCAGCATAAAGAATGAATACGAAAATATGAAATGCTAAGATGCTTGCAAACACTACCTATGATGAATGAAAATGGAAAAAAAAAGAAGGAATAAATGCATTAACGTGTCTGCTAAATTGACTGCAGTAAATGCGAAATTGGATGCCCAAGAATGAATTCGAATGAACGAGCGCAGCGTATACGTGATCACGTGACTATATAATGCTAAATTGAATGAACGATTTGCAAAATGGTGCTTGTCTTACGAATTTGAACTGAAAAAGTGCTGATTCGAATGATGTTAAATGTAATTTGAATGCTCCAAAATGAATTTGAATGAAAAGATTATAAAATTGAAATACCAAACATGCCATCCAGGCTAAATTGTGCTAAATTTAATGCACAAATTAGGAATTGGACTGAAAAAAGTGCGAAATTGGCCGGGAAAACCTATATTAATTTTTTTGGTCAATTTTGGTTTGGCCGTGCTTTGAAAGGGGTATGGCAGTTGGCGGTTGTTCCACTGCTGAAGCACTGCCTAAGCACGGCTAACCACGTCCAGCCACGTGTATGTACGCGGAAAAATCCATTTGTCAGTGATAAGCCTCTAAACACACGCTATTTCCCGTGATACCAACGCGTAACACGCGTCATTTGACCGTGCTCTGCCCGCGACAGACCGCTAAACTTTCGCGTCTTTACCGCGTCTCCCCAAGTTTTAATCACTGCCGGAACACGGATTATCACGTGTTTTTCACGTGTGTTGCACGTCTTTACCACGTGTGCCGCCCGTGGTTGTCCGCGGAATAAAATTTTTTAGCAGTTCAAAACTTTTTACCGCGTCCTGCCACGTCTATAAATCGACCGTAGCTCGTCTTAAACTCGACATCAATGCGAACAACATCGTCTGCTTCACGGTAGACCACTTTTTGACATGTTTTGGCCGTGATTAAGCCGTAAAGTGCTGTGTGACCGGACTTTCATGAAACATCACTAGAGTCGTGAATGCAAACTAGAATCGCCGAGGGTGATTCCACAGGTAAATTCCAATTGTGTTTCAAGTGACGGTCCTGAGGTGTTTTCCAATCACGTTTCGCCAGAATTAAGCAACAAAAGACCGTGTGAACGTAACTAACATCCAATCGTGTTTGGAGGCGGATACTACGGTGACCTTCCACACTCCAGCAGAAAGACGGCTCAAGAGTGTTTGTTGGGAACTTGGGAAGAAGCCAAACCTCCGAGTCCTCGCTCTGAAATTCAAAATCGCAGAAGCCGTGAAGCTTACCTCTGCCGTGTGAACGAGCGATGATTCGAATCGGAATTGCAATCGTGGTTTCGATTCAGCATTCAAATCAAGCACTCTCGGTATACGTGTAAAAGCACAGTTATGAGTACCGATATACGTGATGATTGAAGCAAATATCTAGGCGCCCAGGCTCTTAAAAATCTTATCTTTCAAGCAGACTGAATCAATCAATAACTCTAAAAACAAAACACTATAAACCAAGCATCGCTGCTGATGGAGATGTTTCTTGTAAGGCAGATTTCCGGTTCAAGACACCGGTTTATTTGAATAAATTGACATCGCAACCAGTTCCTGCTGGCGTGTCATGTACACGTATAGAAAGTGTTTATCATGTACAAGAGATCTACAGGTTACAAAAATAATATAATAGACTGAGAGGCCCTATAATAAAAATTATGGATTTCGAGGGGGCAGGAATAGCACTATTTTCTGAGGGCGTCTGCAAATTCAATTGTTGTTCTAAAAAGTACATGCTATAATACTCTGTTTCATACCCCTTCGACGAATCTTTAAAAATGATAGTTAAGTTATCAATAGAATGTTTACATATTGCAGCGCAGACAACAGATAGCATAGATAGCATAGATAGAAAATGCATGACGACAAAATCATGGCATATAGTGCACTTTGTGAGTGCCATGACAGTAAAGCACATAATATATATTTTCCAATGAAATGTTGTTTTCAGTGTTATCAACATCATATTTAGCAAATGCTTGTGGTTACATGACGTTCAGTTGTAGACCAATCACAATATACGAGCATTTCATTAATAATGTAGTGATGACAGCAAAATTTCCTTCATTGATTACTTCAAACTCATAGTATCTATTTTACACGATAATTTTCGCGGAAATGCGTGACTTCCATCCAATGTAAACGGCGACGATACCAGTTCCCGTGGGTTTTGATCAATATAACTAAAAGTTCCATTCTTTATCTGCAAGCACTCTTTATCAACCTTCTGAAGATAACTTTATTCATTCAGATTACAAACGAAACGCTGTATAGCGAGATGAATTATGTTCAAATACGCTCGCCTATATAGTGCACCTGCTTGTATAGCCTCAGTAACGTGATACTTTTGATAGGCATTGTTGCAGCTCCACCGTGTTTGTTGAAAACAGCGCAGAGAGAGACATTTCTTACCGTATATTTTTTGTTCTTACCAGCCACTTTTGTTTTTAGAACCTTTGTTGGGTCTGGATCGGCGTTGAGCTGGTAGCACACGCCATTGGTTGTTAGTATTGGTGTCACGTTGGCAACGCTGAGCCCACTACCAGCCCATTTAATCCTACATGATACAAACATAAACAGACTCAATTTTGGGTCATGTTATTTGCATAATAATTATGTAATATTTATGACTTGTGTATGACTAGTCGGACATAATGATTGTACTGTTTGACTGATGCATAATTTACCTAACTAAAATAACTGGACTCAGAAGCCCTGGAAGCTCACGCTTTCTGTATTTGAATTTTTCTTCCTCGAAGTCCCGAACAGCACCTCCAAGGATGTTCGCTTGATTTAAAAATTAGAGGTTTGAAGTAATACCATGTTGGACAACACTTGATCACATTTTCACCTCGATTTTCCTACAGAGATACACTAATCACTTACACTAAGAACATGTCATTCGCTTGATGTGCGAGGTCCAGATAAAGCTCAGTCATGTTCATTCCGCGTAATTCCTGTCTTTCTTCCTCAGTTAGATTTCGTGTTGCATTGATGAAAGGTTTCTCTGAGTGTGTAAAATCTTTGAGAAGGATATCTACGGCCGGCAATTTTTCCGTCCTTGACCTCCTAAAATTCCAAGAGAATGGAAAACAACGCTTTCAGTGGCTTGGTATAGTATAACGAATAAGTGAGTTTATAGCTGCTTTGTAGCGATGCAGTGATAAACACCTGAAACGACATTTATCCGGAGTGTAACAAAAACCTAGGAGTTGAAAGACGGAGGGAATTCACTGACAGATATAATATCAAATTAACGAACATGTGGATTTCATTAAAATTTCAGCGAAGTTTGAAGAAATTTTGGAAAGCCGTGCGAATTCCTAATGTTTTGAAATAGGTCCAAAATGCCACCATCGCTAGACGAGAAGACTTCAACAATGATTAAAGTCAGGATGGTACAACGATATAAACATACAGAGAATACTACAAATCTCACTTTTATGAAAAGCACACATTTCCTCAAATTGTTACTGGCACACATGAAGGGAAGTACAGTGTATCATCACACTACAAATTAAGGTAATTCAAGTAGTTTTCCTCATAACAAAAAAGGGAAAATATCAATTACTATCATGAGTAGTTACAAAGTTTGCGACATCGGGTCGGAAGAAATTCGTAAGCCTGTTTATAGAGTGAATTAAAGCAATACGACGTTGCATGGTAACAAATCAAGCTAAAGCAACAAAACATGATGGAACATACACAAAAGTGGATAATATAGGTTCTTAGATCGTTCAAAATCGGAGAAAAATAACCGAATGCTGAACGCAAAAATATTGTTCGACACAAAATGAAAAAAGAGAGAAAAAGAATGATACTCACCTGAACCTGTTATGATTGCAAATGATGATCTTTGGAAAAACTAGCTCTTCGGCATAAGTGATATCTATGTCCACAGTCGAAGGTCGGGAGTAAAAGTACCGTATTCTGAATCCTACATGCACCGTCATCGCGACCACTACACAGGAAAGAATAACAAGCCAGCCATACCTGCCAGGACGAAACAAATTACCCCCCAAAGAAAACAAACCTAAAATTAAAACATAAGATTAAACACAGCTTAAAACAGGATGCAAGAAAAGAAAGAATGTGTATTCGTTGTGGCGTTATAATCTGATATGCTGCATTAAGTTGCTGCATCTTCCTATAGAAATTTTAAAAGTGTCTGTATAAAATATTCTGATGTCTGACGGACGAGTCACAAAAATGTACTATTACATGTAGTTCGAAGAGAACAAACCCATTCATGTCCTTGGGCTCATTCCATTGTATTAAATCTCTTAAAATGGCATTCTAGTAACAAACGCCTAAATGGATAATGTACATGGCATCGCGCTTTCTTTTGCTTTATTATTTTTTTTATTAAAAGACAGGCTTTGAATAGTTGACATTGTAAAATAACTTTTACAAAATGGCATCCTACTTATAAATGCCTAAGTAGAAAAGAGGCATGTACTAAGTGCATCGAACTGTGTCCTGTCGCTATCATCATTCATCTTCAAATCTATTGCGGCTTCTAATAAATAAAAAAAAAAAAACCGTTACGCCGTTTACTCTCACCGTCTGGTTCTATTCTCCCTCGGCCTGCAGACGTATTTCACTCCCGATAAACCGATCGAATCGGGAATATTGCTGTACATCGCCGCCAACCAATTTGAGGCATTCTGTTGGGGTTGTTCTCTGTCACTAATTTCCACTTCATGATCCCGCGAGGAAGTGATCTTCTGCCCATTCTCACTACCTAAATAATTTCCTGGATCCCCTTCCGGATCTATTGAGAGGAAGACCACGCCACCCTCGGTCGTCATATTGAATGTGAGCAAAGACAATGAAAGAAGAGGCTGGATCTTCTTGCAAACTCGTCTATTATGAACTCATCTTCTTTCTGCAGGTATCCAGAATGCGTTTAGCCGGTTAACTACACCTCTAGAATCCACTTTCATGGCCAGTTGGGAGACGTACATGGTGTACACGGCTAATTCTATCCAGTTTTACGGAATATCACTCATCCATTAATTTTTTCGAGTGATGGCGTTACAAAGGGAGTGTGGGTAAGTACAAATCACAAGAGGGAAGGTAAATGGAAGGATTGCTCTTGACTCCCTCTCGATGCATAGATTGACGAAACATGATTTCTAAAGTGAGATAATTGTCATGCCACATTTACTGTCATGTCTTGTTTGTTTGTTTGTGTGTGTGTGGGGGGGGGGGGTGCGTGTTGGGTGCGGTAGGGGAATATTTGGAAACATCTCCCCCTCCCCCCCCCCCCCCAAAGCTAATAGATGTGGATGACACAAGTGGTGCCTTACATAACCCATCACGAGCGTAGAACAGGTAAAAGCATCTACACTTGATATCGAAGTTGCATGCTTTCCATGTCTATATGCCTGACATTGATAACTTGCGTGACAAGCATCGTATTTCACCTTGACAGCAAACTGTTAATACCTGCATTTCTGTTTTTTTTTTTTATTATAATGTATAATTTGTTATTGTATTGTACTTCCGTCACTGATGTTTTGCCAATTTTATGTTATACTATCTTTAATTTTGCCCACGTGGCAATGAGTCATGTACTTATTCTTTATACTTTTTGCACGCACATACACGCACACACACACACTCAAAACAAATACAAAAAACAGCAGCAACCCAACAACATGAAGTTATCTATAGTTTCGGATGACCACAGATCTTGCGTGTCCGCTCTGTTTTCGAGGTGGGAATAATTCCCTCACTGCCGCTCTGTTTATCTCATTAGTGTTGCAGTCTGGGACAAAATGAAGTTCACACTTCGATCCCTTCTTTTTTTTTTTTTTTGTCGGCATTCTTTTTTTTCTCTCTCTCTATCCATGCACAAGTTCTATTCGTCTCTTTGCCAAGGTGCAAATCTAGAAATATTTACAACCAGTCATGTAATGTTAAAGGCGTCTCGTCCAGGAGTTTGACGATGCTAGATCAAACCCACATGTTTGGTTTTTTGGTTTTTTGGTTTTTTGGGTTTTTTTTTTCTGTTAGTTTGACATTTCCAGAGTGGCTGGTACCGGTGGGATTCGGGGCTTTTAGCCAGTGCAAACATTTCATAACTAGAAAGCCAGAGCAAATACGGGTAGCATGCAGCATCGCCGGACGTCAGTCTGATTTTTATGGCGCGGTAAAATGCTGCTATCGTAAAAGTGTCTGATCGAAGAATAATGAGAAACTTTTGAAAGAGAGTCGATGTATAAAATACCATTTTGTTGAACACGTAAAGTTTCAAAATACGTCATTAGTCCGAACAGGACAGAAAACACTAAACGCTCGGTTCATTTTTCAACCATTTGCACGTTTAATACAACATCCAAGCTCTCTAATTCATGGGAAGCACACATTACAATATAGTACCATGAGGTTGTATATTATGTAATTATGCACTTACAAGCGAACCTTATGCTGTACATTCGAGTCTTACAAGCTAGAACCGAATAATTATCATAAGCTTTATTTCATTGATGCTGTTCAAAGAGAGAGTCATATTATTAAGTTTGTGACAGGCACGGTCGCCACATCTATCTTGAATTATAGAGTCAGAGAAGTGGGACCCATCTCGTATTGAAATCATTGGTTTTGCGACGGAAGAGATAAAAGTGCATTAAATTGGTTTAATATTGCAAAAAAAAAGAAGAAGAAGAAGAAGAAGCTAATTGATAGTGACAGAAAAGGAATAGATGAATACAGGAACAGTGTACGTGTGAGTGGATCTTACAAGCTCACACATTGCTTAGTTAATAGGTGGGTCATTGGTGTGAGTTTTGTATTTACCCGAAAGTGCTTCTATAGCACCAATGAGTAGAAAGTGTGCAAGCAATTGAATTGTAAAGTAGCAGGATCGCGCGCTATGAATGAGTCAGCGTATCGGAAGCTAATCCAAAAGTTTATTTTTCATAAGCCATACTCGTATCTTCTTCTTTTTTTTTTTCTTTTTTTTTTTGGGGGGGGGTGCTTTCCTCTTCTTTAGTCAATTTGTGTCCAAGTTTTATCTTATTTGTGCTTTTGTGCCCATCACATCATTATTGACGTATATCGTATTGACGATTCGTCGTAAGAAAGATCGATTCACACTTTACTTCTTTGTGATTCAGTTTAAAGGACAAGTTCACCTTCATTAACATAAGGACTGAGAGAATGTAGCAATTTTAGTAGAACACATCATTGAAAGTTTGAGGAAAATCAGACAATCCATCCAAAAGTTATGAATTTATGAACTTTTTGTGCAGTCACCGCTAGATGAGAAGACTATTGCAGTGTATGATGTCACATGCGTACAACAATATAAGGAAAATATAAAGAGAATTTCACGAAATTTCATCTTTTGAAAAAAGTACACATTCCCTTGACTCGTTACTGACATATGTTATGGGTAATATTATTCCCATTGCCTTTAGAAAGAGGCAAGTCAAGTGCTCTTTTATTATGCGAAAAAAGTGAAAATATGTTGAATATTCTTTACATTTTCTTTATACTGTTGTACTCATATGACATCACGAGCCTTAGTAGTCTCCTCATCCAGCGGTTCCAACACAAAAATTCATAACTTTTGCATCGACTGTCCAATTTTCTTCAAACTTTCACTGACGTGTTCTACTAATATTGCTGCATTTCTCAATCCTTACGTTTATGAAGGTGAACTTGTCCTTTAAAGTGTACTTGCCTTTGGTGATCCTTTAACGAACAATTCTTGAAAAGAAAGTCAAATAAGGCAGAATGTTTATTATGTATATGCATACACATGTATCACACCTTGTGACTGTCCAAATGGGTGAAGAAAAGCCATGTTTTGGTACGTTCTGTAAAATTCACAGGTTTTTGATGTCATAGTGTTCATATAAGATGCTGTATGTGATGTCTTTAATTCTGCAAACGATTGTAACCTTATGACTATAGCTTGTTCTGGGTTTGTATTTAAACCAGCACGTCAGATTTTTACGGGTTTTTTTATGTTTGTTTTGTTTTGTTTTTGGTGAGGCGCAATGATATACTTGCTGCATCACCTTCCCCTCCCATCATCCTCTTCACCCAGTATTATCAAATGCTGTGAAATTGTCTTACTTATTTGTTCAGGAACGATGACTATTGATTCTTATCATCAAATGCTTCCGCTGGTGACGAATGTCTGGTCCCGGCAAACACATTATGTAAATATCATCTTCACTTGTTTACTGTCCAACTTACGATACAAGAGGCGGGTATATGAGCTATCTTTCAATTGTTATTAAAAGAGGATCCCCTCGTTAACTCCTCTCATTCTCAAATTGAGTTATAGTCCAGTCAAAATATGGAATGACCCAAAACAAATTGCAACAGAAACCATTCCACTTGCATTTAACCTGAAAGAGGTATTAAAATAACATGTTAAAAGTTCCCTAAAATTCAGGTGGTGGATCAATGCCTAATTAGCATAAATTCAAAATGGCCGCCATGTATTCTATTTAGGCTTATATCTTGGGACATAAAACCCATAGAAAGTTTAGTTCTTGGTCTAAACCTATGTTTTCTAGGTCAAGGAACACAATTATGACATCGGTAGTAACTTAAAAGTATTCCTTTGTACATAATTTGCATAAATTTGCTTATAAATGCAACCAAAATGGCCGCATAATGGCCTCTTAGTATCTTTGTACAATTAGTACAATTCTGTTGTCTATACCTATTTTTTTTTTTCATGCCAAGGAACACAATTATGATGTCAGTTGTGACTTTAAAATATACATAATTTGCATATTATATATGCTTATAATTATTTGCAAAATGGCCGCCATATGGCTTGTGTATGCCATAACTCCGATCATTTCAGCCATAAGTGGGTCCCTTTGTGTCTGTTATTGCTGAATGATTAAAATAAGTGCTTACATTCAGGAGTAAGTCACGGAAAATCTGCATAAGTATACATATAAATACTCTTATTCACATCACAATTAATTAGGATATACATAACATACAACCTGCACAATATTGATTGTGATGTCTGTGCCTATTATTTCAAGGGCAGAAAACATTTATAATTCACAACCTTAATGATTATCTTTATACCTAGTTGCATGAATTTCCATGAATTTGTAAATAGGCCTACTTTGCCACCCATGATTTCCTCAAATAAAGCCTTTGAACATTAATCAATGTAAACAGCATTGAAAAGAAACGATTTTCATTTAACTTTAACTTCAAATTAGCTTCCAAGTGTGCTCAATAGGTACATCTTTATTGTTCAATTATTGTTACAATTCTTTTTTTCTTTTTTTTGCAAGAGGGAGGGTACATCAATTCATTATGAGCATTTGAGGCGAATTATGAATCGAAGAACTGGAATTTAACTTACGTTTTTGGCAACGTTTCGCTGATTAATCACAATCAGCTTCATCTGGCATCCTTCGAAACGTTGCCAAAAACGTAAGTTAAATTCCAGTTCTTCGATTCATAATTCGTCTCAAATCTACATCGACTGGATGAATAATAACTTTCATCAACATATCATTATGAGCATGTTTATCTATAAGTTGATATACAAAGGTTACATGAGTTTGAATTATATTGTAGATTTTTTTTTTTTTTTGGTCATATTTTGGTGCCTTGTCACTCAGTGACTTTCTGAACAAAATACCCATGGGTTCAGATCTTACATGAGTATCTCATGTTCACCTTCCACGAAGTCATGCAGACTATTAACAAGGGAGAACACATCAAAGTTGGAAACCTTTAGAGATTTCCAGGGCCAAGGAAGACTAGATACAAGTATAGATAGAATAGACTAGAACAGATATGTAGATACAAGTATGCATTAAACATAAAGGCAAATTCTCACATTGTATGCAATTATGAGATGTTTTAAACGATTGAAAGATTTCAGTTTTTGTTTACCTATTGAGCGCACTTGGAAGCTAATTTGGAGTTAAAGTTAAATGACAATATTGTTTCTGTTTGATACTGTTTACATGGATTAATGTTCTGAGGCTTTATTTTAGGAAATTGTGGGTGGTACAGTACTTGCAAATTCATGCAACTAGGTATAAAGATAATCATTAAGGTTGAAATAATAGAGACAAATGTCACAATCAACATTGTGCAGGTTGTTCATATATGTTTATCCTAAAAGTTTAATGTATTCATATAAGTAATTTGAATAATGGTATTTTTTTATGCAGATTTTAATTGACTTACTCCGAAATGCAGGTACCGGTACTGTAGTAATTATTCCTGGCAGTGAAGATAAGAGACACAAAGGGACCCATTTATGGATGAAACAATTGGAGTTATGGCATGCGCAAGCCATATGGTGGCCATTTTGCAAATAAATATATGCACATATATGTAAATTATGTATATAGGAATGTTTTTAAGTTACAACTGACATCATAATTTTGTTCCTCGACCTGAAAAACATAGATGTAGACAAAAGAATGTAATTTCTACAGGTTTTATCTATAGAGATATTAACAGGCCATTATGATGGCCATTGTGGATTCATTTATATGCAAATTCATGCAAATTATGTACAAAGGAATACTTTTAAGTTACTGCTGATGTCATAATAGGTGTTCCTTGACATAAAAAAACATAGGTTTAGACACAAGAACAGACTTTCTATGGGTTTAATATCCCAAGATGTAAGCATAAATAGGTTACATGGCGGCCATTTTGAATATATGCAGATTAGGCATTGATCCAACTCTCAAATTTCAGGGAACTTTTAATATGTTATTTTGATAGCTCTTCCAGATTAAATGCAATTGAAATGGCTTTTGTTGGAATTTGTTTTGGGTTGACCCCTTTTTTCATATTTTGACTGGACTATTAAGCGTATTGCAGCTATCTTGGGCATACAAGATAGGATGGACTACAAGCAAGCGATTCAGAGAGAATGCAAAAGAGGATAGCAAATTACAAAGTTAAGAAGTAAAACTGCAGGTAAGTTCTTTACGTAGCCGTAATCATGAAGCAAAAAACAAAACAAAAAAACAAGCCCAAAAACAAACGGCAACAGCAACACTATGAGAGATAAACATTTTTAGAAAGTCTACTCAATACATAATACTGTCTTCATTGCCTCAGTGGGCATATGTATATGTATAGGCCTATGTATATACATATATACACATATTTGATAATACAGAAACCAAAGTCATGCTGTCATTACCTACAGTTCATTTCGGCACACAAATTTTCGAGCGATTCGCCCTTTCTCAAGTGTTGCCGAAATAAACTGTTGGTAATGACAACATGACAACATGAACTTGGTTTCTGTTTTATTTTTTATATTATGTACTACAGTAAAGTCTAAATTCTCGTAAGAATATATGTATGTTTATATATATATATATATATATATATATATATATATATATAAATTATTTATTTATTTATATAATTGTGCACATACAAAATAGGCACTTGAACTTCCCTTCCAAGGTACTGTCTACCAAGTCAAATATTTCATTAAATTACTACTTTTTTGTGGAAAACGTGCACTAGTTGAAAATTTGTCCCCTCCGGGAATTGACTCCGGGTCCTTTGGCATGGAACGCCAACGGAGACTTCATAGCGGTTCAGTACCACATCTTCAACCCATTGTGTGCGTATTCCTTTTTAGGGCAGAGAGTTATGAATGATAACCAGCCGTTTACCTAAAGCGGGATGTACTGATGAGATTCAAGCACCGGTGGATTGACCAGATTAATGTTTGGTGAGAGAGGTCACCGATATTATTTCGGATTCTTTCTGAAAATAATCGTGCATGACGTGCGAGATATAAAGAAAGAGATTTAAGTATGTGTACATAATATAATGTACATGTATGTAAGTAATGGTTATATCACAAAGTGTTCGATAAAATCTTAATAAATTTACACATGCACACACACACCCACACACACACACACACACACACACACACACACACAGGTCTGGACTTGGGAATTGCTACCGACATAATTCTAACTAGAGATTGTAATTTGTCATCAATGACAAATTAAGGTGATCCGATTTTTTTTTTTTTAATCAATGATTCGAGTCCTGATCGCAATACGCATGACCATACAGGTTTCATCTGTGTTTGGAGACATTGGCCGTGTGATGTTTGGATTCTCATTTAGAAAAGGGAGTCATATCTGCCATCCTTGGTACTAAATTCTGTATACACTAGATAACGAAGATACAGCAACAAATACATATCACCTTTGACCCACCTTTACACTCCCAAGATGGCATCTGAGGAAAAAGTGGTTAATTTGTGAAATGATTCTTGCGACATCGTCTATAAGTGTGCAAAATATGGGAAAGATAGGACAGGTATTCACCAAGATACAAGATGAAACAGTTATGACCTTTGACCCTTATTTACATACCCAAGATGGCGTCTGATCAAGAAGTCGTTATTTTATGAAATAATGTAGGTGACATGAACTAAACATGTGCAAAATATGGTGGTGATAGAGCATGTTTTTCTTGAGTTTTTTGCAAAGAAAGTTGGGCAAAGAAAGAAATATTTCAATACATCGTTGATGAGCTTTAATTTCAACCAAGTATTTTGACGTGATACCGACATCGTGTGAAAAAACAAAGGGCACTTATATGATAGCACAAAGTTTCAGCTACAAATTAAAATCTAGGAGAAATTCACTGAAGCATAAGTGAGATAGTGCTTGATAAAGATAGTCATGTCAATTTTCACATCTGGAAAAACTCCCTCCCATAGAGATAACACGTAATAGCGAAGATTGAGAAAGAAGTACTATGACCTTTGACCCCACTTTGCACACCCAAGATGGCATCTGAGCAATTAGTGGTTATTTTGTGAAAATTTCACAAAATAACCATGTTACAAGGATCATTTAATGATCCTTGTAACATGGTCTTTACGTGTGCAAAATATGAGAAAGATAGGACATATATTTACCAAGATACAGGGTGAAACATTTATGACCTTTGACCCTAATTTACATACCGAAGATGGCGTCTGATCAAGTAGTTGTTATTTTGTGAAATAATGTTCGTGACATGAACTAAACATATGCAAAATATGGTGGTGATAGGGTATGTTTTTCTTGAGTTATTTCACAGAAAGTTGCAGAAAGAAAGAAATTTTACAATACATCGAAGATACGCTTTAATTTCAACCAAGTTTTTTCACGTGATCCCGACAACGTATGAAAAAACGAAGGGCTTACTCACCATAGCCCTACGTCTCAGCTACAACATATTAAAATCTTAGAGCAATGCACTGAAGCATAAGTGAGCTAGTGCTCGATAAAGATAGTCATGTCAATTTTCATTTTCATAAAAATTGCACTCCCATAGAGATTACACGTAAACTGGTCAAATACGACAAGGTTACCTTCAATCCATTTTTTCGAGGTGATGTCGTCATCTCATAAAAATTGTGTAACTACATTTATGAAAGATCATTTCATAAGCTACAACATATTGAAATTTAGGTTAAAATTGGCAAAGGATAAGTGAGACACGCTCGAGTAAACTTGAAATTTCATGACGTCATTTTGAAAATTTACTTTTTTTACTTTATGAAGACATTTGATATCTTTTAATCATTTTTTCAGTATCGCCAACCCATGAAATGATATGTGCAACTCATCACCTTTCAAAATATGTAAAGAAAATGGGGGGTCACCGTTCATCCTGACGAGTAAAATCGGATTTAAAATTGGAGGTTTTTTGGAATAGTTGCACTGTATATCGCCATTGACGCGCGCGCGGAATTTCAACTTTGACGGGCCCGTATGACGTCATATTGAGTCGGATTGACTTGAAACTTGGTAGAAATATTCCTTGACATTTCAGGCATCTGATAAATGTGAAAAAACGGGAAATTTCTATTGCATATGAGCTGTGCGTGCGTATATGTGCGCGCGCGTACGCGTCGGTCCGATTTTTTCAATTTTTCAAAAAATGCTCAAAATGGTCTGAAACGTGTGCAAAAAGATTTTGAGCTCGATTGAAGCATACAAATAATTCAACGCGCGCGTACGCGCA
Organism: Diadema setosum; assembly: GCF_964275005.1. Lineage (NCBI taxonomy): Eukaryota > Metazoa > Echinodermata > Echinoidea > Diadematoida > Diadematidae > Diadema > Diadema setosum. The sequence continues at coordinate 34,208,229 of NC_092695.1, forward strand.
AGTTTGAATAAAATATGAATTTTGATAATATGAGTAGAATGCGCTTGACTTGAAATATATGTGACGTAACTTTCATTGAAAATTTCCATTCCATTAATGAGATATGAATGAAAATGTGTTTTCATATAATGACGTCATAGTGACGTCACGGTCGACTAATCACTGTGATTTTACTAGATCTGTCGTCTTTGGGACACGATACATATAAGTTTGACATTGATAGGCAATGCACTTTCTGAGCTAACCTCTGCACAACTTTTGTCCAGAAATAAAGAAATAAAGAATCCGTACAGATACAGAAGGTGATCCGAGAGGATACTCGGATCACCTAATGACAAGGCCGTTGACATAGGAGTTTACATAACTTGCAGGCATCTATTGTTTTAGTGGAATGAACCCCCGATGATGGCTTGAATGACGCTACCCTTTAATAGTCCGTTACCATTTCTAACAATGCCACTCTCGAATGAAAATTGTGTGCATGTATTAGATAGATCTCTATCCGACATAAGTGTACTGGACAGTGACAACATCTTTACAAGAAGCTATTTTTTGTTTATTCTAGAGATATTTCAAATTATCGACTTTTATTACTTGACAGGGTGACTTCAAAATTCATGCCATCTGGCTCTCGGGAAAATTTCCTAGCCTGGCATGGCATTCATACACAGTCTGTACTGACATGATTGCATGACAAATATCACGATATTCTGGTCTAGCAACGTTTAAAATTTTATCTGAAAAGATTATACTACCTCGTCCTATATCATACCAAACTGTCTGATATTACGAAAATGGTTGCATAATATATTCGTTTGATGCAGAGAAGACAAATACAAAGGCAGTATAGTGTCAGAATGAGCAATTTTTAAACTTTTTAAGATATAAGCATGCTTGAGTGTCAACAAAAATCGAGAAGTTTCAAGATTGAGCTCCAAAAAGGGAAACTTTTTTTTTTTCATTATTTATCCAATAATTTTTAGGTTGAGACAATGAGATACTTATACTCGTTACCGTTCTGAGTCACTATAGTCTATGAAAAAGCAATTTTGAGCGATCGAGACCCGAGACTTGTTACGAACTGTTGCTAAGCAACCTCATCCACCAGGCTAAGTCGTAGAAAGGACAATGCAACGGTTAATCTTTATGAATTACGCAAATACCATCATGAATAATTACCATTTGACAGGGCGAAATTATGCGGCGTCAATTAAAGGTGCGACTGCACTCAGCATCTTACATATCTAATGTAGAATGCTCCTTTTTTGACAGTAGATTTCGTTCTCAGTGGAACAATCAAGACAGTTGGATAATTTTGCTATAACACACATTTCCCATAGACACCTGCCCGAGTATTTTCTTGACTCGTCTTCAACGTTTTAACACATACAAAGTCCGATGATATACATCTGTCTGTACAAAATATTCCAATCTTGCATTGTTTAGAAAGGTGCGATAGCCACAAGTCTATTTACAAGCAATTATACAAAATAATTATTATTGAGACTACGCAGTGCCACTAGATTTGTGCCTCTAGCGTACGTAAAATAATTCGACATTGAAAGCCATGTTCATAATCTCGATAAATAACTGCCTCACTTGATTTATACAAACTTTAATGATCCTTCTAAATTTGGATGATTGTGTATATGAAATCAGAAGCTGTAAGACAGTAATTGATAGCGTATCACTCGAATTCCAGGCATATTATGCCTATACCATGTACACCTCAAATGATTCAGTTTGTTCATTTAGGTGAATCTTAAACAAGAAAATAAAAAGAAGAATAAAATATATCAGTTCATCGCACTTTGAAATAATGAGTGCTCGATCAACCTTACATAACCTCAGAGTCATGTTAAATGGTATCTTATATTTTCACTATCGACAGATTATATTTTTGTCACCTTTTGCGACTGGAAGACCCCGTGGGCAGTCTGTGGACAAACTAATGACTCCAAAGGACAGTGTCCATTCTAACTGTCATGAAAGCCATGAGTGTATGACACAAGTTATTGAATCATCATGTTTTTCAGTAGCAAAATTTCCTATTTTTTCGTTTTAATTTCTAAAATGTGTAATATCACTTTAAAGGGTGTGTACAGTTCTGGTTGAGGTGAGGATTTAGCTTTTAACGTTTTGCGAGATATTCAGAAACCACTCTGTGAGATGTCAAAGAGCATGCAATTCTAAGGGTTATCAAAAGTTTATTTGATGAAAATCGGTTTTGAAATGGCCGAGATATCCAAAAACAAGGTGAAACAAAGAGATTCTAATAAAAGGCGTCTGTCGCCTTTTATTATTATCACTTTTTGGATATCTCAGCTATTTGAAAACCAATCTATATCAAATAAACGTTGAATCCTTCTTAGAATTACATGCTCTTTTATATTTCATAAGAGGTTTCTCATTATCTCACTTAGGAATGTTATAAACCTGAATCCCCACCTCAACCAGTACTGTACAGATGTTAGCAAATGTTGACATCATTAAGATTGTTTCCAATGCTTCAATATAAGTTATTGAACCATGTGTCGGTTTCACTATACACACAGTTTTGATAAACCTAAAAAAAAAGAAAACCTATGTCAGGGATTAAACAGTCAACTGAATAATGACAGAATATCTAACGATTAGAGAACATCATTTCTATCGAAAAAGACACTTCTTATAAGGATCATATAGTTTTGGTTGAGACCTAATTTCAGGTTTCTAACATTTTTGGGTGAGTTAATGAGAAACCTCTTATGAAATATGAAAGAGCATGTAATTCCATGAGGAATTCAACGTTTATTTGATGAAGATTGGTTTTGAAATGGCTGACATATCCAAAACAGAGCTATTCTAATAAAGTGTGGACCCACATTTTATTTCGATCGCTTTGTTTTACTTTGTTTTTGGATGTTTCAGTCATTCCAAACCCGATTTTCATCAAATAAGGCTTTGAATTCCTCTTAAAATGGTATGCTCTGTACTATTTCATAAATGTTTTCTTGGTATCTCGCAAAAAGTTAAAAGCCCAATTCTCATCTCCACCAATACTGTACCATCCCTTCAGTTTCTACAGAATACAAATAAGAAACGTTCTGATCTGCCACTTACGATGTCCTACTTGGAGTCAGTTAGCAAGATATCGTAGGAAACGAAATCTCAGGTGACTGACAGGCAAGCATAGTTGATATAGCTGCACGTCACGAGATCGACACCCACGAATCATACAGCCCAGGAGTCATACAGCCCACGAATCATACAGCCCAGGAGTTATACAGCCCATGAGTTATACAGCCCACGAGTTTGATACAGCCTGCGAGTCGTACAGCACATGAGTTCGACAGTAAGTAAAGAAGGCCCACGAGACACATTAATCAAAATCCCCGTGTTGTACTGTCAAACTCGTGGGCTGTTTTTACCTAGTGTCGAACCATAATGGGCCTTATTTTCCTAGTGTCGAACTCGTGGGTTGTATGACTCGCTGGATGACCCCGTTGATATCACCTCGTCAATGAAACAGTGTACGTACACATGTCATTACTTTCGTAAGGTACATGCATCACTTTGCATCACTATTTAATGATAACTCGCTTAACGGAACATTATTTCTTGGTCTCATTGTCAATCCATCCTCATGTTGATTCTTCGTTTGAAAACTGAGTTCATATAAGTTTCGGCTCTCTCTATTTGGACAACAGAGTTGTGGGGCGCCTTCTTGCAAGTCGATTATAGTAGAAATATGTCGAGTGACTGAAAAGGTCAAAGACTTCGAAGACAGTCAGAATGCTTCCCCCTAGCCAGAGTCCCATGGCTCCTCCGATGTCGCCTAACAAGAATCATGAGAAAGAGTTGTTTCAATAGCGACAGTTATCAAATCAACAAGTAAAGGCGGTTTTTATATAGATGGACAGTAATGAAATGGCGGGTCACTGTGTGACATTCGGCCTGGGGTTTTTATGGTCAGTATCTTGACTTCGATCAAACACAATAATCTATAAAGCGAATCAATTGCAGGTTTTTCCCCCAAATTGAAGTGTGTAAGACAGAGGGAATGGAAGGTGATGTTGTAGATTATAGATTTATACAGACATGTGACAGAGAGATAGATATAGATAAATCAATATACACTCCGATGTGGTTATCTTTCCCGTGATATGCTATGTCCGTGAATTCTTTGCACCTGCCTTTGTTTTAAGCTGACATTGTCCTCACAATGACACTGTATTCAAAGTACTGGTTTGAGATAGGATGGCTCCTCTATAATCTGAAATTTTAGGGCGTGGGTCAAGGAAGATGAACGACCGAGGAGGCTTACAGAGCAAGCTGAAGAAAGGATAGGCTTCTTGCTGGGTAATCTTTTCGATGCTGAGTTCCTTGAAGAAGAGATTGATGAAGACCATGTTATTTCTGCCAGAGGAGAGCACAAACAAGAAGCATTCCAGTTTATCACATATCCATTGACGTCTATGTTTTCTTTTCTTTCTGTTTTTTTTTTTTATTTGAGGGTATCAGATTATAACGTGGCACATTTGAATAATTCGCTTTTCATTCATAGCTTTATGTATACTTCAATTTATGTCCACATTCATTTATATACTAGTTATGACCACATCCATACATCTTTTACACGGGTATATTTCATTGATCATTAATCATAACTATGTATTAAATAGAATCCATACCAACCTACATAATTCGAAAGCAATATTCAGAAGTCCACGTGTACAAGAAACCGTTGATTGTCAGGCATGGAAAGTACTGCAGAATTTCGTGAAATGCAAAATGTTACATTTCCTTCACCTCTTCTTTGAAAGGGATGGAAACTTCTTTTGTCTTTTCACTTCTAAATAGATTGCGTAAACGTCCGTGGAGTCTACCATTTAATGTAATCAACAGCAACATATCCCAACTTCGTATATAAAGTCAAATGTTCTTTCTTTACACTAAGCGGGATGAGATTGAAACAGAAGAATTCGCAGATACAGGCACACACACTCAAACGCACTCACATATGACTGCGTCAGTCCTTCCAATGTGGCGCCACGTATTTACCGCAACCTGATGGACTCACCCGAAATAAGTGGAATCCACCGTGATGTTCAAGGACTGGCGGTAGAGTTCCGAAAGGCTCGACGCCCAAAAGCTCGATGGAAAA